>NC_092088.1:70331872-70664345 GCF_045679555.1 Salvelinus alpinus
CGGGAGAGGAAGAAGGCACCACGGTACCGGCGTCGAGAGAAACAGACAGATAATCCTCGAGAGCCTTACGTTCGGGAGCCGACAGAGAGTATAGTCTACCCCGAGGGGGAGTGGTCCCCGGAAGGAGATCAATACAACAATCATACGACCCGTGAGGAGGAAGGGAGCTGGCTCTGGACCGACTGAAGACCGTGCGCAGATCATGATACTCCTCCGGCACTCCTGTCAAATCACCAGGTTCCTCCTGAGTAGAGGGGACAGAAGACACAGGAGGGATAGCAGACATTAAACACTTCACATGACAAGAAACGTTCCAAGATAGGATAGAATTACTTGACCAATTAATAGAAGGATTATGACATACTAGCCAGGGATGACCCAAAACAACAGGTGTAAAAGGTGAACGAAAAATCAAAAAGGAAATGGTCTCACTGTGGTTACCAGATACTGTGAGGGTTAAAGGTAGTGTCTCACATCTGATACTGGGGAGAAGACTACCATCTAAGGCGAACATGGGCGTGGGCTTCCCTAACTGTCTGAGAGGAATGTCATGTTTCCGAGCCCATGCTTCGTCCATAAAACAACCCTCAGCCCCTGAGTCTATCAAGGCACTGCAGGAAGCAGCCGAACCGGTCCAGCGTAGATGGACCGACAAGGTAGTACAGGATCTTGATGGAGAGACCTGAGTAGTAGCGCTCACCAGTAGCCCTCCGCTTACTGATGAGCTCTGGCTTTTACTGGACATGACATGACAAAATGTCCAGCAGAACCGCAATAGAGGCAAAGGCGGTTGGTGATTCTCCGTTCCCTCTCCTTAGTCGAGATGCGAATACCTCCCAGCTGCATGGGCTCAGTCTCTGAGCCGGTGGGAGGAGATGGTTGAGATGCGGAGAGGGGAAGCACCGTTAACGCGAGCTCTCTTCCACGAGCTCGATGACGAAGATCTATCCGTCGTTCTATGCGGATGGCGAGTGCAATCAAAGAGTCCACGCTGGAAGGAACCTCCCGGGAGAGAATCTCATCCTTAACCTCAGCGTGAAGTCCCTCCAGAAAACGAGCGAGCAACGCCGGCTCGTTCCAGTCACTGGAGGCAGCAAGAGTGCGAAACTCTATAGAGTAATCCGTTATGGATCGATCACCTTGACATAGGGAAGCCAGGGCCCTGGAAGCCTCCTTCCCAAAAACTGAACGATCAAAAACCCGTATCATCTCCTCTTTAAAGTTCTGATAATCGTTAGAACACTCAGCCCTTGCCTCCCAGATAGCTGTGCCCCACTCCCGAGCCCGACCAGTAAGGAGTGATATGACGTAAGCGATCCGAGCTCTCTCTCTTGAGTACGTGTTGGGCTGGAGAGAGAACACAATATCACACTGGGTGAGAAAGGAGCGACACTCAGTGGGCTGCCCAGAGTAACATGGTGGGTTATTAACCCTAGGTTCCGGAGACTCGGAAGACCAGGAAGTAGCTGGTGGCACGAGACGAAGACTCTGAAACTGTCCAGAGAGATCGGAGACCTGAGCGGCCAGGGTCTCAACAGCATGACGAGCAGCAAACAATTCCTGCTCGTGTCTGCCGAGCATTGCTCCCTGGAACTCGACGGCAGTGTTGAGAGAATCCATAGTCGCTGGGTCCATCTTGGTCGGATTCTTCTGTTATGCTGATGAATGAGGACCCAAAAGCGACGTAATAGTAACAGAGTCTTTATTCCAGTATTAAACAAATAATGATTCTCCTGGATATAATCAATGGTAATCCAAAACAGGAAACTGAAATCCTCTCGTCAATAGAGAGGAACGCCTGGAGACGCGACCACAGACTGCAGGTCGCTTCGGGAAGGCACTGGCCGTAGCTGACATTGACACCTGCTCACACGCAGCATCTGAAGAAGGCAAAGAACACGACAGGGCGAAACAAGGACACAGGAACAGCAAACATCAAACAAGAATCCGACAAGGACAGGAGCGGAAAACAGAGGGAGAAATAGGGACTCTAATCAGAGGGCAAAATAGGGGACAGGTGTGAAAGAGTAAATGAGGTCGTAGGGAGAATGAGAAACAGCTGGGAGCATGAACGGAACGATAGAGAGAGAGAAAGAGAAAGAACCTAATAAGACCAGCAGAGGGAAGCACAGGGACAAGACATGATCAAAGACAAAACATGACACCAAGCATACTTCCAAAGTTGTGGCAAAATGGCTTAAGGACAACAAAGTCAAGGTATTGGAGCGGCCATCACAAAGCCCTGACCTCAATCTTATAGAAAATTTGTGGGCAGAACTGAAAAAGCGTGTGCGAGCAAGGAGGTCTACAAACCTGACTCAGTTACACCAGCTCTGTCAGGAGGAATGGGCCAAAATTCACCCAACTTATTGTGGGAAGCTTGTGGAAGGCTACCTGAAACGTTTGACCCAAGTTAAACAATTTAAAGGCAATGCTACCAAATACTAATTGAATGTATGTAAACCTCTGACCCACTGGGGATGTGATGATTTTGTATTTTCTACATTGTATTATAATATTGAGGACATCAAAACTAAATAACACATCTGGAATCATGTAGTAACCAAAGACGTTTTAAACAAATAAAAATATATTTAATATTTTAGATTCTTCAACCCCTTGCCTTTCTTCAACCCCTTGCCTTTGACAACTTTGCATGCTCTTGGCATTCTCTCAACCAGCTTCACCTGGAATGCTTTTACAACAGTCTTCAAGGAGTTCCCACATATGCTGAGCACTTTGTTGTTAGTGTGCCTTGAATTCTAAATGAATCACTGACAGTGTCACGAGCAAAGCACCCACACACCATCACACCTCCTCCGCCTCGCTTCACGGTGGGAACCACACATGCTGAGATCATCCGTTCACCTACTCTGCATCTCACAAAGACACAGCGGTTGGAACTAAAAATAAAAAAATTGTACTCATCAGACCAAAAGACAGATTTCCACTGGTTTAAAGTCCATTGCTCATGGCCCAAGCAAGTCTCTTCTTATTGCTGTCCTTTAGTAGTTGTTTCTTTGCAGCAATTCAACCATGAATGCCTGATTCACGCAGTCTCCTCTGAACAGTTGATGTTGAGATGTGTCTGTTATTTTAACTCTGTGAAGCATTTATTTTGGCTGCAATTTCTGAGGCTGGTAACTTTAATGAACGTAACCTCTGCAGCAGAGGTAACTCTGGGTCTTCCTTTCCTGTGGCAGTCCTCATGAGAGCCAGTTTCATCATAGTGCTTGATGGTTTTTGCGATTGCACGTGAAGAAACACTCAAAGTTCTTGAAATGTTCCATATTGACTGACCTTCATGTCTTAAAGTATTGATGGACTGTCGTTTCTCTTTGCTTATTTGAGCTGTTCTTGCCATAATATGGACTTGGTCTTTTAGCAAATAGGGCTATCTTCTGTATACCACCTCTACCTTGTCACAACACAACTGACTTGGCTCAAACGCATTAAGAAGGAAAGCAATTCCACAAATTAATTTTAAAAAAGGCACACATGTTAATTTAAATGCATTCCAGGTGATTACCTCATGAAGCTGGTTGAGAGAATGCCAAGAGTGTGCAAAGCTGTCATCAAGGCAAAGGATGGCTGAATCTAAAATCTAAAATATATTTCGATTTGTTTAACACTTTTCTGCAATGTAGAAAATAGTAAAAATAAAGAAAAACCAAACTTTTGACTGGTACTCTATATATAACAAATATTCTACTTGTATTTAGAAAATAATTTATAAATCTAGTGAGGTTTCTTGTCACCTTATTGGGATATACAGTGCATTCGGAAGGTATTCAGACCCCTTAACTTTTTCCACATTTTGTAACATTACAGCCTTATTCTGAAATGGATTAAATAGAAAATTCCCCTCAACAATCTACACACAATACCCCATAATGACAAAACGAAAAACAGGTTTTGGAAATATTTGCAAATGTATTAAAAATAAAAACAGAAATATTTACATAAGTATAAGTACAAGTATGGGGCCGGCTGATGCGTTTCCTTTTCCATTTCTTCTTGCATTCTGAAACTTTTTAGGATTGACAGGGGAAATTTACCACTGACAAATTGATCATTGATCAACAACAGAAGATACTGTGAAACGGCTGGGGGGTGCAACATCGGTGTTTGGGGGTGAGTTAGGAGGAGAGGGGCTTTTCAGTGTCAGCGACTCCCCAGGTCCAACAAGCTCTATCACGTTCTCCTTCTTCGACAGCCAGAAGGCTGGGTAGAGGGGCTCCAGAAAGTCAGCCTTGTATTTGTGAATGAGGGTCATGCCGACAGCATCATCCACCCCATAGAAGGCCAGTAGGCCACAGCTGAATTCCACATAGACCCCAATACGTGTGAACTTCTCCACTTTCAGAGGCGTCTCCACATCACTGTGCCAGGCAGAGAAGCTGCGGCCATTCCATTGTAGACACCATGAGAAGTCATTGCCGGTAATGCAGCTGTTGTTCTTTGGGCCCTTGCGATCGATGCTCTTGTAGGTGAGTCCGACATGCGTGCCCTCACCGCTCACGTCCACCTCGAAGTAGTGTCGACCGACATAGAAGCTCTCTGTGGCCAGTACCTGGCGCCAGTTCTCAAAGCGCTCAGGGACATCGGGGTACGGGTGTTGCCAGGGTGTGGTGTTGGTCACCTTCCTGTTCTCCTCAGTCAGACGCAGGAACTTATGGGCCGTGTCTGCGTCAAAACTCACAAGCGCGGCATCTGCACAGCATGAGAGAGAATAACAACAACATAACAGTAATGAGAGAGAATAGCAAAACAGGATCAACAACTTAGGCAAGGCTAACTTTACACATCCAAAACAACAATACTGCAATAATACATGAGCGTTCAAGTGATTTGAAGCATTGTTTTGCTTCTGTAAGGACCTGAATGTAATAGAAGAGACTTACACTTTAGGAAGTCATCCCGCGTCTTTGGGTCTGGCACAGTCATGTTCTGTTTGCCTGCGATTATTTCATGGACTGTGGTTTTTATCCCCATCTTGTCTGAAGAGTAGAGAGAGAGAAAAATAAAGTGTAAATAATCACATGGCCAACTTCACTTTTTAACTCTCAGGCATGAATTTTCCATTTGAATGTAGCAATTTTTTCTGCAAGGACAAATATGACATTGTGCATGAAAGAACACATTGCTACATAGTCACTGTAATACAAATCTCCTTCAGGCAAAATGTTTTGTCCTTATGATGTCTCAAATGTGGTGACTCTCAACTGTTTTTATCTTTCTGAGACTTCAGTCTACCTGTTGTTACCAGAGCACTACACCTACTGTATGACACACTGTCTGAAGGATTCCTCAGGTCTGCAGAGAAGTATGAACATATATGATCTCCCTGGCTATCTGGAGCACAAAGCTGAAGTGTTATTCTTCCTCTTGCAACACTGTCACTTCCTGTTTACTTACTCCTTTCTGTATGACCAAGGTGATGCCGTGGTGTGTTGACCACAGGAGGTTTGTGGCACCTTAATTAGGGAGAACGTGCTCGTAGTAATGACTGGCACAGAATCAGTGGAATAGTAGCAAATACATCAAACACATGGTTCCAGGTTTTTGATGCCATTCCATTCGCTCAGTTCTGGACATTATTATGAGCCGTTCTCCCCTCAGCAGCCTCCTGTGATGCTGACCCTTCCCAGCAAACAAGCATAGATCGGGACTTGCTGAGGCTTGCCGCCAGCCGCTATGGCAGTTTTTTCCTTTGCTCGCCAAACGGTGACTGCACTCACCATTTTTGCAGGTCTCTTTGAGTGTCTCTATGTAATTGGACAGCAGCTTCTCACACAGCTCCTGTGTGGAGGTAACAATCACTCTGCTGAAGGAGTTGAGCCGGTCCATGAGGCCGATGTAGACCCCAGGTAGGGTAATGTCAGGGCTGTCCTTCTTCCACTTAGAGTACTCCTGTAAAACACACAACACAGCTTCGTTCACTATTTTGTACCTCGTTGGCAATTAATGATGAACTGTCATTAATGTCGCCCTGTCCATGGGATGTACTTGTACATCAAGCTGCCTTGCACTACAGAAACAGGAGATAGGCGCCTGCCCCTATGGGCCATTCTGGGTTGTCCAAAGCTTACTTATTTACTTAACGTTAATGACAGCCTTGAATAAAGAATGATGAAGCATGGCTTGGGTACAACTTCAGGTTAGTTCTACCTTAGTCATGCTTCATGATAAAGCTAATACGTAAGATAGCAGCGCTTACGCAGCACATACGACAGTTCTAGTTTGTGAATGACTACTGAGTCATTTGGCATTGTCAACACAACAATCTCAGAATCCACCAGACCAGAGAAAACCACCTTACCTGTAGGAAGTACACCTGAGTCATGTTTCATGATTAAAGTGAATACGTATGATAGCAGCGCTGTGGCTTGAGTTAAGGTTAATGAATAACACTGCTGAGTCACAGTACTCCATCACCACAACCTTCTCAGTGTTCATGATTAACCCCCAAAGAGCTCTTGGCCCCTGCAAGTAATTGTATGTGCAGCCACTACTTCAAAGCTAACCACCATGAGAACCATGAATGAGTGAATAACACTACCGACCCCCTTGGCACCACCTCCATGTCAGTCTCCATCATAAACCATCATAAATCACCAGGCCGTGTGAGAACCACCTTACTTGTAGGAAGTCCACGTCGTTCTTGTTCTTCGAGAGCTTTTTCAAATGCTCTTGTGTCTTCTTCAGCTCAGTGCACTTCTGCTCCAGGTGTACCTTGATCCCCTCGGTCTGTCTGAGAGCCTGCTTCTCCTCTCCCTCCAGGATCTCTGTCACCTTTAAGTTTAGGTTCAGGTTTAGGTTTATTTGAAAATCTTGGTTCATATGAAAAAACATACATAAAATATGATGTCATACTATATATTTTTAAAAAGCAGGTAAAAAGAATAGATCAGCCTACATATATGCACATTGCATACAACATATAGGCATATCACTTAATCAATATATAGGGTTACCTCTCTCTTGGCCCGCTCCACCGCAGCCTGCAGCTCCATAAACTGGCTGTCAATCACCTCACGGACCTCCGTCACTGAATTCTAGATGGGGAGATGCCAAAGGTGTTTTTGGGTCAGTTTCACAATTGCGTATGTATTATCAGGTATATGGACATAGGGGATAAGGTGATGGCTGATTAGTGTTAGATAGATAGAGATAATAGATTCAATCATAGCCACGGGAAGTAGGGGTACTGAGGGTGCTGCAGCACCCCCTGAAAAATCGGGGGGGGGAAAAAATAATATATATATATATATATATATATATATATATATATATATACAGTACCAATCAAAAGTTTGGACACACCTACTAATTCAAGGGTTTTTCTTTATTTTTATTAATTTCTATGTTGTAGAATATTAGTGAAGACATCAAAACTATGAAATAACACATATGGAATCAAGTAGTAACCAAAAAAGTGTTAAACAAATCAAAATATATTTTAGACTTTAGATTCTTCAAAGTAGCCACCCTTTGCCTTGATGACAGCTTTACATAATCTTCACATTCTCTCAACCAGCTTCACCTGGAATGCTTTCCCAACAGTCTTGAAGGAGTTCCCACATATGCTGAGCACTTGTTGGCTGGTTTTCCTTCACTCTGCGGTCCAACTCATCCCAAACCATCTGAGTTGGGTTGAGGTCGGGTGATTGTGGAGGCCAGGTCATCTAATGCTGCACTCCATCACTCTCCTTCTTGGTCAAATTGCCCTTACACAGTCTGGAGGTGTGTTGGGTCATTGTCATGTTAAAAAATAAATGATAGTCCCACTAAGCGCAAACCAGATGGGATGACGTATCAACAGTGTCACCGGCAAAGCACCCCCACACCATCACACCTCCTCCTTCATGCTTCACGGTGGGAACCGGTCTAATGTCCATTGCTCGTGTGTCTTGGTCAAAGCAAGTCTCTTCTTCTTATTGCTGTCCTTTAGTAGTGGTTTTCTTTGCAGCAATTCGACCATGAAGGCCTGATTGACGCAGTCTTCTCTGAACAGATGATGTTGAGATGTGTCTGTTACTTGAACTCTGTGAAGCATTTATTTGGGCTGCAATATGAGGTGCAGTTAACTCTAATGAACGTATCCTCTGCAGCAGAGGTAATTCTGGGTTTTCCTTTCCTGTGGCAGTCCTCATGAGAGCCAGATCCAGTTGCATTTGCAAAGTATTTCAAGAAACTGGAAAACATATATCAAGCAAGTATTTTTATATTCCACAAGTATATCAGATTAACTGTTTCTTAAAGATAATTATCAGACTCAAGTTCCAAATGCTGGTAAACATTCAAATACAATTAGTTCAAATGTTTCATAAAAGTGGTGCACTGGGCCTTTAGTAGTCCTGTATTAGCGGACCAGTATAGACATCTATACTGGTCCGCGGGCAAAACAAAAATTCTAGCAGCACCCCCACCCCCAAACTACTTCCCACGGCTATGGATTCAATTGGCTTTGTCCTTTCTTGTCATTCTTTTTCTATGCTTCAGGTACTTATGTACTGTCTGCTTACACAATCAATCCCTGAGGACAAGGAATGCTTCACTGCATGACTTGAGTTTCAAGTTCTATTAGTCATATGTACTAGATACGTATGGTATACATCGTCCAATGAAAGGCTTACTTGCAGGTTCCTTCTGACCAATGCAACAACAATGCAAAATAATAAAAGATAAGAATACGAACATAAAGTCAATGGCTCAGTAGAATAGAATACATATTTTAGCATAACTATAATACAGAAAGGCACAATTTATAGTCCAATATTCACACTTGTATTGGGTAAGGGGGGAATGACGAGCTGTGTATAAACTGAGCAGTATAATGAGAGTCTGGTAGCAGCAGTTGTGATGCGTGTGTAGAATGAATGTATGTATGTATGTGTGTGTGTGTGTGTGTGTGTGTGTGTGTGTGTGTGTGTGTGTGTGTGTGTGTGTGTGTGTGTGTGTGTGTGTGTGTGTGTGTGTGTGTGTGTGTGTGTGTGTGTGTGTGTGTGTGTGTGTGTGTGTGTGTGTGTGTGTGTGTGTGTGTGTGTGTGTGTGTGTGGTTGTGTACATAAGTGGTTTGCATGTCTGCTAAGGTGTGGAGAATCAGAGAAGGTGGTCAGTGCAGTTCAAGTGTTCAGGAGTCTGATGGCTTGTGGATAGAAACAGTCTCTGAGCATGTTGGTATCAGACCTGATGCTCCGATACCGTCTGCCCGACAGTAAGGGAGAGAACAGTCCTCAGGGACTGTTTTGAGTAGATGTCCTGGATGGGTGGGAGCACAGTCCCAGTGATGTACTGGGCAATCTTCACCCCCCACTGGAGGACCTTGCGGTCATGGACAGAGCAATTCCCATACCAGGCCGTGATGCAACCGATCAGGACGCTCTCGATGGTGCAGCGGTACTATTTGGAGAGGACACAGGGCGGCTTACCGAATTTCTTATGCCACCTTAGGAAGTAGAGACGCTGTTTCACCCTCTTGACAAGAGTGGTGGTGTTGGTCCATGACAAGTCCTCAGTGATGTGGACACAGAGGAACTGTGACTCTCTCTACTGCAGTCCCATTGATGTGGATCCCTCCCCTGCTTCCTGAAGTCAACAATCAACTCCTTTGTTTTGCTGATGTTGAGGGGGGGGTTGATGTCATGACACCACAATGCCAGTTCACTTACCTCCTCCCTATACAGTAGTCTGACTCGTCATTGTTGGTTATCGGGCCTACAACCATGGTGTCGTCAGAAAACTTGATGATGGAGTTGGTGTCGTGCAAAGCCATGCAGTCGTGGGTGAACAGAGAGTACAGCAGAGGACTGAGGGGGCCCCTGTGTTAAGAGTCAGTGTGGAGGAGGTGTTCTTTCTAATCCTTACTGCCTGTGGTCTGCCCGTCAGGAAGTCCAGGAACCGGTTGCAGAGGGTGGTGTCCAGACTCAGAGCTCTGCGCTTGGTGTCGAGGTTGGAGGGAACAGTGTTGAATTCTGAACTGTAGTCAATGAACAGCATTCTCACATATGTATTCCTCTTGTCCAGATGTGTTATGGTCGTGTGAATAGCAATGGAAATGGCATCGTCCGTGAATCTGTTGGAGTGGTACGCAAATTGGAGTGGGTCCAGTGTACCTAGCTTGCTGGCCTTGATGTGGGCCACACAAACCAGTAGATTCCATTTACTACACATGGGTAAACTTGTTGGGGTGGGTAGATCCTATAACGGGGGACTTATAGATCAGATGTTTCAGTAGTGTTTACTGCCTGTGAAGACAGCCTGTGAGAAATTGTGACATGCCTCTGTTTTTGTGTCACTGACTGTGTGGGTTACCTGGAATCTGCAAACACGTTGATGAAGCAATGCTACATAGCACTTTGTTGACAAGACAACAGTCAACAGATACATCTATCAGCAGGATTGTCAGGGGTCGTCATAGTCTTAGCCCATGACATCATCCTTTAAACAGGTAACAAGGACACTGCAGCATACTGTACCTCAAAGGAAACCGTGTTGAGTTGGAGTTGGTTGATGGCATTCTCTGCTGCCGCCACTGTCTTCACCATCTCTGTTTGTTTATCTCGTAGTTCCCTCTGGCAGGAAAAGGGAGAGGAAGACAAAGAGAGGAAAATTCAGTGACTGCACACATAGCCACAGCAGTGTTATCACACTGCAAATATGTCCAATTGTTATGTGACTCTTATCAGCACTTCACAATCCTTTCAAGTTGCACCTGCCACTCGCCATTATACGATCTGTTTATTATGTTATGTAAATAAGTGACAAGAGAAACAGCTTTTAATTTAATCTGTTTTCTTTATTTACATTCAACATCAGAAAACATTCCAAAATGTTTCATTCAAGAGTGTTTACTCATTAGAAGAAAAATAAATGTAAAAAATGATGAAATATACTTTGTGATGATACTGAAGATTATACCATGGGCCTCAGACTCGGAGGCCTAACACAGCTTAATATTACTTACTGTGTTTGACCTCTGAGACGCAGAGGCCTATAGTCTGCCCTGTAGATAATCTTGGAATTCTGCAATGAATAAACTGCAGACAGGGTATAGGCCAGGATCATCCAACAAGCAAACAGGCTGTTCTGGTCTTGCATCTTCTGGTGACCTACTGCATCTTCTAGTGACCTATTGAAAACAGTACAATAATGATATACCAAATTAAGATGTGTGATGTATGCCTTCTGTTTTGATGACAAAACAAAAGTAACCTACCCACCTGTGGAAGTTTGTTGCTTTCAGGGTCCAGACACAACTGACAGGTTGAATACTATGTGCCTTTGTTGTTGTTTTTTTAAGGGATAAGGGGCTGGAGTCTAGATGATTCTAACAGGCAATCAGGGCTGTATGTAAATATATAAACATTTGTATCTCCACACCCACACAGTCGGACTGAGCATTTCAGTGGCTCAAGACGGCTCAGGGAAATATTTTATTTTATTTTTTTATATAGTGATTTATTAGACATAAAGTGATGATTTTAAAATGAAATTAAAAAGACTGCATTGGAGGCAGTTTTTACAAAATTATAAAAAGTTTAATGAAAAAAATGTAATAGCCTTGTTGCTCTATTTGTGCTAGTAGTTATTGTATTGTGTACAGTCTATTCATTACCTATGTTTCTGTCCATTACAGAACCACCACCATTCTACATCCCCATGCATCCTTTCATGTGTGAATAAAGATTCCCTGACCAACAAAACACGTCAAGCCGGGTCTCTCTCTTTCATGGTCGTTCGAGCTGGATTTGTGACTTTTCTGACACCACTAAACTATGGCGGCCCACAGAGACCACACAGGATACTTGCCACACAGCCCATCTGCGGTCCAATGGAGTAAGGCTCTGGGGTATGCAGTGGACTACCACCATTTGGATTATGCCCCCAACCTGGCGCCTGTGGGAGCCCCACACCTGACGACAGGACTATATGGCCCCTCTCCTTTATATGGCCCCACTCCAGATTGCAGGACTCAGACGTCGATCGGCTGTTGCAGGAGTTTAGGGTGCTTCTTCTCCAAACCGTGGAGGCGGGAAGCCATGATGCATTTTCCGCCTGCCGTACTCTTGCAGGAGTTCCTGCTACACTACCACCCTGAATTGTTGGACTTTTCCCCGTCCCTGAGACACAAGTGGGCGGCCTCAATGTTGGGGGAGCTGGTGAAGCCCGCAGAGAGACTTGCAGCCACCCAGGTTCTGCATTGCAGAGCAGCATGCTCTTCCACCCCTCCCAGCTCTAGAGGTGACCCTGCAGTTCTCCTGCCAGCTTGTAGTCCAGTGGTTACCCGTACAGGAGCAAGCTCAGCCAGCACCAGTACCAGCTCCTCTGCCATAGCCCCTGTTGGCAGCACCAAGGCCAGTCCAGCGACCCCCAGGACTACAGACAGTCCAGTCGCCTAGGCTGGATCATCGGCCCCCGGGACTACAGCCAGTCCTTTCGTTCTTGGTGCTCCAGCCAATACTGCAGCCGACGAGAGATATTGCACTCCAGCCGCTGCCGCAACCAGAAACAGCCTGTCCCTGATCTAGGGGCCATCCAGCAGCACCTGACCTGCCTGCTGCAACCTACGATGACCGGCCACACCACTGTCACCAGCTACTGACAGCAAAGCCCCACCAGACCCAGCCACAGCTCTGGGTCCCATCTGGATGTCCAGGATACCCCTGCCCAGCATGCACCACCTGACCCAGCTCCAGTCCTGGTCAGACCGCCGCTTGACTTTCCGGACGTACCACCACTGAGTTCTGACCCAGCCTTAACCTTGGGTCTACCACCAGGGCCTGCTCCAGACCATCCTTCAGTTACTGCACCTCCACCGTGCCTGGGTGTGTAACTTCTGTGAGGCTGTCTTATAACCGGGATGGTGTCAGTGGGTCACAGATCAGGAAAACACATAGAACAGGTCGCTCTCTTTCACCAATCTTAATAATTCAGTTCAATTGATAATATTTGACCAATTTATCGAAACATTTACTATGCTGCTGCGTCACATGAACAATGTGTTTTCCTCTCTGTTTCTCTACTATCAGATTATGATCTGATTTCTGTTATTTTTTAAAGAAATGAAGCTTCCAGACATTTACAAACATGTATCTACAATTGCTATAAGCCATGAGAAGTATTGTGAGATTTCTAGACAACTTACAGAGGCAATTATTAGGCCATTATCAGACCACTTATGGGCTAAATGCACATTTCAGGTGAGTGTATTTGTGTCAATGCACATTTTCATGAGACTCACTTCTCATCCTTCTAGAAACCTGTGCTGCTGTGCTGTAGGCAGGGTTGGGTGGGTTACTTTGTAGATGTAATCCGTCACAGTTGCTAGTTACCTGTCCAAAATTGTAATCAGTAACATAACTTTTGGATTACCCAAACTCAGTTACGTAATGTGATTACTTTCAGTTACTTTTAGATTACTTTCCCCTTAAGAGGCATTAAAAGAACACAAAAATACATAATACCAATTGAGAGACATCTATTGCAGGACAAATCAATGTTAGAGTTTACATAATTGGCCATTAATGGATGTTGCATTTTACTTTATGGGTTAGTTATGTATGCTTCTTCTAACCAATTGCTTTCTACTATATAATAATATGATTGGGCTATATATTTACAATAAAAAACCCTTGATCTTCAAGAATACGACTTGGAAATATTGATTAGCCAAAATTGTTTTCTTAAATGAAACTATTTTTTTTACAGTATGAAGCACAATACCACGGAGGAGTTTAGATGGGAACTCCCTCAAACTTTTATTCCATAGGCTGGGATCCGCACTATGCAGCTGTTGCAAGAGCACATTTTTCACTGGCCACATAAACAATGATTGATATGCAGCTCAACCTTTTTCACAAATTATATTGAGCAATAAAAGCCCCACTCGTGATCTTCTTATATTAAACTTGTTTTTGAGAGTATGAAGCACAACACCACGGAGGAGTTTAGAAGGGAACTCCATCAAACGTTTATTTCCATAGGCTGTCATCCACACTATGCAGCTGTTGCAAGAGCACATATTTTCACTGGTCGCAAAAACAATGATTGATAGGCAGCTTAAGCTTCTTCAATTTAACCATTATTGGATTAAAATACACATATACGTTTGTGAACATACATCCACAACAACCACACTACGTAAATCGCAAATAGCTACATGAGAGAGCAGCAATGTGATTCACATCAGTGCGTTATGTCGATATCAATAATAAGTTATATCCGTATCGCCTGCAGGCTACACCACTGCTGTCGTCCTTACCTCCAAGCTTTTGGATAATTGTGGGATGCCAACAGCAGTCACATTATTAGAAGACATAGCTTGGACTGTAGCCTACAAAAGCCTATTCCTGCTCTTCTTTTATTATTTGTATTACTTTTTCCGCCATCCATCAAACGCATTTCCATAGGCTGTCCCTAGGCTGTTCCCGCTCAGCCTAGTCAAAACAGTCAAAACTGTTCGCTGCTCTGGCACCCCAATGGTGGAACAAACTCCCTCACGACGCCAGGTCAGCGGAGTCAATCACCACCTTCCGGAGACACCTGAAACCCCACCTCTTTAAGGAATACCTAGGATAGGATAAAGTAATCCTTTTAACCCCCCCCCCCCCCCCCCCCTTAAAAGAGTTAGATGCACTATTGTAAAGTGGTTGTTCCACTGGATATCATAAGGTGAATGCACCAATTTGTAAGTCGCTCTGGATAAGAGCGTCTGCTAAATGACTTAAATGTAAATGTAAATTTGGTGTGTCATCATAGTGGTCTCTGACTTGTGGTCATACTTGCTACGGTGGAACAAACGTAAACTTGCATCACTGAACATAATAAATGTCTCTCTATCCACCGGATGTGTACCTCTCCCATTCCTCTCAATTTAAAAAAAAAGCTGTTGCGCACCAACTCCCTGTCTTCCTGAAGGCAAATAATGTATACGAAATGCTTCAGTCTGGTTTTAGACCACATCATAGCACTGAGACTGCACTCGTGAAGGTGGGAAATTACATTGTAATGGCATCAGACCAAGGCTTTGCATCTGTCCTCGTGCTCTTAGACCCTAGTGCTGCTTTGACACCATCGATCACCACATTCTTTTGGAGAGATTAGAAACCCTAATTGGTCTACACCATGGGTTCTTAAGCTTTTTCAGCCTGGGACCCAAATGAGAAATTCTGTGTTTTCCTGGGACCCAAGCTTAGGAAAATATGCAACTATACGTAAATATCAGTACATGTCATTGCCCTTATGCCTAAATGCAATATAGACAAAAACAAATAACAATGAAATGCCCATAAATAATTGTTTTATTAAAAACACTCTTACATGCCTGTCTAGGTTGGTACTGTTGCTGTTAAAATACAAGAAATTATTTCATTCTGAACTGGAATAAACAGATTGATCACATCACACAGATGTATAACAGAACACACACACACAGGCTTTTTGATCCTACAATCCTAAGTAACAGTACAGATAAATTATCAGGCCTACTCTACATATTACTGTAGAAATTATTGTTGATAGAAAGTCTAGGTTGGAACTGTTGCTGTTAAAATACAACACATATTTTTTATTCTGAACTGGAATAAACTGATTGATCACATCACACAGATGTAGACCAGAAAACACACACATACACACAGTCCTAATGAGAGGTGTATGGCTGGTTGAAGTTTTCAACAAGCAGGTCTATTCTGGGCTCAGTTTTTGACAATGCAATAATGAGGTCATGTTCAGCATTGACACTGTTTCTGTACTTGATAACCCTGACTCGCATACAGTATGTGGTGCCAAACTGGATCAGAACATTTACTGCTTTCTCAGTCAGGCAGGAGACCACTTCCTGCAGTAGATGAGCAACCCAGAACTGTGAGTGTTTGCCTCAAAAAGCATCTTGCTTCAATCAGTTTATTCCAGTTCAGAATAAGAATTATTACTTGTATTTTAACAGCAACAGTTCCAACCTAGACTTGTTTTCAACAATAATTTATACAGTAAAATGTACAGTAGGCCTGATAATTTTTCACCTTCATCTGTACTGTTTCCTAGGGTTGCATCAATAGCTAGCTAGCTTGCTTCGGCTAACGTTAGCTATTAGCTGTGTAACTTTACAAGGCCAGGGGATTGTTTGAAAGAGAATCTCACATCTACTACGAGAGATAGTACTCCCTTATTTCTGCTCATCATCACCTGTTATAAAGTGACAACAATGCTTTGTTAGTTCACTTACTTTTCCACTTTCGAAGCACTGTTTCCTGAAGCATTCTGCCCTGTTCTGAAATAACTCCCTGGCTTTAACGTTATGTTGTGGATGTTTGGTCAGGACATGCCGTTTTATTCATTTGTTAATTTTGAGAGACTCAGTACTAAGTACTTCCCCACACAAAACACATTGTGGGTGCTCCTCGTTATTTCTCAAAGTGTGTATGAAAGAGACAGAAAGTCATCACTGTATTTGCGTTTCATGACGATTGAGCTCAGTCAGAACTTGTGGCTAGCATGAGTCCATTTCATGACCGCGGTGGGTGATGGCGAGTGAGAATGACAAGTCAGTGGCGCATCGTCTGCTGCTGAACAACAGCACTGCAGCGTGCAGAAAAAAGATCTGGTAAACCACGAAGCACACGCGCATCACCCTCTATCTCTCCCACTCCCGCAGCGACCAAATTGAGCATTAATTAAATAATTATACATTTACGTTGCGACCCATACTTTAAGAAACGCTGGTCTACACGGACAAGTTCTTGCCTGATTTAGATCGTATCTGTTGAAAAGATATAAGTTAGTCTCTGTGGATGGTTTGTCCTCTGACAAATCAATTGTACGTTTCGGCGTTTCTCAAGGTTCCGTTTTTGGACAACTATTGTTTTCACTATATTTTCTGCCTCTTGGTGATGTCATTCAGAAAGACAATGTCAACTTTCACTGCTATGTGGACGACACACAGTTGTACATTTCAATGAAACATGGTGAAGCCCCAAAATTGCCTACCCTGGAAGCCTGTGTTTCAGACATGAGGAAGTGGATGGCGGCAAATGTTTTACTTTTAAACTTGGACAAAACAGATATGATAGTTCTAGGTCCCCAAGAAACAAAGATATCTGCAATTGGATCTGACAATTAATCTTGATGGTTGTACAGTCGTCATAAATAAAACTGTGAAGGACCTCGGTGTTACTCTGGACCCTGATCTCTCTTTTGATGAACATACCACAAATATTTCAAGGACAGTTTTTTTCCATCTTCTTAATAAATGCATAAATCAGAAACTTTTTTTTCAAAAAATTATGCAGAAAAGCTAACCCATGCTTTGTCACTTCTAGATTAGACTACTGCAATGCTCTACTCTCCGGCTACACAGATAAAGCACTAAATAAACTTCCGTTAGTACTAAACACGGCTGCTAGAATCCTGACTAGAACCCCAAAATGTTATCATATTACTCCAGTGCTAGCCTCTCTCCGGTTAAGGCTAGGGCTGATTTCAAGGTTTTACTGCTAACCTACAAAGCATTACATGGGCTTGCTCCTCTGACTTAGTCCTGCCGTACATACCTACACGTACGCTACGGTCACAAGATGCAGGCCTCCTTATTGTCCCTAGAATTTCAAAGCAAACAGCTGGAGGCAGGGCTTTCTCCTATAGAGCTCCATTTTTGTGGAATGATCTGCCTATCCATGTGAGAGATGTAGACTCGGTTTCAACCTTTAAGTCATTACTGAAGACTAATCTCTTGATTGAGTGTAGTCTGGCCCAGGGGTGCAAAGGTGAACGGCAAGGAATTGGAGTGACGAACTGCCCTTGCTGTCTCTGCCTGGCCGGCTTTCCTTTCTCCACTGGGATTTTCTGCCTCTGACCCTATTACGGGGGCTGAGTCACTGGCTTACTAGTGCTCTTCCATGTCGTCCCTAGGAGGGTTGTGTCACTTGAGTGGGTTGAGTTACAGACGTGATTTTCCTGTCCAGTTTTGCGCCCCCTCATGTGATGGAAGAGATCTAGCTTGTCCCGGACATGCTGTTTTCGACTCTCTCTCTCTGTTCCGCACCTGCTGTCTCGACCTCTGAATGCTCGGCCATGAAAAGCCAACTGACATTTATTCCTGAGGTACTGACATGTTGCACCCTGTACAACCACTGTGATTATTATTTGTCCCTGCTGGTCGTCTATGAACGTTTGAACATCTTGAAGAACAACCTGGCCTTAAATGGCCGTGTAAATACATTTGATTCAGAAAACAGTGAAAGTAATCCTAGAAGTAATCGTCTATTTTTCAAAAGTATCTAATTTGAGTGCAATATTTTTGCTGGTAAAGTACACTTTTTAGAGTGTACATTTTTAGAGTGTTGAAGGCTAGCTGTATTGGGTGCAGATGACTGAACTGCTCACTTTTGTGTCTGTGTCTGCAGGTATACAGACAAGGAGGCATACAAAGGTATGTCAATTGGTATTGGTATGTTATCCTCCTCCCTTACCCAATATTTTAGTTCTCAATGTTTATTGTGATTTTAGTGGCAAAGCAGAATAAAAAAATCTAAATATGAGGTAAACTCCCAGCAGAGCCCCAAGTCAAATGGTTATATCCTCTGGCGTGTTGATGTTAATGTGTTGATGTTCTCCATATCCATAGCCAAAATGATTTTGCAGTGCATGGTGATGAAACAGGTTTCCTGTTATATTCATCAGAGGTGTAGGGAGGGTGAAGACTGTGAATCCAAAAAATAGTAATTATACAGACGATTAACAAAACTTGCACATTGTTGTTTTTGTGGTGAATGTGAATTTAAAAAACTATTTTGATAATGGTTTTCATACACATACCATGTCCATAATGTAGAGGCCTATGGATATAAATTGAAGAGGTAAGGGAGGAGGATGGTAAATGTGATCTGCATAACATACCAATAACAATTGACATACCTTTGTATGTCTCCTCATAAGTATACCTGCAGACACAGGCACAAAAGTGTGCAGTTCATCTGCACGCAATACAGCTAGTCTTCAACATATTCTTATAGCCTACATATTCTAACCTCTTTGTTGATTGATATCCATTGAATTGTGTCCATTTTCTGTTTTAGAAAGATTGGCACAAATATGAAAATATAAATGGTATCATCATAAACATTATCAATTTAGATCATACAAGGGACAAACCTTACCTTAAATTGAGAAGATTTAAAGTGGCTGAGTTAACTTAAGTGCCTCAGTTATATGCCTGCATCTGCTGTCCTTTCAAATCGAAATGTTTCAGTTGGGCAGTTACGTTCCGGCAAGAACCCCCACCAACTAAGGAGGTTCCTCGATGAACCCCCAACTCCTATGGGGTTCTTGGAAGAACCTTTTGTGGGCCATTTACAGTGTCAAAAACCCTAAGGTTCTTCAAAGAACTTTGAGGATCTTAGAAGAACCCTTGTCGAAACCCACATTTTTACAGTTCGTTTTTTTGTAATCCGTTAATCCGTTACTCCCCAACCTTGGCTGTGGATGAGATGTATGATCATTATGAGCACCCTATTGAAAGGCAACACTTTGAAAAGCTCCCAGGCAGCCCAGTGTGTGACTTTCAATGTTGCATTTCCACATTCTAGCATGGTGCCAGATCTGATTGTGCTGTCTTGCCAACTACCTATGGTCCTTGTCAAGGATGGAGTTAGCAAAACAGCACAAACAGATCTGGGACCAGGTTACTCAACATCTGCACTTGTGTCTTTCCCTCTCCCTTCCCCTCAGTAGATTCCTGTTCAGGTCTGAACATGCTCTCATTGCTCTGAAAAGACCCATATCTTGTTCTAAAGACAGGAACAGCAAAGCCACTCGACCTCTTTGGGTTTAAACCATTTGTAGATGATGTGTGGATTAGAATTATGTCAAAGACAGGACCATCGTTCAGTCCAGAATGTCGACACCTTCTCCTGAAAGGAATTCTATTGTCCTACATTGTCTCATAATTTGGCACAGAGACGCATATCTCACGTCACAAAACATTACTTACAGCTATTCATCTGTTGTGTCTTGTTATGTTGCGAGACAACAGTTAGAACCCTTGAAGGGAAACTGAGTCCAAAATCATGTCTCAAATGTTACCGAAATATCTTGTTTTGATGTTCCCTGAGCCAGCATTAAACAGTAACTCAACAAAGTTAATCAGATACATCTATATAAATGGCACAAACTGTTGTAGAATGTTATGGGTCAGCACAGACAGAAGACTCTGCCTCCTGTTCAATCCCACCCTTATTCCATTGAGTTATGTAATTCCTCAAAAGAGGTATTTGCTCAGGATGACACAAGAAGAACATGAGGAATGAGCTGTTGACGAAGAGGAGCTTTCCCTCCTCAGTCATACTTTGAGTTTAGTTCAGAATATGAGCTTATTGCAGCTACATTGCATGTAAATTACCAAGGATTCAGCTAGTAATTGAGTTGTTGCGTGACTATTGTCAAATATTGACTTTTTAGATTTTCATACATTCCTATGTTTACTTAAGGAATGGCATTATTCCAAGTTTTGCAACAACTCACTGTGCAAATAACAGGTGTGAGCTACACTGTAAAGCCCAACGTGCTGTCATTACTCAGAACTTTTGAGGAAATCCATTGCACCTACTATGCATTATCTGAGTACAGTTAATTAAAGTGATTTTGTATTTTTACTCAAACGGATAGAGTTAGTGTTTTGAGTTGAATTTTTGAGTAACGCACCCACTTGCAGGTAGGGTTGCAAAATTCCCAGGTTTTCCAGAAATTCTGGTTGGAAGTTTGCTGGAAAAGGAAGCAGAAAATACTGGAATTTTGCAACCCTACTTCCATGCCTGATGTGGCCTGAGGTATAAACTGGGGTACAATTATGCACTTAAAACTAAAGGTACAAAGGATGACCTTACAGATTACCACTACAGTGACGACCAACCAGTGCTCCCGCACATTGGCTAACCGGGCTATCTGCATTGTGTCCCGCCACCCACCACCCGCTGTTCATCATATATGCATAGTCACTTTAATCATATCTACATGTGCATACTACCTCAATCAGCCTGACTAACCGGTGTCTGTATGTAGCTTCGCTACTTTTAAAGCCTCGCTACTGTATATAGTCTGTCTTTTTACTGTTGTTTTATTTCTTTACCTACCTATTGTTCACCTAATACCTTTTTTGCACTATTGGTTAGAGCCTGTAAGTAAGCATTTCACTGTAGGGTCTACACCTGTTGTATTCGGCGCAAGTGACAAATAAACTTTGATTTGATTTGAAGTGTTTGTACCCCTTTAGGAACAAATCTAAACCTTTTTGTCTGAGAGTGTAATATAATGGCCCGAAACACATGGTTTACAGGCCACATCAGGCCTGCAAGTCACATTATGCTAGCTTGCAAATTCCTATTTGAATCCAGCCTTTGTGGTGAAATTGTCTGATGTGGCATGTAAACCAGGAGTTTCAGGCCGCAGTATTAGGGTAAAACTAGGCCCTCAAAATAAGGCAATATGAAATATGTATCCTATTGACTTAAATATATACATTTTAATGATAATATATATTTGCTTTGGATCTCACTTGGTGAAGGCTATAGGACACAAAAATGTATGAATGCAACAACCATGTCTCTGTCATTAATCAATACAGCCATGGGTGGTAACTTTACAATCCACTCGAAAGGCAAGACAACCTGGGAAATATACAATTAAGGCTTTACACTAAGCAATGTGTTAATTTAACACTGAAAAGTGTAGACCCGTATAGACATTGGAACAGTGTTACATTTAACACTCTCAGTGTTGATTTAACACTGGATAATTTGCTGTGTTGTACCAGCAGGGGTTGAAGCTCTCTCTGTGACAGAATGCACGAAGAATGTCAGTCAATATATTATTTCGGTCAGATTTTCCATTCTGTTTTCTTGATTTGCTGTCTCCTTGTGTTAGCTTGTGTTGTTGCGTGTTGTTTTTGTTTGAGTCCTAAACTGTATATGTTAGTCCAGAGTTTCCAGAATGTACTACTGTACTGTGAAACTTAGACAATAATCACACAGTGATATAGGACAACCTTTATAGGGGAATATCCCTGTAATTGAATTAAAAGTAATCCTGTCTTCATTGCAGTCAATATGAAAAGTCAACTTTATTAAAAAGGCAGTGTGTCCTTACAGTGACTATAGACTGAGACCAAAATGACATAGTTGGACTCCATCCTTCTCCCTGACCTGGCTGACAGAAATGCTAACATAACCCCCACTGTTAAGACCTACAACCAGTCAGACACTACTATATATAGCCTAGCTTTTGTCAAATGTGTGAAGGCTCTAGTTGATACAAGTTCATTATTACTTTAAATAAGAGCAGCTGCCTTTGATGCAAGCCAAATTCATTATGGCATAAGACTTGGGTAAGATAATGTGGACTGATGAAGGACATCTTCTTTATATACCATGGACAAATTATGAAGTTTGCCATATTATCATTAAGGATACTAATACAAGCTCAGTGCAGGCTACCAGGACAATAGCCAATGTATTACTACACGTGCTCATGCTGGTGAAATGTTCCTGGATGTTTTAGACTTCCACACCTGTTGTAAGGCTTTGGATGAGTTTGTGAACAAAACATCCTGTTTAGAGAGAAGTGATTTTTTATTCCACTCTAAACTGAGAATAAGAGAGAGGGTGAAAGTATGCATGCAGAAGAGAAAGTGCAATACCTCTATGGTTCTGCGCGCCTCTAACACAGGAACAGTGTTATGTCCCCTGTGGTCTTCTGTCACACAGTCCTGACAGACACACACAGCATCAGAACAGCAGAACAGCTCCAGGGGCCATTTGTGAATTTCACAGGTCCGTCTCTCGATGTCCCTCAGCGGCTCCACCAGACGGTGGTTCTGGAACTTGGGGTTCTCCAGGTGGGGCCTGAGGTGGGCCTCGCAGTAGGACACAAGGCAGGTGTGGCACGACTTTAGGGCCATGCACGGGCTCGTCTCCATACATGAGTCACACACAACATCATCGAGTCCCAACAGCTCTACTTTCACCTCTTCCTTGACCTCTTCTTCGTTTGCCTTCTCTTCTTCCTTTGCGTTCCCTTCTTTTGATTTCTCTTCCTTTGATTTCTTGTTCACCCCATCGTCGTTCACTTCCTCTGCAGGCTGTGGAGGGTCACTCTCTTTCTCTTTCCTTTTCTCTTCCTCTGTTTTTTTAGGGTCCTCTGCTTCCTTCAGGTTTTCCTGTATCATTGTTTCCTCTGCGGTCTTTGAATCCTGGGCTTCTATGTCCTTTTCATATTTTTCTTTGGTTTTGATCACCGGTGGAGACTCGGCCACCATTCCATTCAACGTTCCATTCTGTTCCACAGGTGCAGTTTCAGGCTTGCCAGAGCTCTGTAGACACTGAGGACAGCCTTTACCTTTCTTCCCCAAGCAAGAGGCACAGACTGAGTGGCCACAGGTAGCGGGCTTATCCTTATTGAGAGCACTGGAACACACAGTGCAGCAGAGTTTCTGGTCTGGTTTGGATTTTGACTCGTTTTCTGTGTCTGCCATGTCTCTCTCTACAGTAGTTTCCTCAGCTCTCTTACTCTCTCTGAGACGTACTTCCTCAGCCGCTTCTGTTCCGTTCTGCATCTGCCTCTGGCTAACCCGAGTTAGTTTCTTCCTGGATCCCTCTGAAGTCTCCCAAGCCACACCTCAAC
This sequence comes from Salvelinus alpinus, assembly GCF_045679555.1. Taxonomy (NCBI): domain Eukaryota; kingdom Metazoa; phylum Chordata; class Actinopteri; order Salmoniformes; family Salmonidae; genus Salvelinus; species Salvelinus alpinus. The sequence continues at coordinate 70,355,549 of NC_092088.1, forward strand.
TATGTGAATTCTATAGTAAGTAGGGTAGTATTCTATAGTAAACTGATGTATTTTTTTCATGTGGGAGCCCTCCCCTTTTACTTCCTTGTGTGTCAGATCACAGAGAAAAAGAAGCAACATGGGTGGACCTCATGTTACAGATTGTACACAGAGGTGTAGTACTGCTCTCGTCTGTGTGTAATTATTTTAATGCTGGAGTTGATCATGACTTGATAATTGACGATAACATTATCAGATGATTATACAAAGGTGTCTATCAAGCCTTTAATTATTCATTCATTCCCCATATTTTCTGATAAGAAAAACTAGGGTATCCTAGAAGAGGAATAGGCTTGTCCTTCATATTTTCAAGCGGTTGGTCAATTTCAAAATTCCGAAATGCAGGGAAGTTCAATTCAAAGGCAAGTATTGATTGAATCTTTGAGATTTAATAGAGGCCAGGGCCCGTATCCACAAAGCATCTCAGAGTAAAAAAATTGGTCATAAGTGCTGAGAATAGAGACATTTTACTCCTACTCTTATGTGCAAAAAATAAAAGCTATGCACGAAGCCTCTTCAGTCATAAGAGTCACACCTAGTCGACAGATATTATGGAGACCTCAAGGCCTGTCCTAAGCAGTTACCAGCAGGTGTCTTGATAATAGAAAACGGCAGTGAGTCAGTGGTTCATTGACAGGCAATTGGTTTGGAGTTGTTGAAAGAATGTTTTGATATTTCTACATTATCAACCAATAAATTATAGACCTATATGTGATAAAATATTTTGCGCTTTTGACAATGATTTCACATTAGGCCAAATTCACATGATATGCCTAAATACTTATAACAACTAGGCTAATAAATCATTTTATTTAGATTATTTAATTAACCTACATCATGTTATTTCAAGTTATCCCTTCTGAGCGCAAAATCATGTTGTTCAAAAATATGCCTAAGCTTATAAATTAGGCAATTGAAAGCATCTACGGCCTATGTTAGCAAGTGACTTGATGCCTACTGTGCCAAAGATATTTAAAGTTGTTGAACGGGAATGACGAGCGTGTTTATACAATGGTAATATTATCAAAATTCAGCTTTTAACAACCATCATAGGGGAGAGTGGTGTAAGTTGAGCCATTCAGCATCACTCCGTCAAGGGACATATCTTTCTGACAAAGATAAATACATATATTTCCAGATGTTGTGTATCCCTGGAAATGTATCAGCATTCATGTAAACATTACAGTTTTTAAAATATAGCTTGTCCAAAAAAAGTGGTCTCTTGGCACAACTTATGTATGGGGTAAGTTGAGCTGCTGGACAGGCTAAGTTAACCCGCCTACAAATTTCTGTACTGAATTAAATATTATACTACCTTTTTAAAACCATGTCTATCTTTATTTCCATAACACAATCACAATCGCTTTTTTGTGCTTTATTCATTTTAATCATATTTTAACACAGACTTACAGTAACACCTAACAAAAACGTTGTACTTTTTTAAACACATTAAACATAGGCCAGGCCCTGTTGTTACCTCATATCCCAGCGATAATGCCTTGCATTGCACTTGGGAAGAAAACAATTTGCTCAACTTGCCATTGGCTCAACCAGTGGCCCAACTTACCCCAAGGCAAACTCTTTTTTCTGCAACAAGGATGTACTTTCATGCTAGGTCTAGGACCTCATACTGCAGCCAGCTGATGTATAGAGATATCTTTAAAATAATTTACTTTGGTTTTGATAAAAGCATCATGAAACAATAAATGATTTTGACATTGTCAAAATCCTTTTTTTCTGAGAACAGAAGTGAACATTTCAACCTGTTCTTGGAATAGTACTTTTTTGTTTTACTGTGTTTCCCTGAAATTTTTCCTGGGAGATTTTATTAACGCTCTGAGAATGGAAATTATAGGTTATTTGAAGGTAATTAAATAACATTCTAAGAACAATATCTAAATGTGAACGTTTGATAGTTATTATTGAATGTTTTCTTAACACTCTAAGAACAAAATGTGAAGGTTATTTAGAGGTTTTTGAATAACTTCTTGAAAAAGTTTCAAAAAGAATGTGGAAAACACTGCTAGCTTATTTTGGGGTAACTTTTTGAACGACAAGCACAGATTTAAAAAATATATATATTTCACCAGATACAGCAGGACACATGGAAATTAAAATTCATTTGCTTAGGCATTAATCATGCAAACATTTATTTCTATATTATTGTGATACAGCATCAGTGAGATTTAAACCTATGATGCTCTGTTCCCCAGAATGAATCCACTGCACCACCAGGATGGAGCAAAAATTTCATGTTTTTTGTTACGCATACAAAACTGTTCAATTTAATCTATTTAAACAGACCCCATTTTACATGTAGCATCACTACATCAAGAGAAATGTAGTATCCTTTCTAACAAAGATATCTACATACAGTTGAAGTCGGAAGTTTACATACACCTTAGCCAAATACATTTAAATTCAGTTTTTCACAATTCTTGACATATAATCCTTGTAAAAATTCCCTGTCTTAGGTCAGTTAGGATCACCACTTTATTTTAAGAATGTGAAATATCAGAATAATAGTAGAGAGAATGATTTATCTTTTGATTTTATTTCTTTCATCACATTCTCAGTGGGTCATAAGTTTACATAAACTCAATTAGTATTTGGTAGCATTGCCTTTAAATTGTTTAACTTGGGTCAAATGTTTCTGGTAGCCTTCCACAAGCTTCCCACAATAAGTTGGGTGAATTTTGGCCCATTCCTCCTGACAGACCTGGTGTAACTGAGTCAGGTTTGTAGTTCTGCCCACAAATGTTCTATAGGATTGAGGTCAGGGCTTTGTGATGGCCACTCCAAAACCTTGACTTTGTTATCCTTAAGCCATTTTGCCACAATTTTGGAAGTATGATTGGGGTCATTGTCCATTTGGAAGACCCATTTGCGACCAAGCTTAAACTTCCTGACTGATGTCTTGATATGTTGCTTCAATATATCCATATAATTTTCTTTCCTCATGATGCCATCTATTTTGTGAAGTGCAACAGTCCTTTCTGCAGCAAAGCACCCCCACAACATGATGCTGCCACCCCCGTGCTTCACGGTTGGGATGGTGTTCTTCGGCTTGCAAGCCTCCCCCTTTTTCCTCCAAACATAACGATGGTCATTATGGCCAAACAGTTCTATTTTTGCTTCATCAGACCAGAGGACATTTCTCCAAAAAGTACGATCTTTGTCCCCATGTGCAGTTGCAAACCGTAGTCTGGCTTTTTTATGGCGGTTTTGGAGCAGTGGCTTTTTCCTTGCTGAGCGGCCTAACAGGTTATGTTAGCATCTTCACAAGGTCCTTCACAAGGTTGTTCTGGGATTGATTTGCACTTTTCGCACCAAAGTACGTTCATCACAGAACGCGTCTCCTTCCTGAGCGGTATGACGGCTGTGTGGTCCCATGGTGTTTATACTTGCATTCTATTGTTTGTACAGATAAACGTGGTACCTTCAGGCATTTGGAAATTGCTCCCAAGGATGAACCTGAATTGTGGAGGTCTACATTTATCTTTCTGAGGTCTTGGCTGATTTCTTTTGATTTTCCCATGACGTCAAGCAAAGAGGCACTGAGTTTGAAGGTAGGCCTTGAAATACATCCACAGGTACACCTCCAATTGACTCAAATGATGTCAATTAGCCTATCAGAAGCTTCTAAAGCCACAACATAATTTTCTGGAATTTTCCAAGCTGTTTAAAGGCACTGTCAACTTAGTGTATGTAAACTTCTGACCCACTGGAATTGTGATACAGTGAATTATAAGTGAAATAATCTGTCTGTAAACAATTGTTGGAAAAATGACTTGTGTCATGCACAAAGTAGATGTCCTAACCGACTTGCCAAAACTATAGTTTGTTAACAAGAAATTTGTGGAGTGGTTGAAAAACGAGTTTTAATGACTCCAACCTAAGTGTATGTAAACTTCCGACTTCAACTGTATACTGTATTTCCAGATGTTGTGAATCCCTGGAACTAATCAGAATTCATGTACAGTACATTCAGAAAGTTTTCAGAGATCTTGACTTTTTCCACATTTTGTAACTTTACAGCCTTATTCTAAAATATTAAAGTGTTTTTTTCTTCATCAATCTACCCCATACCCCATAAAAACAAAGCAAAAACATTTATTTTATTTTATTGCCAATGTATAATTTAAAAAACCCTGGAAATATTACATTTACATAAGTATTCAGACCTTTTACTCAGTACTTTGTTGAAGCATCTTTGGCAGCGATTACAGCCTTGTCCTCTTGGGTATGACACTACAAGCTTGACACACCTGTATTTGGGGAGTTTCTCCTATTCTTCTCTGCAGATCTTCTCAAGCTCTGTGAGGTTGGATGGAGAGCATCACTGTACAGCTATTTTCAGGTCTCTCCAGAGATGTTTGGTCAGGTTCAAGTCCGGGCTCTAGCTGGACCACTCAAGGACATTCAGAGACTTAACCCGAAGCCATTCCTGCGTTGTCTTGGTTGTGTGCTTGTCCTGTTGGAAGATGAACCTTCGCCCCAGTCTGAGGTCCTGAGCGCTTTGGAGCAGGTTTTCATCAAGGACCTCTCCGTACTTTGCTCTGTTCATCTTTCCTTCGATCCTGACTAGTCTCCCAGTCCCTGCCGCTGAAAAACATATCCACAGCATGATGCTGCTACCACCGTGCTTCACCGTAGGGATGGTGCCAGGTTTCCTCCAGACGTGACATTTGGCATTCATCCCAAAGTGTTCAATCTTGATTTTATCAGACCAGAGAATCTTGTTTCTCGTGATCAGAGACTTTAGGTGCCTTTTGGCAAACTCCAAGAGGGCTGTCATGTGCCTTTTACTGAGGAGTGGCTTCCGTCTGCCCACTTTACCATAAAGGCCTGATTGGTGGAGTGCTGCAGAGATGGTTGCCCTTCTGGAAGGTTCTCCCATCTCCACAGAAGAACTCTGGAGCTCTGTCACCTCCTTGACCAAGGCCCTTTTCCCTCAATTAATCCGTTTGGCCGGGCAGCCAGCACTAGGAAGAGTCTTGGTGGTTCCAAACTTCTTCCATTTAAGAAGGATGGAGGCTACTGTATTCCTCGGAACCTTCAATGCTGCAGACATTTTTTGGTACCCTTCCCCAAATCTGTGCCTCGACACAATGTCTCAGAGCTCTACGGACAATTCCTTCGACCTCATGGCTTGGTTTTAGCTCTGACATGCACTGTCAACTGTGGGACCTTATATAGACAGGTGTGTACCTTTCCAAATCATGTCCAATTAATTGAATGTACCACAGGTGGACTCTAATCAAGTTGTAGAAACATCTCAAGGATGAGCAATGGCAACATGATGCACCTGAGCTCAATTTCGAGTCTCATAGCAAAGGGTCTGAATACTTATGTAAATAAGGGATTTCTGTTTTTTACTTTTAATACATTTGCAAACATTTCTAAAAACCTGTTTTACTTTGTCATTATGGGGTATTGTGTGTAGATTGATGAGGGATATTTCTATTTCATCCATTTTAGAATAAAAAAAATTGAAAAAGTCAAGGGGTATGAATGCTTCCGAATGCACTGTTAACATAGCAGTTTTGAAAACATAGCTTGTCCATAGAAAGTGGTCCCTTGGAACAATTTACACTGGGTGTGGGGTAAGTTGCGCATAGGGACAGGGTAAGTTGAGCAGACTTGGGGTAAGTGGGTGATGGTGCTGGTAGGTCAAAGTTTAATTCATGGAATGTGGGTGTGGTATATTGTATCTCTTAAAGTTATGCCTACATTCAGATCGCTCTCTTCAAATCATTTACCCTTCCATTTCTTGACTACCTGTCTGGGACAGGGATGATGTTTTGATGTGCCAACTCGTAGGCAAGTTCCCTGCATTCAAGGCTATTAAGCCTATGAAACTGGTCTTGATATAGATTCTTGATATATTTAACAAGCTCAGACTATGACTCCAGCCACCCTAGTTATAGACTGTTCTCTCTGCTACCGCACGGCAAGCGGTACTGGAGCACCAAGTCTAGGTCAAAAAGGATTCTTAACAGCTTCTACCTATAAACCATAAGACTCCTGAACAGCTAATCAAATGGCTATGGATTATTTGCATTTCCCCCTCCCACCCCCATTTTTACGCTGCTGCTACTCTCTGTTTATTATCCATGTATAGTCACTTTACCGCTACCTGCACATATTACCTCAATTACCTCGACTAACCTGTGCCCCCGCACATTGACTCTGTACCGGTACCCCCTGTATATAGCCTCGGTACTGTTATTTTATTGTTGCTTCTTAATTATTTTTATTTTTTATTTCATTTATTATTTTTTACTTCAGTTTATTTTAGTAAATACTTTCTTAACACTTGTTTTTCTTGGGCTTGTAAGTAAGCATTTCACTGTAAGGTCTACACCTGTTGTATTCGGCATTTGATGTCATCAGATAAGAACTTGTGTGCCTCTGCTACTCTATAATTTCCTCTCTTTAGCACAGGTACCCCAGCTAGCATGTGTTTCTTAGAGCTTGGTGAGAGCATGGTTGTCCTATGGTTATTTTGCATACAACCTTCCCACAACATTCTGGGAATGGTACAAGATACCAAGCTAGCACATAACATTCTGAGAACCATATGTTTCTTAGGTGGGAATTTCAGTACGTAAGTATAATGTTTTCTACAGGATTTCTCATGGTTCTATATAAAGTCATGTTCTCAGAACATTAAGACAACTTTCCATGAAAACCACAAGAAAACATTACTAATGTTCTAAGAATGTGATTTAAAAACATATACATTCCATTCTCAGTGTCAACAAAACTCTGTCAATCCTCTATCTTGTGTGTTCAGGTATGTTGGCCATGCCTACTAATTGGCCACACCTGATCTTAATGAGTGCTTGTTTCCTTTGAAATGGGGTCTGTTTGAAGAGACTGAAAGTAACTGCTTTGTATGATGGCGCAGTGGACTAATTCCATGGATAGAAAACAGAAGATCATACGTAGGATCAAATCTCACCGATGCTGTGCCACAATAAAATAAAGAAATGTATTTGCATGATTAATGTCTAAGCAAATTCATTTCCATGTGTCCTATCTGTGCTTGAATTTTTAACCTACGCTAGCAGTGTTTTTTAAAGTCTTATTGAAACATGTACTAGGAAACGCTATTTAATTTCCTTCAAACAACCTATAATTTTCAGGGAACCATAGTAAAACATTCTCAGAACCTACCTGCAACCTACAAAGGAACGTTCCCAGAACAGGCTACATTTTCACTTCTGATCTCAGAACATTTAAAAAACATTTTAGTTTTACTGGTCAGGAAACTTATGGCTTCATTACCAGATCAATGGGAAACCAAAAATGTATTCTTCCCACAACTTCCAATGAACCAAATATGCTAGCTGGGACATGTACATTGACAAAAAAGAAAACAAACCTCTTCAGTGTCATTCAGTCATTTTTTTTTATCCCTTACTGCTTCTCGAATGTACTTCTACATTTGTATACACGCTGCATGATGATGTCTGCTCTGTAACAAGAAAAATGCATTATTTTTAGTTCATATGCATGACACATTGCAGAAATACTATGCATATTATGCATTAAACTGACAAAATAACATCATTTGTATGGTGGCCATTGGCTCAACTTACCCCATGGCCATTGGCTCAACTTACTCCAAGGCGAACATTTTGACTATATTAGCCCACACAGCTACAAGGATGCACTTTCATACTAGGTTTAGGACCTCATATTGTAGCTTATAGAGACCCCAACGGATATATAAAACAATCTACTTTGGTTTAGATACACGCATAATAAAACCTACAACACAATACATTAATCTGACTTTGTGAAAATCTGTTTTTTGGACTTAACTTGCATACCAGACTGACTCCATGAAATGATGACCTCTTCCTAAATATTTGGTCACATGATTCATTTTGTGTTTCCTAGAAACAACTAACCATTGTGTCAATATACCCCACTATTCCCTACCGGTATTTAGCATTTATAATCTAAACCCCATGTGGTATTTACTTGCAATAAAAACTGGTCTTTTATGTAGCAACTACAATGTCTCAGCTGGTAGGCTAGATCTTGTTTTGCCATGTAATTTCTTTAAAAGTAAACATGGCACACTTGAATGGACATTATTACATTATTTATTTCATATAGAATCTAATTAGTGCAAACAATGATGTGCTTTCGAATTAAAGACACTGCAAAATAAACGGCACTCACATAACTCAACAACAACAACATCTGTCTATGGTAAAAAGAGGTCAATTCAGAGGTCTTGACTAATCTCCTTATAGTCAGTTAAAGCAGCATTTAGGTTACGTCCTAAATGGCAACCTATTCCCTATATCGTGCACTACTTTTGACCAGAGCCTTATTGGCTATAGAGTGGTGAATAGGGTTCCATTTGTGACGCAATCTCAGTCATTTCGTTTATTCAAGTCACAGCTCTTGGCAGAGTAATCATCAAACACAGTCTGTCTATAATTCCATGAAGTTCGAAAGAAATCTGTGTACAATTAATTCCATTCCTCACCCCCAAGAACCCCCCAAAGCACCAACAACCAAGAGAATGAACTAAAGAGAAAAAAGAAAAAGACAGAAGAAAACAGCAAACAACAATGCAAAAAAGAATTAAACAAAATCATTTAAAACAAACTACATCAAGGACAACTAAAATCATAACAGCAATGCCAACTGTATATGTTTGTGTGCATGGCACTATTACATGTATGTGTGTGTTCTTGTATGTGTTTATTTGAATGAGAGTGTGTGTATATGCATGTGTACAAACACCTGCACGGCATCAGCCTCAGGCTGCCCCTCAGTGTCATTCAAAATTCTTCATGCGGAAGAATTACCTGACACATAAAAAGGTCACGACAGGGTTTATAGAAACAGGAAATGTCCATACAATTTCATAAATGTCAACAGACAGTTAGTTTTGTTCGACATGGTGGAATCTTTTTGTGTCTGTAAAATTAATTATGCTAGAAATGGCAATGGAAACACCTTTATGCAGAAAATATTGATATAATAACCATCATATCGAAGTAAACTTGGAGTCACGCGATATGGGCCTACCACCACGTAGTGGAAAAGCATTAAAAGTTTATAGGCAGATAAAATAAGTAATGATGAACTTCACATGGTGGTTAAGTGCACGGTGATCATGTAAATGTCCAATTGGCTAAATATCGAGGGAAGGCTATTATTTGAATGCTCGTGACATGATGATCGGTTCTTGGCTGCCAATTATTAAATTAAATTACATTCTATCCATATCTCATCACAGAACCCCCTATCCAGTTTATCAGTGAAGTCTTGTCTAGAGAGTATGTGCCAAAATTTGTCGCTCTGGATAAGAGCGTCTGCTAAATGACTTAAATGTAAATGTAAATGTAAAATCAGATTGTGCAAGAGTTTTTGTAACAAAACCATCGGTAGAGTTGAAATTGCGATGGAAACTCATTTGACTTGTGTTTTTTATTTGGTACATGGGAACTTAACCACAAAAGTAATTTTCATGTGCACTATGTAATCACGCACATACTTTTTTATCCGCAACTAGTCTGTTTGACGGAAACACACCTCTGGTGGTAAACCTAGTTTATGTTATGTTTTATTGCTATGTTAGATCATAAACTGGCCTGTATTATAGTGTGAAGAGCTGGTCCCATGAAGGTAGAGTTGGTAGAGCATGGCGCTTGCAACGGGTTCGATTCCCACGGGGCACCAGTATGAAACTATGCACTCACTACTGTAAGTCGCTCTGTGCGTTGAGACTGGTGCTTTGCCTGTAATATTTAATGAAGCTGCCAGTTGAGGACTTGTGAGGCTTCTGTTTCTCAAACTAGACACTCTAATGTACTTGTCCTCTTGCTTAGTTGTGCACCAGGGCCTCCCACACCTCTTTTTATTCTGGTTAGAGACAGTTTGCGCTGTTCTGGGAAGGGAGTAGTACACACATTGTACAAGATCTTCAGTTTCTTGGCAATTCCTCGCATGGAATAGCCTTCATTTCTCAGAACAAGAATAGACTGACGAGTTTCAGAAGGAAGGTCTTTGTTTCTGGCCATTTTGAACCTGTAATAAAACCCACAAATTGGATTAGCTAACACAACGTGCCATTGGAACACAGGAGTGATGGTTGCTGATAATGGGCCTCTGTACGCCTACGTAGATATTCCATAAAAAAAATCTGCCATTTCCAGCTTCAATAGTCATTTACAACATTAACAATGTCTACACTGTATTTCTGATCAATTTGATGTTATTTTAATGGACATAAAATGTGCTTTTCTTTCAAAAACAAGAACATTTCTAAGTGACCCCAAACTTTTGAATGGTAGTGTATGTATCCCATAAAGTGCCTTATTATTGTTCCCAATGGGCACAGACATCAATTAGTCTATTCCACTTTGGTTCAACATAATTTCATTAAAATGACGTGTAAACAACATTGATTCAACCGGTATGTGCCCAGTGGGTTTTTGTAGAGGTCTGTAATTTTTATCATAGGTACACTTCAACTGTGAGAGACGGAATCTAAAACAAAAATCCAGAAAATCACATTGTATGATTTTTAAGTAATAAAATTGCATTTATTTTTGTTTTAGATTCCGTCTCTCACAGTTGAAGTGTACCTATGATAAAAATTACAGACCTCTACATGCTTTGTAAGTAGGAAAACCTGCAAAATCGGCAGTGTATCAAATACTTGTTCTCCCCACTGTATATTGCTATGTTAATGTCAGTTAGTTGGAGTTTGTGCACTTAAAGAATGATCCTCCTAGATACAGTAGGACAGTGGTAGCAGTCTCTTAATTCAGTGACTACACACAGCAGCATGGGTTAGTAGATGGTATATTCCCTGTTTCCTGTCCTCTGCCTCATCCTCCACCTCTCTGCTCCATTACTGCACCCCCACCAGCTCTGTGATGGGTGGGGCGAAAACCATGAGCTCCTGGTACTTGTGAAAGAAGAGCTGCAGACGGGAGAGGTAGCTATCCTCCTGGTATGGGAGCTCCTTCTCCTTCAGATACTGGGACACGATGGGCTTTACCTGAGAGGAGAGGAGGTAGGAAAGGAAAAGGGTTCATATTAATCAACAACATTTATTTTATAAAGCCATTTTCTACATCAACAGTTCTCACAAAGATCCACATAATTTAGAGGTGAAAGTGAATGTCATTTTCTTGAAAGAAGCTTCTGTAACCAGGTTTCCATCCAACCTTTTTATGCAAGTAAAGTATATGTCAGATAAACTTTACGAATGTTGACAAAACAAAATACTTTAGACAAGGTGGGATCTTTTTGTTTCGGTAAAATGAATTGTGCGAGAAATGTCAGTGGAAATGCTTTTATGCTCAAATATTGATGTAATAACCATAATATTGAGGTAAACTTGGAGTCACGCAATGACATGTTGTGTGGTCCTCACACTACGACTCATAGGGAAAGCATGCAGTTTATTAGGCTACAGATTAAATAAGTTATGATGAACTTCACAGGGTAGTCAATGTGCAAAGTGACGTGCTTGATGCTCCATTCCAATAAATATCAAAGGTCTTATTCTGGTGACGTGATCATGGATTTGATTTATTAGGATCCCCATTAGCCGACGCTAATTGCGACAGCTAGTCTTACTGGGGTCCGACACATAACGATAAAGACAATATAGACAAAGAAACTTTACATTTTACTTACATTAACATGTAGTGCGTGTGTGTGTGTGAGAGTGTGTGTGGATCTATCAGTTACACGTACATCCAGTTGAAGTCAGAAGTTTACATACACCTTAGCCAAATACATTTAAACTCAGTTTTTCACAATTCCTGACATTTAATCCAAGTAAAAATTCCCTGTCTTAGGTCAGTTAGGATCACTACTTTATTTTAAGAATGTGAAATGTCAGAATAATAGTAGAGAGAATGATTTATTTCAGATTGTATTTCTTTCATCACATTCCCAGTGGGTCAGAAGTTTACATACACTTAATAAGTATTTGATAGCATTGCCTTTAATTTGTTAACTTGGGTCAAACATTTTTATGTTTGACCCAAGTGAAACGATTTAAAGATAATGCTACCAAGTACTAATTGAGTACTTTTGATATCACGGATGTTCAGTCCTTGGATCCATAGCTCTGTCTATTAATCTGAGAGTGGTTACATTTCTCCAGGCCCATCCCTCAGCTTTTTACCAAAACAGAGATTGTGACCATTTGGTTGTTGTTTCATCTGTGGATTTGCCCTTTAAACAGCTGCATATTATCAAGATATCAAAGTGTCACCAACAAAAAGGTAAACAATAGGCCTATAACAAATGCAGCATATGGCATTCATTTTTCACATGTAAATAGCACTTTTCAGTAGTACTCAAATCATGCCATTCCATGAGCGCAGCATTTATTTTTCAACTCAAATCAATGAGCCCAATCAGGCCTCCATGACAACTAAATCATAAACATCAGAGTAGTGCTGGCTAATAAGTCCTTAGGTCATGCTCAGGTAAAACAATTAGGCTAACCTATACTTCCATATGTCCAAGTTCTATTCTTGAAGATCAATGAGTATAATATTTATTGGAATGATTGGAATTCTGATAGACTTTGGTTTTTAATGTAAAGATATCATTTAATCGTATTATTATATTAGTAGAAAGCGATTGGTTAGAAGAAGCCTACATAACCAACCCATAAAGTAAAATATATCATCCATATATTACCAGCTTTGTAAACTTTAACATTTATTTATCCTGCAATAGATGTCATTCAATTGGTAACATAAATTTTTGTCTTCATCTAATGCCTCTTATTAAGGTGAAAGTAATCTAAAAGTCACGGAATAATGTCTGTCCTAGCTCGCTCATTAATAATGTCTTAATCGAAATTACGGATTGCCTCTTATCCGCTCGTCGTCCACTTATGCCACATCTCAATTGTCAGTAGAAACCACATTTGTTTAAGCAAGTCAACCATATCATCTGTGTTTTTTTTAAGGCAGTAAATGAGGATGAATGAACTGTTTCGCTGCCAGACAAGGCTCTGCTGATAGCCAGGTGTAAGAGTGGTAAGGTGTTGGGACTCTGCTGTTGGGATAGCTTTATGTAGGCCCTAACAGTTTGCGGGCACCGTTTGTCACCGTTAAAGTCCAATTAATGTATTTTTTAGTGTTGTGTAGGGGCTTTGCTGGCATGCATAAAAATAAAAATAAATGAGTTTGCCCCACCAAGATTTACATGCCAAAATCGCCACTGTGCAGCACCCCCTGAAAAAGAAATATGTATATTTTTAATAATATATATTTTTTCACAAAAGTAGTGCACTGGGCCTTTAATAGTCCTATATTTGTAGACCTATATAGCCGTCTGCAACGGGGGAAAAAACATTTTTCCAGCCCCCCACCCCAAACTACTTAACGCGGCTATGTCGCTGTCAGCTGGCTACTGTAGTAAAGTTCCAATCTAATGAAACATTTGTTACATAAAATAGACTTTTAGCCCATATACTGTGTTATCCTATGAAGTGGACGTTATGTTGCACACACACGTTATGTTTCACTCTCATTTTAGTAGATATATTTTGCCATAATTATCTGATCCCACGATGCAACGAGAATACAGTCAGAGGGAAGATGGACAATGTTGATTGGCAGGTGAAATTATGTCCAATGGGGTTGCAGTGGCAGGCGGGATTAGGTTGGCTCCTTTCCTCCTTGCTTGGCAGAGGTTTCATAGAAGGTACAATTGTGAACCCGCGACCCAAATGTTTCATATAAAATGTATATGCCATATCTCACAATCGATTGGACTTCCGGAATTTACACTAAACAAAAATATAAATGCAACATGCAAAGTGTTAGTCCCATGTTTCATACGCTGAAATAAAAGATCCCCAACATTTTCCATACGTACAAAATGCTTATTTCTCAAAAAAATTGGCCACAAATTTGTTTACATCCCTGTTAGTGAGCATTTCTACTTTGTCAAGATAATCCATCCACCTGACAGGTGCGGCATATCAAGAAGATGATTAAACAGCATGATCAGTACACAGGTGCATCTTGTGCTGGGGACAATAAAAGGCCACTCTAAAATGTGCAGTTTTGTCACACAACACAATGCCACAGATGTCTCAAGTTTTGAGGGAGAGTGCAATTGGCATGCAATTGGCATGCTGACTGCAGGAATGTGGGCACGTGGTTTGCTGATGTCACTGTTGTGAACAGAGTGCCACATTGTGGCGGTGGGGTTATGGTATGGCCAGGCATAAGTTACAGACAACAAACACAATTGCATTTTATCTATGGAAATTTAAATGCACAGAAATAACGTGACGAGATCCTGAGGCCCATTGTCATACCATTCATCCGCTGCCACCCCCTCATGTTTAGGCATGATAATGCACGGCACCATGTCGCAAGGATCTGTACACAAATCCTGGAAGCTGACATGTCTGGTGAGCATGCCCTGCATACTCACCAGACATGTCACCCATTGAGCTTGTTTGGGATGCTCTGGATTGACATGTTTGACAGCGTGTTCCAGTTCCCGCCAATATCCAGCAACTTCTTACAGCCATTGAAGAGGAGTGGGACAACATTCCAAAGGCCACAACCAACAGCCTGATAAACTGTGTGTGAAGGAGATGTCCCGCTCTGCATGAGGCAAATTCTGGTCACACCAGATACTGACTGTTTTTTTCTGATCCAGGTCCCTACTTTTTTTTAAGGTATCTGTGACCAACAGATGCATATCTGTATTCCCAGCCATGTGAAATCCATAGACTAAGGCCTAATTAATTAATTTCAATTGACTGATTTCCTTATGAACTGTAACTCAGTAAAATCTTAGAAAATCTTTGCATGTTGCATTTATGTTTTTTTGTTCAGTATAGTATTTCCGCTGTGACAGAACTTTTATATTTATGTCGTACATTTGTGTTATTCAACAAAGTTCTATCTAGCACTGCAGTGAGTGGGGGATCGTATAACCCTGTGACGTAGCTCTCACTCTCGCTCTACCTCACTCTCCCTGTGAGAGAGGTGCGCACTTTGACAGACAGTCCAACAATGAGTCAGAGGAGTTTAGGAACACAGACACATTTTCAATAGTGTGCATCTGCAGCCCGCAATTCGGGGCGTTCCTGCATGTGGGCCTTCCTTCATCTGCAAGAACGCCCCCCCCTCTCGCATCCCATTGGGTCCTTCATGAACAACCCCCCCCTCAAGCATCCCATTGGTTCCTGCATAAACAGTGCCCGACAGGCAGGGACGAAGGACACTGTCTACCGATGTACGGTTAGCTAGCTACCATTGTCTATCGGCGGCTAGCTACCGCTAGCTATCGGTGGCTGGCATCCACAATATTATGCATTAACGCCACCTACTGTACTGGAGCGCCCCTCCCGCCTGTCCTAGCTTAAATACTGACCAATGGAAGTATAAAGTGGGGTTCTACATGCAGGAATGCCCCAAATTGCAGGCCGCAATTGCTCCCGTCTCCACATTTTTGAAATTTTCCATTATTCACCTTTAAGCTCACCCAAATTACAAAATTACAATGTAATAGTTCATAGACTGCTTAAGTGTAAGGAAACCAATATGTTATTAGGGTGAACTATCTCTTTAAATGGATCAAAATAACCTAGCCAGAATTTTTTTGCATGTCAACTCCTCATTGGTAAACATAAAGAAATTGCATATAATTATATAGATGTTATGTATATATTAGTACTGTGCGTATTCAATTATAATTACTTGATCGATTGAAAACAAAATTTGTATTCAATTTTAATGCTAAATGCATCACCTCCAGTAACTGGAATTTGAACAATTACAACACAATTCCAGTTTTAAAATTATAAAATAAAATTCCATTCCATGTTTTTATTTTCCAATAAAAATTCAGTCTAAATTCCAATTCAATTTCAATTCCATTCCAAGGATGGTTTCTTCTTCAATTTGTCAGGTTTTGGCCAGGACTGTTCAGGTTTTGGTCACTAGATGTCCCCATTGCACCTTTTTTGTACCTTTAGTTTTTTCCTTGCTCTTATTATTGTTTGCACCTGTGTGTCGTTCCCTTGTTAGTATTTAAACCCTGTGTGTTCCTCAGTTCTTTGCTCAGTGTTTGTATGTTAGCACCCAGCCCCAGCCTTGTTGTGAACATATTTCTCTTATTGGATTTTCCAGAGGTTCTCTGGTTTAGTGCTTGTGTATTTTTGAGTAGTCTTTTGAGGTTTGTTTTTCCCTGCTGTTTTTACCACTTTGTGGAGTTTCTTTGTATTTAGGAGGATATCCATTTTGTGCCTCTTGGCTTTATTTTTGGACGTGGTGGATTTATATTCTTTGCCTGAAGATCTTGTCCTTTTATTAAACCACCATCTCTAGTACTGCTGAGTCTGCCTCATCTTCTGGGTTCTGCCGACTATTAGTGACTGTTTCTCTCACCGGGTCCTGACAGAAACACTGAGCCATTAAAATGAACCCAGAGGCAGCCAGTACCCAGGACTTTTTTCCCATGCTGTCCCACCACGAGGGGACTGTCCAACGTCACGAAGCTGCTCTGGTTCAGCAAGAGGCCTTACTGGCTGGACATTCTCAACTTCTGTCGGAGATGATGACTTCCATAAAACAGATTTCTGATCAATTTTCCCCTGCAACCGCTTCTGCTCCAGTTCATCAGATTCAAGTGCCCGTGGCAGTTAACCCCCTGGCTGAACCTCGTCTGCCGCCTCCCCAACGGTTCTCAGGTGATCCGAGTGTTTGTAAGGGGTTTTTCACCCAATGTTCTCTCTCCTTCGAGCTGCAACCCTCGTCGTTTCCCACCGACCGGTCCAAGATAGCATATATCATCACCCTGCTGTCGGAAAAAGCCCTAGCCTGGGCTACTGCTGTGTGGGATGCCCAAAGTCCCTGCTGTGCCAGCTACTCTACCTTTGCTGAAGAATTCAAGCGAGTGTTTCAAGATCCCACCAGGGGTCCTGACTCAGCCAAACAGCTCCTGACTCTCAGCCAAGGTCGGCGCAGCGTGACGGACTATGCCATCCAGTTCCGCACGGTGGCAGCAGCGAGTGGCTGGAACGACGAGGCGCTCACAGTGTGTTTTTTGAAGGGTCTTTCCGACACCATCCAAGATGAACTGGCCACTCGGGAACCACCGGACAACCTCGAGTCCCTGATCAAGTTGGCTTCACGCATAGACCAGCGTCTGAGAGAGAGAGAGCTCAACCGTAGATCTCTCACCCTAGCTCCTATCGGTCCCAGCTCCGAGTCTCCACCTTTATCCTCGCTGACTCCACCGGAATCCATGCAGGTTGGACGCATCTCCCAGGCTGAGAGAGACCGCCGGATAAGGGAGCGATGCTGTCTATATTGCGGCAAACCGGGCCATTTCCTCTCCACGTGTCCCGGGCTCCAGGGAAAACGCACTCTCCCGTGCAGGCCTGGGAGGACTGTAACGGGAAACATAACCTCCTCCCATCCATCCAACTCCCGCCTGCTTATTCCAGTTACCCTTTCCTGGGACAACCACGAGCTTCCCCTTCAAGCCTTGGTAGACTCTGGAGCCGCAGGTAACTTCATGGATGGTGTTTGGGCGAAGGAGAATGGCGTTCCCTCTGAACCTCTTAGTGACCCCATAAGGGTTACTACGTTGGATGGAAGCCCTTTGGGATCTGGACTTGTCACTCGTGTCACTACCCCCTTGCGACTTTCAGTTTCCCAACACCAGGAAGTGATGAACTTTCATCTGACCTCGTGTTCCGAGTTCCCTCTCGTCCTTGGATACCCCTGGCTTCACAGCCATAACCCTCACATCGACTGGTCTGTGGGCACTATCAAGCAGTGGGGTCCTACGTGCCAAGCCACTTGTATCTTCCCTAGTTCCCCGAGTTCCCCTCCCGAGTCTCTAGAATCCATCGACCTGTCCCGAGTTCCCGAGTGTTACCATGACCTCAAACCGGTATTTAGCAAACAGAGGGCCACCAAACTACCACCCCATAGACCTTACGATTGCCCCATCGACTTGTTTCCGGGCACCTGCCCCCCCAGGGGTCGGATCTTTTCCCTATCTCCTCCCGAACGAGCTGCTATGGATACCTACATCAAGGACGCTCTGGCAGCAGGCCTCATGCGTCCATCCACCTCGCCGGCGGGAGCAGGGTTTTTCTTTGTGGCCAAAAAAGACGGTGGATTACGACCTTGCATCGACTACCGGGGACTTAATGCCATAACCGTCCGTAACCGCTACCCGCTACCCTTTATGGCCACAGCCTTTGAGCTGCTCCAGGAAGCAGTGGTCTTCACTAAGCTTGACCTACGGAACGCATACCATCTTGTGCGGTTCAAACCCGGTGACGAGTGGAAGACCGCTTTCAACACGCCTACTGGTCACTACGAATACTTGGTGATGCCCTTCGGCCTGACCAACGCCCCGGCTGTGTTCCAAGCGCTCATAAACGATGTGCTTAGGGATATGCTTAACATTTTCGTGTTTGTTTACTTGGATGACATCCTCATCTTTTCGAGCTCCCTTCAAGAACACACTAAGCATGTCAGACAAGTGCTCAAACGCCTCCTAGACAGCCATTTGTACGTTAAGCCGGAAAAGTGTGAATTCCATTCCTCTCGAGTACAATTCCTGGGATTTGTAGTGGAACCCGGTCGAGTCCAGATGGACCCCAAGAAGGTAGGGGCGGTAGCGGATTGGCCCACCCCCAAGTCCGTTAAGGAAGTTCAGCGTTTCCTGGGCTTCACTAACTTTTACCGCAAGTTCATCAAGAACTTCAGCTCGGTGGCAGCCCCTCTCTCAGCTGTAACCAAGGGTGGCAACACAAGGTTTCTGTGGGGAAGAGAAGCTGAGACGGCCTTCCAAGGACTCAAGCAGCGCATCCTCTCTGCTCCCATCCTGACACTACCGACGGCGGATGAACCTTTTGTGGTGGAGGTAGACGCATCAGAGGTTGGTGTTGGAGCTGTCCTGTCTCAGAGGGGGGAAGACAAGAGGCTTCATCCTTGCGCCTTCTTCTCTCACCGGCTTACCCCGGCCGAGAGGAATTACGATGTGGGGGATCGTGAACTCCTAGCGGTTAAGATGGCATTGAAGGAATGGAGACACTGGCTCGAGGGGGCTTCTCAACCATTTCAAGTGCTTACGGACCACAAAAATCTGGAGTATATCCAGCAGGCGAAGCGGTTGAACTCCAGACAAGCTCGATGGTCTCTTTTCTTCAGCCGATTCCAGTTTATCCTCACCTATAGACCCGGGTCGAAGAATCTCAAACCGGACGCCTTGTCACGAGTCTACTCTCCTGCCATTCGAGAAGATACTGACATGACTGTTCTTCCTGCCGCTAAGATCGTGGCTCCAATCTCGTGGCAAGTTGAGGATACCGTGAGACAAGCTCAAGCCATCGAACCGGGTCCTAAGGGAGGTCCTGCCAATCGGTTGTTTGTTCCCAAGGCAGCAAGATCCCAAGTCCTTCTGTGGGGGCACTCCTCTCGCCTCACCTGTCACCCGGGCGTAGGTCGCACCTTGGAGTTCATTCAGCGTAAGTTCTGGTGGCCCACCATAAGAGAAGACGTTGCCACTTTCGTCAAGGCCTGTCCCGTGTGCTGCCAGGGCAAATCTTCTCACCTCCGCCCTCAAGGACTCCTTCACCCTTTATCTATTCCCCACCGACCCTGGTCCCATATCTCGTTGGACTTTATTACTGGCCTTCCTCCGTCCCATGGTAATACTACTATCCTAGTCATCATCGACAGGTTTTCTAAGGCGGCCAGGTTTGTTCCCTTGACCAAATTACCTTCTGCCAAGGAAACAGCTGAGTTGGTGATTAACCATGTGTTCCGAGTCTTTGGCATTCCGCAAGATATCGTTTCCGACAGAGGTCCCCAGTTCGCCTCAAGGTTTTGGAAGGCCTTCTGCCAACTCATAGGGGCCACGGCCAGTTTATCTTCAGGGTACCATCCGGAGTCCAACGGCCAAACCGAGAGGATGAATCAGGAGCTGGAAACCACCCTCAGATGTATGGTTTCCAACAACCCGTCCACATGGTCATCCTTCATTGTTTGGGCCGAGTACGCGCACAACACCTTGTGCTCCTCCTCCACTGGTATATCCCCGCACGAGTGTCAGTTTGGCTATGCTCCTCTATTGTTCCCGGACCAGGAGGCAGAAGTCAGAGTGCCTTCAGCCTCGAGGTTCATCAGACGCTGTCGGCTTACGTGGAAGAAGGCCCGTCTTAATCTTCTGCGTTCCTCACAGCAGTACCAGCGACAAGCCAACAGACGTCGCCGTCCCGGTCCTACCCTGTACCCCGGCCAGAGAGTATGGCTCTCAACAAAGAACTTACCGCTACGGGTGGAGTCTCGTAAGCTGTCCCAGAGATTCATCGGTCCCTTTAAGATTGCCAGGAGAGTCAATCCCGTTACTTTTCGCCTGCACTTACCCAGATCCCTTAAGATCAATCCAACATTTCACATTTCTTTATTAAAACCTGTTGTTTTTTCTCCCCTTATCCCGGCAGGCAGACCTCCCCCTCCGCCCCGTGTCATCGGAGGCCAGTCGGCTTATACCGTCCACCGGATACTGGATTCCCGCCGGGTGCAGCGGTCCTGGCAGTATCTGGTGGACTGGGAAGGCTACGGTCCCGAGGAGCGCTCCTGGGTTCCTGCCAAGGACATACTGGACCCTGACCTCATTCGTCAGTTCAGGGCCCTCCACCCTGAGAAGGCTGGTAGGAACGTCAGGAGCCGTTCCTAGGAGGGGGATTCTGTCAGGTTTTGGCCAGGACTGTTCAGGTTTTGGTCACTAGATGTCCCCATTGCACCTTTTTTGTACCTTTAGTTTTTTCCTTGCTCTTATTATTGTTTGCACCTGTGTGTCGTTCCCTTGTTAGTATTTAAACCCTGTGTGTTCCTCAGTTCTTTGCTCAGTGTTTGTATGTTAGCACCCAGCCCCAGCCTTGTTGTGAACATATTTCTCTTATTGGATTTTCCAGAGGTTCTCTGGTTTAGTGCTTGTGTATTTTTGAGTAGTCTTTTGAGGTTTGTTTTTCCCTGCTGTTTTTACCACTTTGTGGAGTTTCTTTGTATTTTGGAGGATATCCATTTTGTGCCTCTTGGCTTTATTTTTGGACGTGGTGGATTTATATTCTTTGCCTGAAGATCTTGTCCTTTTATTAAACCACCATCTCTAGTACTGCTGAGTCTGCCTCATCTTCTGGGTTCTGCCGACTATTAGTGACTGTTTCTCTCACCGGGTCCTGACAGAATTCCAATTCAATAAATATTCAGACAGTCTAAATTCCATTTCCATTCCAAGGATGGTTCTTGTTCAATTCAAATGTACAATTTTAAATCAAATTAAGACTAAATTCTAATTAAATTCCAATAAAAAAAATGTAGATTGCTGCAATTTCAATTCAATTACAATATCATTTTCCACTTCCTGCTTGAATACTAGAATAAAATTTGGAATTAGAAATATAATTGGAATTAACCCCAACCCTGGTTGTCTGTATTGTACCTTAAGACACGTTGTATGTTGAGATACACATTGTCTGCATTGTACCTTGAGATACATGTTGTATTGTATTGAGGTGCACGTTGTCTGCATTGTACCTTGAGACACATGTTGTATTGTATTGAGGTGCACGTTGTCTGCATTGTACCTTGAGACACATGTTGTATTGTATTGAGGTGCACGTTGTCTGCATTGTACCTTGAGACACATGTTGTATTGTATTGAGGTGCACGTTGTCTGCATTGTACCTTGAGATACATGTTGTATTGTATTGAGGTGCACGTTGTCTGCATTGTACCTTGAGACACATGTTGTATTGTATTGAGGTGCACGTTGTCTGCATTGTACCTTGAGACACATGTTGTATTGTATTGAGGTGCACGTTGTCTGCATTGTACCTTGAGACACATGTTGTATTGTATTGAGGTGCACGTTGTCTGCATTGTACGTTGAGATACATGTTGTATTGTATTGAGGTGCACGTTGTCTGCATTGTACCTTGAGACACATGTTGTATTGTATTGAGGTGCACGTTGTCTGCATTGTACCTTGAGACACATGTTGTATTGTATTGAGGTGCACGTTGTCTGCATTGTACCTTGAGACACATGTTGTATTGTATTGAGGTGCACGTTGTCTGCATTGTACCTTGAGACACATGTTGTATTGTATTGAGGTGCACGTTGTCTGCATTGTACCTTGAGACACATGTTGTATTGTATTGAGGTGCACGTTGTCTGCATTGTACCTTGAGACACATGTTGTATTGTATTGAGGTGCACGTTGTCTGCATTGTACCTTGAGACACATGTTGTATTGTATTGAGGTGCACGTTGTCTGCATTGTACCTTGAGACACATGTTGTATTGTATTGAGGTGCACGTTGTCTGCATTGTACCTTGAGACACATGTTGTATTGTATTGAGGTGCACGTTGTCTGCATTGTACCTTGAGACACATGTTGTATTGTA
The DNA here is from genome assembly GCF_045679555.1 of Salvelinus alpinus. NCBI lineage: Eukaryota > Metazoa > Chordata > Actinopteri > Salmoniformes > Salmonidae > Salvelinus > Salvelinus alpinus. The sequence continues at coordinate 70,378,063 of NC_092088.1, forward strand.
TTGAGGTGCACGTTGTCTGCATTGTACCTTGAGACACATGTTGTATTGTATTGAGGTGCACGTTGTCTGCATTGTACCTTGAGACACATGTTGTATTGTATTGAGGTGCACGTTGTCTGCATTGTACCTTGAGACACATGTTGTCGGAGAGGAAGGGGAACAGGTGGTGTTCCACGTGACAGTTGATGAGGGAGTGTCCGAAGATCCAGTCCAGCAGGGGGTTCCGAGGAAGGTTCAGAACCCCGTGGGTCATCTGGTAAATCCTCTTGGGCCGACAGGTCGGGGAGAACATAGGCAGGCCGATGTGCTGTACAGAACAGGAGAGAACGGTTTAATGGAAAGGTGTGTGGGTGTGTGTGTGAGCCCCCACTGATTCATTGAACGGAAAGATACCCAGAGAGAAACTGTCGGCATGATTTTGCTGCCCTGGACACATTTGCAATGTAGTAGAAGATGAGATGCAGAGTCTGGCATAATCTGTTTGCGGGAGGTCTACCCAAAGACAGATGTTATTCTATCTCTATGGACCCACCATTCAGTTAAATGCCTCTACAATGGTCTTAACAGTACAGGGTCAAATTCACATGTGCATTAATACACACTTGTACATATGTGAAATAGGACAAAATACAAGCAGGCACCCACAGTGGGAGTACCGGGGAGGATGGAGACAAGACTGCTGCCATCAATAGTAACACAAATGGAGAAACAACATATTGGAGGAGATGTTTTTTCCTTCATAACTGGTGCTCCCTACTAGCCAAATAATACTAGCCAAAACATCAGTTACCCATTGATTATATACTTTGCTGAGGGTGCGTGTGTGTGCTTGCCTAAATCAATGTGTGTACATGCTTTCTCACTTGGAAGATGTTAACGTGTATGTAGGGCAGGGAGAACATAGCCCTGCAGAGCAGCATACAGAGGAGGGTGCTGTAAAGACACTGGAACCCAGAGACATGGATCAACAGCCAGTACTGAGCATACAACCCCAGGAACACCATCAGGACTGTCCTCAGGGCCTGGCCCATTGAGTGCTCTTTCAGCTGACCTATAACAGAGGGACACAGACAACTCAGTTAGATACAGTCACTGTCGGGGACAGACACAGTCAGTTACAACACACCACAGGAGGTTGGTGGCACCTTAATTGGGGAGGTCGAGCTTGTGGTAAAGACTGGAGCGGTATTGTGGAATGGTATCAAATACATTAAACCCATGGTCTCCAAGTGTTTGATGCCATTCCATGTATTTAATTGTTTGTAATCCAATTGAAGACATTTGGGATAGGTAATTCCGAAGTGAAAAAAAATCTACTTGGTACAACATGAAAAAAAGGGTTGCATATACACTGTGTACAAAACATTAAGAACACCTGCTCTTTCCATGCCATAGACTGACCAGGTGAAATCTATGATCCCTTATTGATGTCACTTGTTAAATACACTTCAATCAGTGTAGATTTTTGTATTTGTATTTTGTATTTATTATGGATCCCCATTAGCTACTGCCAAAGCAGCAGCTACTCTACCTGGGGTCAAGCAAAATTAAGTTTCTACAATTTTTTAAACATTAAAATACATTCACAGATTTCACAACACACTGTGTGCCCTCAGGCCCCTCCTCCACCACATATCTACAGTGTGTGTGTGTGCGTGTGTGTGCGTGCGTGCGTGCGTGCGTGCAAGCAACACAAACATTGGCACAAACATTGGCGTGCGTGCAAGCAACACAAACATTGGCACAGACGCGTGCACGCGTGCACGCGTGCATGTGTCTGTGCCAATGTTTGTGTTGCTTCACAGTCCCCGCTGTTCCATAAGGTGTTTTTTAAATCTAATTTTACTGCTTGCGTCAGTTACTTGATGTGTAATAGAGCTCCATGTAGTCATGGCTCTATGCAGTACTGTGTGCCTCCCATAGTCTGTTCTGGACTTGGGGACTGAGAAGAGACCTCTTGTGGCATGTCTTGTGGGGTATGCATGGGTGTCCGAGCTGTGTGCCAGTAGTTCAGACAGACAGCTCGGTGCATTCAACATGTCAATACCTCTCATAAATAAAAGTAGAAGAGGTCTCTTCTAAAATGGCGCCAAAAGAAATGGCAGCAGTTTTACGGGCGCCCAACCAAATATGCTATTATGTGGGAGTTTTTTGCGTTATTTGTACATAATGTTTCTGCAACCGTATCTTACGGCAAAAAAAGAGCTTCTGGATACAGGACAGTGATCACTCACCTCGGATTAGACAAGGATTTTTTCTTCAACAAGCAGGACGCACAGGACATTCTCCGAACACCCGACAAGGCCAACATCCCAGTTATTTGCAAGAGGAAGAGACGCAGGTACAGAGGACACAGAGCGGGATGCCTCGTAAGGATCCGCAGAAGGCGAGTGGGAAAGCTGCCGTTACCGTCAATATTACTCGCCAACGTGCAATCATTGGACAATAAATTAGACGAGGTACGATCACGAATATCCAACCAACGGGACATCAAAAACTGAAATATCTTATGTTTCACGGAATAGTGGCTGAATGATGACATGGATATTCAGCTAGCGGGATATACCCTACACCGGCAAGATAGAACAGCACACTCCAGTAAGACGAGGGGGGGGCGGTCTGTGCATATTTGTAAACAACAGCTGGTGCACGAAATCTAAGGAAGTCTCTAGATTTTGCTTGCCTGAGGTAGAGTATCTTGTGATAAATTGCAGACCACACTACTTGCCTAGAGAGTTTTCAGCTATACTTTTAGTGGCTGTTTATTTACCACCACAGACGGATGCTGGCACTAAGACCGCAGTTAGTCAGCTGTATAAGGAAATGAAGGGCGAGGGAGAGCTTTGTACGGGTCTCTGTGTGGAGTACAGGTGATCTAGAATGTTTTTCCTTCTGGTTGCACATTTAACATGTTGATGGAAATTAGGTAGAACTGATTTAAGCAAACAGGAAACCACTCAGCCAGAGGCGGCGCTCCTAGTGGCCGGAGACTTTAATACAGGGAAACTTAAATCAGTTCTACCTAATTTCCATCAACATGTTAAATGTGCAACCAGAAGGAAAAAAATTCTAGATCACCTGTACTCCACACAGAGACCCGTACAAAGCTCTCCCTCGCCCTCCATTTGATAAATCCGACCACAATTCTATCCTCCTGATTCCTGCTTACAAGCAAACATTAAAGCAGGAAGCACCAGTGACTATAAAAAAAATGGTCAGATGAAGCAGATGCTAAACTACAGGACTGTTTTGCTGTCACAGACTGGAACATGTTCCGGGATTCTTCCGATGGCATTGAGGAGTACACCACATCAGTCACCGGCTTTATCAATAAGTGCATCGAGGAAGTCGTCCCCACATTGACTGTACGTACATACCCAAACCAGAAGCCATGGATTAAAGGCAACATTCGCACTGAGCTAAAGGGTAGAGCTGCCGCTTTCAAGGTGCGGGATTCTAACCCGGAAGCTTATAAAATATCCTGCTATGCCCTGCGACGAACCATCAAACAGGCAAAGGGTCAATACAGGGCTAAGATTGAATCGTACTACACCGGCTCCGACGCTCGTCTTATGTGGCAGGGCTTGCAAACTATCACAGACTACAAAGGGAAGCACAGCCGCGAGCTGCCCAGTGACACGAGCCTACCAAACGAGCTAAATCACTTCTATGCTCACTTCGAGGCAAGCAAAACTGAGGCATGCATGAGAGTATCAGCTGTTCCGGACGACTGTGTGATCACGCTCTCCGTAGCCGATGTGAGTAAGACCTTTAAACAGGTCAACATTCACAAGGCTGCGGGGCCAGACGGATTACCAGGGCATGTGCTCTGGGCATGTGCTGACTAACTGGCAGGTGTCTTCACTGACATTTTCAACATGTCCCTGATTGAGTCTGTAATACCAACATGTTTCAAGCAGACCACCATAGTCCCTGTGCCCAAGAACACGAAGGCAACCTGTCTAAATGAATATAGACCCGTAGCACTCACATCTGTAGCCATGAAGTGCTTTGAAAGGCTGGTAATGGCTCACATCAACACCATTAATCCAGAAACCCTAGACCCACTCCAATTTGCATACCGCCCAAACAGATCCACAGATGATGCAATCTGCAATTGCACTCCACACTGCCTTTTCCCACCTGGACAAAATAAACACCTACTGTATGTGAGAATGCTATTCATTGACTACAGCTCAGCGTTCAACACCATAGTACCCTCAAAGCTCAAATCAAATCAAATTTTATTGGTCACATACACATGGTTAGCAGATGTTAATGCGAGTGTAGTGAAATGCTTGTGCTTCTTGTTCCGACCATGCAGTAATATCTAACAAGTAATCTCACAATTTCACAACAACTACCTAATACACACAAGTGTAAAGGAATGAATAAGAATGTGTACATATAAATATATGGATGAGCGATGGCCGGACGGCATAGGCAAGATGCAGTAGATGGTATAGAGTACAGTATATACATATGAGATGAGTAATGTAGGGTATGGAAACATTATATAAAGTGGCATTGTTTAAAGTGACTAGTGATACATTTATTACATCCAATTTTTTATTATTAAAGTGGTTAGAGATTTGAGTCAGTATGTTGGCAGAAGCCACTCAATGTTAGTGATAGCTGTTAACAGTCTGATGGCCTTGAGATAGAAGCTGTTTTTCAGTCTCTCGGTCCCAGCTTTGATGTACCTGTACTGACCTCGCCTTCTGGATTATATGCTCAGTCCCCTCCTGTACTCCCTGTTCACCCACGACTGCATGGCCAGGCACGACTCCAACACAATCATTAAGTTTGCAGACGACACAACAGTGGTAGGCCTGATCACCGACAACGACGAGTCAGCCTATAGGGAGAAGGTCAGAGACCTGGCCGGGTTGTGCCAAAATAACAACCTATCCCTCAACGTAACCAAGACTAAGGAGATGATTGTGCACTTCAGGAAAAGGAGGACCGAGCATGCCCCCATTCTCATCAACGGGGCTGTAATGGAGCAGGTTGAGTGCTTCAAGTTCCTTGGTGTCCACATCACCAACAAACTAGAATGGTCCCAACACACCAAGACAGTCATGAAGAGGGAACGACAAAGCCTATTCCCCCTCAGGAAACTAAAAAGATTTGGCATGGATCCTCAGATCCTCAAAAGCTTCTACAGCTGCAACATTGAGAGCATCCTGACTGGTTGCATCACTGCCTGGTACGGCAATTGCTCGGACTCCGACCGCAAGGCACTACAGAGGGTAGTGCGTACAGCCCAGTACATCACTGGGGCTAAGCTGCCTGCCATCCAGGACCTCTACACCAGACGGTGTCAGAGGAAGGCCCTAAAAATTGTCAAAGACCCCACCCCAGTCATAGACTCTTCTCTCTACTACTGCATGGCAAGTGGTACCGGAGTGCCAAGTCGAGGACAAAAAGGCTTCTCAACAGTTTTTTACCCCCAAGCCATAAGACTCCTGAACAGGTAATCAAATGGCTTCCCGGACAATTTGCATTGCAATTTGCAAATTTTACCAAGAAAAAAGCATAAAATTTAATTTAATCTCTGAATGTATCACACCGGAGAAAGCAAAACAGCACCCCTTTCTCTCTGAATGTGTAGGCCATCTATCTGATGCAGTCTGGTCATAAAGAGTATGACATTTTTGCCTCATAGGTAATGAATGCAAGGAAAGCCAGCGAGCATTTGGCCTCCCTTGAAATACATTTTTTAAATAAAATAATAGCCAATCTGCATTGAGCTAAACTGAGTGAGCTAGCTAGCTACCAGAGGACTTCCCTGAAGCTTTCAGGGAAGCTTCAGAGAAATACGTCATCGATAGAAACATCTTGTTGTTTTGTTGTCCTCTGGTAGCTAGCTAGCTAAAATTGGCCCTATCCTAAATTAGCCACAGATGGAGGTAGGGATTTGGACTTGTGGTTTTACTTACATTTGAAGTCAGAAGTTTACATACACTTTGGTTGGAGTCAATAAAACTCGTTTTTCAACCACTCCACACATTTCTTGTTAACAAACTATAGTTTTGGCAAGTCGGTTAGGACATCTACTTTGTGCATGACACAAGTAATTTTTCCAACAATTGTTTACAGACAAATTATTTCACTTATAATTCACTGTATCACAATTCCAGTGGGTCAGAAGTTTACATATACTAAGTTGACTGTGCCTTTAAACAGCTTGGAAAATTCCAGAAAATGATGTCATGGCTTTAGAAGCTTCTGATAGGCTAATTGACATAATTTGAGTCAATTGGAGGTGTACCTGTCGATGTATTTCAAGGCCTACCTTCAAACTCAGTGCCTCTTTGCTTGACATCATGGGAAAATCAAAAGAAATCAGCCAAGACCTCAGAAAAAAATTATAGACCTCCACAAGTCTGATTCATCCTTGGGAGCAATTTCCAAATGCCTAAAGGTACCAAGTTCATCTGTACAAACAATAGTACGCAAGTATAAACACCATGGGACCATGCAGCCGTCATACCGCTCAGGAAGGAGACGTGTTCTGTTACCTAGAGATGAACGTACTTTGGTGCGAAAAGTGCAAATCAATCCCAGAACAACAGCAAAGGACCTTGTGAAGATGCTGGAGGAAACAGGTACAAAAGTATCTATATCCACAGTAAAAGGAGTCCTATGTCGACATAACCTGTTAGGCCGCTCAGCCAGTAAGAAGCCACTGCTCCAAAACCGCCATAAAAAGCCTGACTACGGTTTGCAACTGCACATGGGGACAAAGATCATCGTTTTTGGAGAAATGTCCTCTGGTCTGATGAAACAAAAAATAGACCTGTTTGGCCATAATGACCATCGTTATGTTTGGAGGAAAAAGGGGGCGGCTTGCAAGCCGAAGAACACCATCCCAACCATGAAGCACGGGGGTGGCAGCATCATGTTGTGGGGGTGCTTTGCTGCAGGAGGGACTGGTGCACTTCACAAAATAGATGGCATCATGAGGGAGGAAAATTATGGGGATATATTGAAGCAACATCTCAAGACATCAGTCAGAAAGTTAAAGCTTGGTCGCAAATGGGTCTTCCAAATGGACAATGACCCCAATCATACTTCCAAAGTTGTGGCAAAATGGCTTAAGGACAACAAAGTCAAGTTATTGGAGTGGCCATCACAAAGCCCTGACCTCAATCCTATAGAAAATTGGTGGGCAAAACTGAAAAAGCGTGTGCGAGCAAGGAGGCCTACAAACCTGTGTCACGTTCCTGACCTTATTTCCTTTGTTTAGTCTTGTTTAGTTGGTCAGGACGTGAGCTGGGTGGGCATTCTATGTTATGTGTTTCTATGTTTGGTTTAGGGTTGTCAACTAGCCTGATATGGTTCTCAATCAGGGGCAGGTGTTTTACGTTTCCTCTGATTGGGAACCATATTTAGGTAGGCTGTTCTCACTGTTTGTTTGTGGGTGATTGTTCCTGTTCGTTGCGTTCGTTGTCTCTATGTTCACATGTTCAGGTCTGTAGCGTCGTTAGTTTCATTTTCTGTTTATTGTTTTGTTCGTCTTGTTAAGTATTCCAATAAATATGGAAACGTACCACGCTGCAATTTGGTCCTCCTCTCTTCCACCTAACGATGAGCGTTACAACCTGACTCAGGTACACCAGCTCTGTCAGGAGGAATGGGCCAAAATTCACCCAACTTATTGTGGGAAGCTTGTGGAAGGCTACCAGAAACATTTCACCCAAGTTAAACAATGTAAAAATCATTCTCTCTACTATTATTCTGACATTTCACATTCTTAAAATAAAGTGGTGATCCTAACTGACCTAAGACAGGGAATTTTTACAATGATTAAATGTCAGGAATTGTGAAAAACTGAGTTTAAATGTATTTGGCTAAGGTGTATGTAAACTTCCGACTTCAACTGTAATTCTCCGTACTGGCCAATGATTATAATGGCGATTCTGATCCAACCATAAAATACATTGTGCCCCTGGACTGAGAGGATGGAAGTTCAATATGTAGCAAGATGTAGAAGGCTAATGTTAATAACTAGCTAACATTTCCCATGAAAGGAAATTAGGCTAGCGACCAAGCATTTTAGCAAGGTAGCCTAGGACAACAAAAAATAAAAGTCATAGTCCGTTTCTTCAACATGAAATAGAGGAGGATGGCATTGGCGTTTCTCTACAAGTAGAGTGAGTCAACATGTTTTTTCTACTTGCACAAATGCACACACACACAAATCTGAACCATGGACAGCACATTTACTGTAGCTTACGTTGATTGGACTAAATCATTTTTGGTATCATTTAGTTGTCGCTGTATTAGAGCATAGGTAATTTGATGATTTTGGAATGTGGAAGTTGAAATGGTGCTGGAATAGTGGAGGCAGATCCTGCTTTCTTTGCAACTTGCAGTAACTCTCCATGGTTGTTTATTAGTCTGAAAATGTTGGAAACATGAACTTTCTTGACCATGCTGTAGGTCATGTAACTGTTTCTTACATGCAATATGCTTTGTGGACTTCACCGAACAGAGGTTGCTCTCCGGTTTTGTGATGAAACAAATGTGTAGTTAAATGTGTTCTGCCACTGTGTCTTCTTATTGTCTAGGCCTTAGGCATATGCTACGGTTGCAATTCATATGAACTAACAGGTTGTAGAGCAAACAACGCAATTATCACAACACATGTTTTTTTCTGCCTTGGCTTCCCCAGTGATTTTACCCACACACCGCTACTGGTTCTGCGTGGTGCATATTTTGGATTTATCAAACAAATTGTATGTGTAGACAGCTTGACAGAAATGGCAGCAGATGGTGAATGTTTAGCTTTTGTTGCACACATATCCAGATAAGGCTGCATACCATTTTGCACAATGACCTTGTAGGTGTGATCGAGGCGTTAGCGATTTCGATGTAGGCCTCGGAGCTCCAGTATAAAACGTAACATCACTACTTATGGGAGATTCTGGAGCGGCGCCTGAGACAGCGTTTTCCAACACCATCAACAAAACACCAAATTATGGAATTTCTATGTGGAAGAATAGTGCTGCATCCCTCCAATAAAGTTTCAGACTCTTGTAGAATCTACAGTATGCTAAGGCATGTAGGGTATTGTTTGTAGATTTGTCATTATAGGGTATTGTTTGTAGATTGATGAGATAAAAAAAACAATGTAATCAATTTTAGAACAAGGCTGTAACCTGAAAAACAATTGGAAAACGTCAAGAGGTCTGAATACTTTCCGAAAGCACTGTATCAACATGTTCATGTTTCAAAACAACAGCAACATAACAGAGACAGAGCATTATGTGTCTTAGATAGTGAACAGGTAGACACCTGGAAAAACATACACACAGACCCTGGCTGTGCCTCACCTAGTGCCACCAGAGGAGTGATAACAGGTACAGCCAGGGGGGCAATGAACAGGTATACACCCCGGGGCAGGTAGGGTATCTTCCAGGTGCTGGAGTCACCCAGGCCGATCACGTTGGTGTGGGCATGGTGCATCTTAATGTGGCCTGTTACACCTGCCCTCGCTGTGAACGACCCACACACCTGTACACAGGCAGACAGACAGACAGACAGACAGACAGACAGACAGACAGACAGACAGACAGACAGACAGACAGACAGACAGACAGACAGACAGACAGACAGACAGACAGACAGACAGACAGACAGACAGACAGACAGACAGACAGACAGACAGACAGACAGACAGACAGACAGACAGACTTGTGATCAAGATGTGTGATGAAACAACACTAGAAAATGTTTATATTTTCAAAGGGCACTATGGAAGAGAATGACACAGACATGAGGATCGATATCCAGACAAGCGTGTCATGAACATAGATACTTGACACGTGAGTGACTGATAGCTGAATGACTAGCTTGAAAAAACAGGCCAAATTAAGGACAAAGTCCAGCAGTTATGTTATTACATTTTAGTAGACACTCTTATCCAGAGCGATTTACAGGGGCAATTAGAGTTAAGTGCCTAGCTCAAGGGCATATTGACAGATTTTTCACATGGTTGTCAAGGGGAATCAATCCAGCGACCATTTTGTTTCTGGCCCAGCGCTCCTAAACACTAGGCTACCTGCCGTCCTCATCTGTAATATAATGTCTGGTGAGAGGATAAAATGTAGGGTCAATGAACAAAAGTAACCCAAATTCAAGAGAGATTAACAATCCAGCTTGATTTAGCTACTGTGGCGGAATTCATTGATGTAACACTTTAGCTAACAGGAAGTTCACTCTCTCTCCGTCCCTCCCTACCTTAACAATCCCCTCTCTCTCTCTCCCTCTCTCTCTTACCTCTATGAAAAACACAGCCCAGACATCGGCCCAGGTAGGGGACTCGCTCAGCGATCCGTGACTTGCCAGATGGGTCCCCTTGATGGTGATGACAGCATGGGACACGCCCATCAGCACCATGCCCAGGACAAACACCAGGGCCTGGGATGAACCAAGCAGCAGGAATGCTGGAGGAGAGACGGAGATAGGAGATGGGGTTAAGGAGAGGGGGAGATGGGGTTGAGGAGACAAGGAGATGAGGAAAGGGGGAGATGGGGATGAGGAGAGAGGGGGAGATGGGGTTGAGGAGACAAGGAGATGAGGAGAGAGGGATGAGGGCAAGGGGAGGGAATAGGAGTCAAACAAAGGATAACAAGTTTACACGTTGTTCTAAATATCATCGAATGGGGCCACAGTGTCTCCTGACACATCCTGTCTCAGCCTCCAGTATTTATGCTGCAGTAGTTTATGTGTCGGGGGGCTAGGGTCAGTTTGTTATATCTGGAGTACTTCTCCTGTCTTATCCGGTGTCCTGTGTGAATTTAAGTATGCTCTCTCTAATTCTCTCTTTCTCTCTTTCTTTCTCTCTCTCGGAGGACCTGAGCCATAGGACCATGCCTCAGGACTACCTGGTGTTGTGTCTTTACGATCATTAAATTGAAGACTTATAGTTTTTATCAAAGATTCTCTGTAATTAGTTATTACGCGATCAACTAAATAATAACGTAACTAATTAACTAGGAAGTTGGGGCACCAGGGAAAGTATTCAGATTACAAAGTTATAATTTCCCAATATAACCTTTCAGATATTTTCATATCTGATCGATAGTCTTCTGATTAATGATTTATTTATTTTACCTCACGTTAGTCTCATTCCAAACGTCGTAAATTGTTGGTTATCTGCACGAACCCAGTCTTCACTATGAGTCATCCATACATCAATTGTCTTAAATCATTTATTTATTACTAACTAAATAATTCACAGAAATGCATAAACAAACAAACAACCTTAAAATGGTTACATGAAATGATAGGAGAATATGCCCTAGTGGGCTAAACCGGCATGGCGGCTTGTTAGACAAAAGGGAATTTGGGGGGGTCGACCAAGAAGTCACTACTGAGTTCATAATTATAACAATTGACATGCTAATCCTTTACACATGAACGCTCACTCATTCGGGAACAATTGCAATCAATATATATATATTTACGCTCAGTGTGTCGTCTTGATCGCTGGTGAAAAGTTAGTTTCTGTTGGAGAGTTTCGTCCGCTCTCTCCCTCTCTCTGTTGTGGTTATTGTGGATAGTTCAGAGTGACATTCGTTATAGAATGGATGTTTCGGCGGTTGTCGTTCTTCGCCTTCAATGATACCGAATTCCTAGCTGCAGACTAGTAATCAATATCAAAAACTTGTTCTTATTCTGTCGGTATAGTCTAAGAGTTTAACCACGTGGTATGGTTAAAAGATTCAGCAATGGTACACAACCTTCGTTCCCCTCCTAATGGAGAAAAACATGGTCTAGTGATAATTTCTCAGAGTTGGGTTTTTATTCGGAATTGTAGAAAGGGGCTGTCCCAGGATGTCTGACCCTAACTGGGCTCAGGGGCGGTCCTCGGATTTAGTTCAAATCAAAATGGAATTGTATTTTTCTTCATTAAACAGTCCAAAATCATATTACACAATTATACAAACAGTATCATACTCACTCATTCATCTTATACAACAATTAGATGTAAACCTCATATCTGAGGCTATTATATAAACAGCGGTATGGTAATGTAGCCACACAGTCTCCCATGAGTTTCCCAAGTTGTGACAAACGGACCAGTTCCTAGCTGGAATCTTCACCGATCTTTTATACTTTTTCCGGAACATGAAATCTGTTCGTACTTCAAGTTCTGTGAGGTGGAAGAAATCCCTTTGTTCTCTATGAAAGTGTACCCTCTGCTATACTGCATGGCCAGGGTCTTCTACTCAGGAATTTACGACCTCTCTTTGACCACAGCAGCCTAGTTGTAGGAGGAAAGGGGGAGGCAGGGAGTGGCAGGGAGAGGGGGATGGGGCTTGCTATACCCAAACAGGCAACGTCATGACACTGGCATGATGACTCCTTGCTGTCCCCAGTCCACCTGGCCGTGCTGCTGCTCCAGTTTCAACTGTTCTGCCTGCGGCTATGGAACCCTGACCTGTTCACCGGACGTGCTACCTGTCCCAGACCTAATGTTTTCAACTCTCTAGAGACAGCAGGAGCGGTAGAGACACTCTGATGATCGGCTATGAAAAGCCAACTGACATTTACTCCTGAGGTGCTGACTTGCTGCACCCTCGACAACTACTGTGATTATTATTATTTGACCATGCTGGTCATTTATGAACATTTGAACATCTTGGCCATGTTCTGTTATAATCTCCACCCGGCACAGCTGGAAGAGGACTGGCCACCCCTCATAGCCTGGTTCCTCTCTAGGTTTCTTCCTAGGTTTTGGCCTTGCTAGGGAGTTTTTCCTAGCCACCGTGCTTCTACACCTGCATTGCTTGCTGTTTGGGGTTTTAGACTGGGTTTCTGTACAGCACTTTGAGATATCAGCTGATGTAAGAAGGGCTATATAAATACATTTGACTTGATTCTAAATGCAAATATTCCACGATATGGAGAGTAGCTTAGATCTGTAGAATACATATGGTAAGCATATATATGTTAGCATTAGCCTGGTCCCAGATCTGTTTGTGCGGTCTAGCCAACTCCTATGGTCATTGTCTTGCCAAACAATAGACAATGTTCCACTCTACTCTACACCTGCCATTTGAAACACATTCTAGAACAGGTTCCTTGAACATTCTGTTCTGCAGTCAAGCATGTGGTTGTTCCTGATCTTTCTCCTGTGGTGGACCTTGCTTGGCCAGATGACTGACATCTGCAACTTTTCAGGAAAGTTAGGAACCAATACACACAGGTAGTTAGGAAAGCAAAGGCTAGCTTTTTCACACAGAAATTTGCATCCTGTAGCACAAACTCCAAAAAGTTCTGGGACACTGTAAAGTCCATGGAGAATAAGAGCACCTCCTCCCAGCTGCCCACTGACTGAGGCTAGGAAACACTGTCACCACCGATAAATCCATGATAATTGAGCATTTTTCTACGGCTAGCCTTGCTTTCCACCTGGCTACCCCTACCCCGGTCAACAGCCCTGCACCCCCCTCAGAAACTTGCCCAAGCCTCCCCCATTGCTCCTTCACCCAAATCCAGATAGCTGATGTTCTGAAAGAACTGCAAAATCTGGACCCCTACAAATCAGCTGGGCCAGACAATCTGGACCCTCTCTTTCTAAAATTATCCTCTGAAATTGTTGCAACCCCATATTACTACTATTACTAGCCTGTTCAAACTCTCTTTCGTATCGTCTGAGATCCCCAAAGATTGGAAAGCTGCCCCGGTCAGTCTATCACCACATTCTTATCGGCAGACTCAACAGCCTTGGTTTCTCAAATGACTGCCTCGCCCGGTTCACCAACTACTTCTCAGACAGAGTTCAGTGTGTCAAATCGGAGGGCCTGTTGTCCGGACCTCTGGCATTCTCTATGAGGGTGCCACAGGGTTCAATTCTCGGGCCGACTCTCTTCTCTGTATACATCAATGATGTCGCTCTTGCTGCTAGTGATTCTCTGATCCACCTCTATGCTGACGTCACCATTTTGTATACTTCTGGCCCTTCTTTGGACACTGTGTTAACTAACCTCCAGACGAGCTTCAATGCAATACAACTCTCCTTCTGTGGCCTCCAACTGCTCTTCAATGCAAGTAAAACTAAATCCATGCTCTTCAACCGGTCGCTGCCCACACCTGCCCGTCCGTCCAGTTATCTCTCCTTCCAGACTCACATTAAGCATCTCCAATCCAATATTAAATCTAGAATCGGCTTCCTATTTCGCAACAAAGCATCCTTCACTCATGCTGAAAAACATACCCTCGTAAAACTGACTATCCTACTGATCCTCGACTTCGGCGATGTCATTTACAAAATAGCCTCCAACACTCTACTCAGCAAATTTTATGTAGTCTATCACAGTGCCATCCGTTTTGTCACCAAAGCCCCATACACCACCCACCACTGCAACCTGTATGCTCTCGTTGGCTGGCCCTCACTTCATATTCGTCGCCAAACCCATTGGCTCCAGGTCATCTATAAATCTTTGCTAGGTAAAGCACCGCCTTATCTCAGCTCACTGGTCACCATAGCAGCACCCACCTGTAGCACTCGCTACAGCAGGTATATCTCACTGGTCACCCCCAAAGCCAATTTCTCCTTTGGCCACCTTTCCTTCCAGTTCTCTGCTGCCAATGATTGGAATGAACTGCAAAAATCACTGAAGCTGGAGACTCATATCTCCCTCACTAACTTTAAGCACCAGCTGTCAGAGCAGCTCACAGATCACTGCACCTGTACATAGCCCACCTGTAAATAGCCCATCCAACTACCTCATCCCCCATACTGTTATTTTTATTTATTTTTTTGCTCCTTTGCATCCCAGTATCTTTACTTGCACACTCATCTTCTGCACATCTATCACTCCATTGTTTAATTGCTATATGGTAATTATTTCGCCATTATGGCCTATTTATTGCCTTACCTCCCTTATCCTACCTCCTTTGCACACACTGTATATAGACCTTTCTATTGTATTATTGACTGCATGTTTGTTTATTCCATGTGTAACTCTGTGTTGTTGTTTGTGTCGCACTGTTTTGCTTTATCTTGGCCAGGTCGCAGTTGTAAATGAGAACTTGTTCTCAACTAGCCTACCTGGTTAAATAAAGGTGAAAAAAAAAAGAAAGTAAAATAAAAAATATCTGTGATTAATTTACAGCCATAATCCTTCATGTTTTAGAACAGTGGTTTTCTCACTCCCCTTCCTGTGTTTGTATGTTAACACACGCCGGTCTAGGGAGGGGATGTTTTATGCAGCCAGGTCACCCGTGATACAAATCACTATTTGACGTCCATCCATGTCTGAGGACATCAGGAGAACATGGAAACTGGCCACTAGGGGCAACAGTGAGCACTGTCATCTTCAAGTAGGTTTCGGTTTCGCTAAGGAGTTGTGGACGATCTGCCAATCATTCCAAAGGTTGCAAGTTCAAATCCAGTGATATAAGGTTTCTATCCCAAATCTTTACTTACCTTAACCATTTGGAGTTAATGCCAGAACCCAACCCTAACATAAAAAATGTGGAGTTAATGCCTAAACTTAACCTTAAACACTTTGAAATTTGACGTTTGTAACAAATTTGAAATTTGACCTTTGAGGAACATGGATGAACATCTAATTCTGACGTGAGACTGTGAGAGCTGGTAGGTTTTATGGCTTTGTTCACAGTGTTGGATGACCTCCCTCCCTCCCCGGAACACAGTCAGGAAACAGTCTGTTATCTGGGAGCCCGCTCATGCCAGGCCGCCTCCCTACTGCGGTACCAAGGTGTGGGTTACAGCACTGAAAGGAGATGCTCAGATGGAAGAGGGTAACTTGATCGCTACTTGGGAGGTGTTGGGATGGGAGGGGGTACATGTTGTGAGGGAGGGGTGCAGGTTATCATCACAGTATAGGTTGCTCCTGCAAAGTTGTCATGCCAACATGAGAAAGAACTAGGACCAATATCTAAATAATGGACCTAGAAGACTACAAAGTGACTTACACTAAAATGATACAACTATGTATTTGCATGGCTGATCTTTGTGTTTTGAGCTATGTATTTTCCTGGATGAATAAAGGTTCAATAAAAAATCTAAAATAGGTATTGGAGAGCATGTAAAGCAATTTTCTAATCATAAATATAACAGCATTTAGAATCTAAAGACTTTGATTTCCAAAGATAATCAAACAATGAACCTAGATGGGTGTGTTATCAAGCTGTCAAATTAAGCACAGCCTCTGGTGACATACCAGTCACACTGACCTAGAAAGAGGTCACAGACCCAGATAGGACAAGGGAGTATCAGACATCAAGCATGTGTATGGTGTGTGTGCAGCCTTGTTGAAATCAGTATTTAATTGAGGCCATGTACTGGTCTACTTATACATTAGAACATGTTTATTTCTGCTCTGTCCCTGTCTCAACATCAAGTTCCAGGTTAGTGCTCAAGATCTAATATTGGTACAATGTATTAATAACATAATGTCCTGTGTATTTAGAACAAATCTGCATGTTACACGGTATGTGGTAAAACTATACAAACATATTCTTACCTTTTATAAAGACTTTAGCCTGACTAAATCAGACTGAATCCTGCTCTCATTATTGATCCCATCGTTCAATCTGGTTTAACCAGGCTAATACCCAGTGAGAAAAACTGGTTTAACCAGTGTGTCCTCTGAGCTACAGAGGACCACTATAAAGTGTGAGACAGGTGTATGTATTGTGGTGTGCAGGTAGATGTAGGTAGATGTAGGTAGGATGAACTGAATGTGGTAAACCTACAATATATAAACATGTAATAGCATACCATATGTTGGCCTTGATAAGGACTATAAGGTGTGTGAAACGTGTGAGACGGGTGAGACGGGTGTATGAAGTGTGTGAGACGGGTTTATGAAGTGTGTGAGATGGGTTTATGAAGTGTGTGAGATGGGTGTATGAAGTGTGTGAGATGGGTTTATGAAGTGTGTGAGATGGGTTTATGAAGTGTGTGAGATGGGTGTATGAAGTGTGTGAGATGGGTTTATGAAGTGTGTGAGATGGGTTTATGAAGTGTGTGAGATGGGTGTATGAAGTGTGTGAGACGGGTGTATGAAGTGTGTGAGGCGGGTTTATGAAGTGTATGATATGGGTGTATGAAGTGTGTGAGGCGGGTTTATGAAGTATGTGATATGGGTGTATGAAGTGTGTAAGACGGGTGTATAGATTACCTGGGGGTAGCAGGAGAAAGGCGAGGGCCAGGATAGTGATGTCGATGCCTCTCCGCTCCCACCAGCTACTCTCCTTCACTGTCTTCTGAACCAGACGTGTCAGCTCCATCATCAGCGACTCTTTATCCGTCCCCTCCATCCCCTTTCCCCCTCCGTTCATCATTTCTCCATTTTTCTTCTCTTTCCCTGTGGACATGTCCTGTTTGGAGCTACCTGTGTTCCTTTGGAACAAGGCCTCTCTACCCTCCCACGGTTTAACATCTTTGTCTCTTCCTCCTCCCATGCTCTGTTCTTCCCTCCACTCCTCTGGTACATTCTGCATGTCAGCTCCTTTTGTGCTTCCCTCCTGGCCGACAACAAACTAAAGTAAAAGCGACTGCTCGGTGTGTCCAGCGGCTGTACGGACAGACTCAAAGGCAGCGTCCAGACTCTGAGGAAATCAGCCTGCACATTGTACCCTGAACACAAAGTGTCCGGACTGATGTTAGCATGGCAGGGTGCAAAGTTTTATTGGCAGTTTTATCCAGTTGCTCAGCTGGAGAAGCAATTCTGCTGATCTGTCTCTCTCTCCTCAACGGAGCCTCTCATGCATACTGCATGTCCCTCCCCTGCTGTCCTTGTTTCGCCTCCCTTCTCCCATCGCTGTTGTAACCTTGGCAGAGGCCCTGGGAAAGGAGGAGTGGGGGAAAGGAGGAGGAGTGCGGGGAAAGGGGGGCTAAGGCAGGAGAGGATTAGCAGCCCCGGCTTAGTACTCACTGTGTCAGTTATTTCTTGTTGCTAGGGGAGTGATACACACTAAAGAGAGGGGGTAAGTTCAATAAGAAAGAAAGAAAGAAAGAAAGAAAGAAAGAAAGAAAGAAAGAAAGAAAGAAAGAAAGAAAGAAAGAAAGAAAGAAAGAAAGAAAGAAAGAAAGAAAGAAAGAAAAAGAGTAGAAAAGTGTTTTAATGGGCTGTTGGCCAGAGTTTTGGGCGGGCCAGGTGCCATGTTGGCTGCAGTGCTCTTAATGAGGTAGGCAAAATAGGAGGACTGGAGGTATCCTGAGTGGACTGGACTACCACTACAACTGTTCAGCAGTGTTGCAGGGTAGTGTTCAGTTGGGCCCACCAGCAAAACTTTTTGTAACGGAAAACTAAAATATCGATTTTCTAATTGGACAGGTATTTCCTCCCCATTTCAAAATGTTTTCACTCTAATAAAACCTGACCCAGGAGCACTAAGCTATCAGACAGACCTTAATTCGTCTCTCTAATCTACATACACAACCCAGGGGACATTTTTATTTATTTAACTAGGCAAGTCAGTTAAGAACAAATTCTTATTTACAATGACAGCCTACACCAGCTAAACCCAGATGACGCTAGGCCAATTGTGCGCTGCCCTATGGGACTCCCAATCACAGCCAGTTGTGAAACAGCTTGGATTCGAACCAGGGTGTCTGTAGTGACCCCTCAAGCACTGAGATGCAGTGTCTTAGACGACTGCACCACTCGGGAGCACTAGGCTATCAGACAGACCTTAATTCGTCCCTCTAGACTACAGTCGTGGCCAAAGGTTTTGAGAATGACACAAATATTAACTTCAGTGACTTTAGATATTTTTCTCAGATGTTACTATGGAATACTGAAGCATAATTACAATGATTTCATAAGTGTCAAAGGCTTGTATTGACAATTTCATGAAGTAGATGCAGAGTCAAATTTTGCAGTGTTGACCCTTCTTTTTCAAGTCCTCTGCAATCCGCCCTGGCATGCTGTCAATTAACTTCTGGGCCACATCCTGACTGATGGCAGTCCATTCTTGCATAATCAATGTTTGGAGTTTGTCAGAATTTGTTGGTTTTTGTTTGTCCACCCACCTCTTGAGGATTAACCATACGTTTTCAATGGGATTAAGGTCTGGGGAGTTTCCTGGCAATGGACCCAAAATATTGATGTTTTGTTCCCCGAGCCACGTAGTTATCACTTTTGCCTTATGGCAAGGTGCTCCATCATGCTAGAAAAGGCATTGTTCGTCACCAAACTGTACCTGGACGGTTGGGAGAAGTTGCTCTCGGAGGATGTGTTGGTACCATTCTTTATTCATGGCTGTGTTCTTAGGCAAAATTGTGAGAGAGCCCACTCCCTTGGCTGAGAAGCAACCCCACACATGAATGGTCTCAGGATGCTTTACTGTTAGCATGACACAGGACTGATGGTAGCGCTCACCTTGTCTTCTCCGGACAAGCTTTTTTCCGGATGCCACAAACAATCGGAAAGGGGATTCATCAGAGAAAATTACTTCACCCCAGTCCTCAGCAGTCCAATCACTGTACCTTTTGCAGAATATCAGTCTGTCCCTGATGTTTTTCCTGGAGAGAAGTGGCTTCTTTACTGCCCTTCTTGACACCAGGCAATCCTCCAAAAGTCTTCCCCTCACTGTGCATGCAGATGAACTCACACCTGCCTGATGCCATTCCTGAGCAAGCTCTGTACTGGTGATGCCCCGATCCCGGCGCTGAATCAACTTTAGGAGACGGTCCTGGCGCTTGCTGGACTTTCTTGGGTGCCCTGAAGCCTTCTTCACAACAATTGAACCGCTCTCCTTGAAGTTCTTGATGATCTGATAAATGGTTGATTTAGGTGCAATCTTACTGGCAGCAATATCCTTGCCTGTGAAGCCGTTTTGTGCAAAGCAATGATGACGGCACGTGTTTCCTTGCAGGTAACCATGGTTGACAGATGAAGAACAATGATTCCAAGCACCACCCTCCTTTTGAAGCTTCCAGTCTGTTATTCGAACTCAATCAGCATGACAGAGTGATCTCCAGCCTTGTCCTCGTCAACACTCACACCTGTGTGAACGAGAGAATCACTGACATGTCAGCTGGTCCTTTTGTGGCAGGGCTGAAATCCAGTGGAAATGTTTTTGGGGGATTCAGTTCATTTGCATTGCAAATAGGGACTTTGCAATTAATTGCAATTCATCTGATCACTCTTCATAACATTCTGGAGTATATGCAAATTGCCATCATACAAACTGAGGCAGCAGACTTTGTGAACATTAATATTTGTGTCATTCTCAAAACTTTTGGCCACGACTGTAAATACAGGACCCAGGGGACATAGGAGAAATAGGCTATCAGACAGACTTTCATTCATCCCTCTAGACTACACACACGGCCCAGGGGACATAAGAGCACTAGGCTATCAGACAGACCTTAATTCGTCCCTCTAGTCTTCATCAACTCTGTGTTGCTCTATTCCTAACAGGAGCTGTCAGTCATGTTATCACAATGTAACACTAGTGACAGAAACAGCAGGGAAGACCTATCCAGCTGAACCATCGTTGCAGTTGTAGTTGCAATTACCAAGATAACAATCAGTGTCAAAAAAGTAACTTTCATTAATTGTAATAAAGATTTTATTATTTTATTATGAGAGTACATCCAAACATGACTTATTTTGTTTCCCAAAGTTTGTATTCATACATAATCATTGAAGTTACATTCAAACACATTCATGCACAGTCATACACACCAGTCCACAGGCATACCTCTTGTGAAACACTATACCCCGGGGCTGGAGGCCCTCAGCAAACCCCAGATAACAGTTACCTTAGCACAGACAGAATGCATTCCAAATAGCACCCTGTTCCCTATATAGTGCATAGGGAACCCTAAGGGCACTGGTCAAAATAAGTGCATTACATAAGGGATAGGGTGCCTTTTGGGATGAATACACAGACAGACTGACTGACGGATAACCTCACAGAACCATGTTCCAGCATCTCCATTAAAAACACAAGCTGTCCTTAAAAACAGAAATGTGCATATGTCCCAAATGGCACCCTATTCCCTACATAGTGCACTACTTTTGACCAGATCCTTATGGACCCTGGTCAAAAGTAGTGCACTATGTAGGGAATAGGGTGCCATTTGGGATATACCCACATTTCTGTTTTTAAGGACACTGTATTGGGAATAGAGTGCCTTTTAAGACATTGTAGTCTGGGCATGGGCAGCCTAGCGTTTTAGCTAACTGTAGTACCACTATTATACACAGTAAAGTAACAAAACTATACAATAAAGTCTGTAATAAACAATAAATGAAACATTTTCTATAAATAATAAATAACATTACACGTTTGCACAAATATACAGACAAAAACATGATGAAATGTTCACTTGCAAATGGAATACAGCATTACATATGGGCAACATGTGAGTACATCGGTGAGTAGAGAGAATAATTCCTAATCACAAGATTGTGTGCCAGTGATAGCATGTGCGTGGACACAGTCCCATGGCCCTACCAGACCATATGGCCGTGTGACTAAAGATGTCCTCTCATGCACGGCACCAGTACACTGGGGACTCTACCAGACCCAGTGTAATCTTCTCTGTGTCCCCAGGCAGGGAGCAACGCCCCTGGGTATAGAGGCACCAGAGCAAGGCTCTGTGGATCATGACACCATCTCATAACTAGAACTGATCCAGACAGAGCAGGACCACATTCACTGCCAAGTCTAGGCCTCCTGTGTCATCTTGAATGACAGTAAAGGATCTTTGCTCTGTGACTGAAACAAAAGAAAACATGTACAGTATTATATAATCAATGTAGAAATCGTAGTAGAAATCATAGAAGAAATCTACTATAATAGCTTATGCCTATTTCAATAGTAAGTAAGCATTTCACGGTAAGGTCTACCTGTTTTATTCGGCGCATGTGACAAATAAAATTTGATTTGAGCTGAAGTCCTAAATTATGTAATTTTGCCATGCTGTGGTGTAGTTATACTGCTCTCCACTAGATAGCCCCATTCATCTACATCATCTACATCTACACACATAGGTAGGAAGTCTGCTAGTACTGACTCAGAGTAAAAAATTGATACAAATAAATTCATTTACTCTACTGTCAGTCTGTAGTGTCTGCTAAGTGGCCTATATTATATTATTATAATGTGTTGTGTATATATATAGCGATATATATATATTTCCACACTATGAGGTTGGAATAATACTGTGAAATTGTGAAAATGTCCTTTTAGTGTAAACGTGTCCGCATACTAGGTTTGGTTTGCTCCTCACAGAACTCGGCTAGGCGAAGTTAAAATAGCATTTCTTGAAAAACGAGAAAATTGCAGTAATAGTACTATTTGTCCATCTTGACATGCCATAACCAGTATACACTTCCTCAAAATAGTCTGAATTAATCTAAGATAACTCAAGAAATCTGTCATTAATTTTTACGTTTTGGCAGAGGAGATCTTTTAAATTTTACATCTAACTAAGATGTTTGAGTATACTTCAAGTGACAAAATGTGCAGGAAAACGAGTCGTATCTCATTGAATGACAACAAACACTTAATTGAAGAATCCCTACTGTTGACCAATCCCGATGAAGGGGTGTAGACTTCGGCTACAAAACTTCAGCTTGCCTTGAGAAAATGTTTTGTGTGCACGAACAGCCCCAAAAAACCTTGCTAAAGACCAAAACCAACAAAAACGTCAGAAAATGTTGTCATAATACATGCATGAACGGTTTCGGCTGGGAAGCATGCGGACGCCTTAAAAGCTGTTTGAAATGTCAGCCTGTTTTGGTGGGATGTAGTTTAGGCCTGCCTGGTGGCATCGCTAATAGACCAATAAGAAAGAGAGTTCTAAACCTCTCTGCCAATTAGCTAGTTTTCAGACTTCCTCTCCCCACTCCCAGAAAGTCCCAACAAAATTCTTGCTTGAGAAATTGCTCTTGCTAAGAAGCTATTTGTTTTCTTTTTGACCATTTTGATTGAAAACAATCACAGGAAGGTACTTAATTTTTAACCAGAAATGATTTTATATTGAGATAGAAAAAAGGCATTAGGCCTTTAAAGAATCTACTGTACAGACCCTCAAAGCTCAGTGTTCTTGATTCCCTCTATTGCTTGAGGCATGTGTAGACTATCAAAGTAAGGTGCTTTGCCTGTCATAGAATTCATGAAGTAATACTGACCTTCAGAGATCAGTGTCCTCGATGCCCTCTGGTTCCTCCAGGGTGTCCAACCGTCTCTTACAGGCCTCTAGTAGCTTCTTCCTGGGTCCCAGGGGGATGTGTATGGAGGTCAGGTCCTGGTCCGAGCAGAGCAGTAGGGCCTCCAGGTCGATTTTCTCCTTCCTGAAGATGGGCATGAACTCCCCCAGGCTCTGGGAGGCCAGGAAGGTCTCCAGTGGTCCGTTTTCAGGCTCCAGCTCCTCGTCCAGGCCCACATCAGCCTCCTCCCAGGGCAGCTCCTGTAGGTGCCTCTCCTGGAGGCTCAGAGCACTGCCGATGCTGTCTATCTCTATTGCATCGTCCAGGCTGGGCTGGCGACGTGGGAGGTGACCACGGAGACGAACGTTAGGGGCCCGGCCTACGGGTTCACTGCCAGCCACAGAACCCTTGTCCCGGGCTCCGATGCCGAAGAGACCGCCAGATACGTAGTTCCGTCGGAACACCATGGTTCCGAGACCTGGCCGGGTGAACAAAGAGTCACGGCCTGAGTCGGCACTGATCTCAGAGTAGGCTGCCTCGTGAAGGCCCGGGTCGCTTATGGCACGGGAAATGTGGGAGATGGTGTCCGCATGGTCGTCGTCATAATCATCATGGTCATCGTCATGGTGATCGTGGTTGTTGCCGTGGTGAGGGAACATGTCCCGGATGTTGAGACGCGAGCGGTCCTTGGAGTTGGCATAGGTGCCCTGTTGAAGGAACATCAATGAATCGGAACCCATTTTAATGGAGCGAACCCAGGTTTCCGCACTAAGCCTGTGGGAAATGTAATGGGTTCTCCATTTAATGTTTGGGAGCATAGTGTGTTTATTTTTCTAAATTGTATTTTCCGTTAGTCAACTGTTTTGGGTGTTGCGTCTCTTTTTACCTGCTTGAGGAACATGACGTCCTGGCCAAGCTGAAGGCCAGACAGCGAACGTACACTCTTCCTCCCATCCTCGTAGATCTTGAAGGTGCCGTCCACCTGTTTCTTCTTCTCTAGCTTCTTCTGAATCTTGGTCCTACCCTTGGCTGTGGAGTGAAGAGTGGCCTATAGTGAGAGAGGATTGCACAGATCGAAACGTGGACTCAGAAGAAGACATTAACACAGATCATTTACAAAATGTAAAGCAAGACATTTGAATAATGCTGACATTTCCTGAGCTTACTCAGGAACGAAAAACAATATCAAATGATTTACTCAAACTGCCGTTGACTATCAAAATAATAGGAAATGCATTAATGAGAAATTGACAGTGAAGTAGCAGGGAAGAAATGCTTTTGACCTGTGAGTATGGCATATTGGAAGTGAGAGTGTTGAACTGAGGAAGTTTGCGGTTTAGCGTGCTGCTGCTGTTATAACTAGTGAAGCTCATGGCATCTGAGTTATCCGACGCTACACTCTCCTTCAGGAACTTCCTCTCCATCCGCTGGTGGTGTTTCTGCTGCATCTTCACACAGTCCTTTATCCTCCTCTCCGCCATGCGGAATGCTCTGTCTTTCAGCTTGCTCACCAGCTTATAGGAAAGGTAGATTTATTTATTCACAATTTAAAACTTCACAAATACCACCATAGCAGTTTGCATACAGGCAGTGGAATTGACTACAATTTAAAAAACAATTTAAATTAAATATATTTTTTAACAACCTACTGATTCAAAATGTGCATTTAGTAGTCTCAATAAAGATGGAATAGGACTCTTCCTGCATATGTTCCTTCACAGCTAATTCGCCAGTGTTAAAAATAAACAAAACATATATATTTTTTTAAATCAACACTAAAAGTGTTGAAAGTGAAATTGCCTTTCAAGTAAATTGTAAAGTTACCACCCATGACTGTATTTGTTAGTGACAGAGACATGACTGTTGCATTCATCTACCTTCAGTTCTATGGACTTCACCAAGTGAGTTCCTAAGCTAATATGTTAATGTCATTTTAAAAAATTCTATAACACAATACCATAAATGTTTCATAAGGCCTTATTTTGAGGACCTAGTTTTTCCCTAAAACAGGGGAATGAAACTCATACAGCATCACTTTCTACAAAAACCACACCCTTCACTATCATATTACCCAGCATTCTCTATTGCAGGTATATTTTTAGAATTGTTTTTTGAACGTCTATGTTTGTGTTTGTGCATGTACATTGATTGATTGGTTAATTAATTAATTGATCTTATGCTACTCAAATATAAATTACCCAAAAAAGAATCTAAACTAATCCAATATGTTACGTGGACTTATTTTACCCGTTACTGAAACAGTTGTTCCAGTTTATATGGTTTAGGTAGTCTCATTGCTTATATATAAAACAGAGTGTGTGACAAGAAGGGAATAACATTCAGTTGTCGGAAGTTTACATACACCTTAGCCAAATACGTTTAAACTCAGTTTTTCACAATTCCTGATATTTAATCCGAGTACAAATTCCCTGTTTTAGGTCAGTTAGGATCACCACTTTATTTTAAGAATGTGAAATGTCAGAATAATAGTAGAGAGAATTATTTATTTCAGATTCTATTTCTTTCATCACATTCCCAGTGGGTCAGAAGTTTACATACACTCAATTAGTATTTGGTAGCATTGCCTTTAAATTGTTTAACTTGGGTCAAATATTTTGTGTAGCCTTCACAAGCTTCCCACAATAAATTGGGTGAATTCTGGCCCATTCCTCCTGACAAAGCTGGTGTAGCTGAGTCAGGTTTGTAGGCCTCCTTGCTCGCACACGCTTTTTCAGTTCTGCCCACAAATTTTCTATAGGATTGAGGACAGGGCTTTGTGATGGCCACTCCATTACCTTGACTTTGTTGTCCTTAAGCCATTTTGCCACAACTTTGGAAGTGTGCTTGGGGTCATTCTCCATTTGGAAGACCAAGCTTTGAATTCCTGACTGATGTCTTGAGATGTTGCTCCAATATATCTACATCATTTCCCTCCCTCATGATGCCATCTATTTTGTGAAGTGCACCAGTCCCTCCTGCAGCAAAGCACCCACACAACATGAGGCTGCCACCCCCGTGCTTCACGGTTGGGATGGTGTTCTTCGGTTTGCAAGCCTCACCCCTTTTCCTCCAAACATAACAATGGTCATTATGGCCGAACAGTTTTATTTTTGTTTCATCAGACCAGAGGACATTTCTCCAAAAAGTATGATCTTTGTCCCCATGTGCAGGTGCAAACCGTAGTCTGGCTTTTTTATGGCGGTTTTGGAGCAGTGGCTTCTTCCTTGCTGAACGGCCTTTCAGGTTATGTCGATATAGGACTCGTTTTACTGTGGATATAGATACGTTTGTACCTGTTTCCTCCAGCATCTTCACAAGGTCCCTTGCTGTTGTTCTGGGATTGATTTGCACTTTCTGCACCAACAAGAAATTAACAAGAAATGTGTGGAGTGGTTGAAAAACGAGTTTTAATGACTCCAACCTAAGTGTATGTAAACTTCCGACTTCAACTGTATTATGTGTATATAAGGTAATCAAAGATGGCGTAGCAGTGCAGACGTGTTTGTCATTGTCCCGTGTAAATGTAGTTTTTTTCCGTCTGTTTTTTATATATTTCAAATCTCTTTTTCCATTTTTAAATGAAATATACCTTCCGGCAACCCGCCTCACCCAATGTGATACGGATCTGCTATTTTTAGACCTTATAGCTATAACCTCCATCGGAAGCTAGCCATCAGAGGCTAACCAGCGAATTAGCTACTAGCTATTTAGTCATTGTTAGCCACTTCTAGCGGCCTTTACCTTTAGCGCAGACACCAGACGCATTTAGTCTGGATAATACCCGCCAGTCTGCACATGTCAACCCTGGACCATTACTCCATATCATCGCAGCTAGCTGGCTGCTACCGAGTGGCCCAGCCCCAAAGCTAGCCTTGAGCCATTCCCATCTCCCGGCCTGCTCAGTGGACCCTATGATCACTCGGATACAGAGGTGATGCCTCCCGGAATCATCACTATCACGACTGGAAGCCACTACATCAACAGATTCCTGCCGTAAGCTCTGGACCTTTGCATCGGATCATAGCTAGCTAGCTGCTACCAAGTGGCTATAGTGGCTAACACCCTTGTCCCAAAGCAAGCACCAGTTAGCCTCGAGCCAGGCGCATTCCTCGGCTAGCAAACAAAATTACTCCAGCTACAATATCTCTTTTGCCAATTGGCCTGGACCCTTTGTCGACACGGAGTCCCGCCGATCCATCACGACTGGTCTGCCGACCTAATTCCGTCCGTTGTGCCCTCAATCGGCCTTTGCCGGACGTCGGTGAAGACGCTTCTGCTAGCCCCGGCCTGCTATCTTTATGTACGCCGTCTCCCGCTTGCTAGCGTAGTAACGACTACCTAACGGCTTCCCTGTTTAATCTATTGCTGTTCACTGGACCCTATGATCACCTGGCTACAGAGCTGATGCCTGCTGGACTGTTCATTAAATCACGGTACTCCATTTTGTTTATTCTGTTTATCTGTCGGCCCCAGCCTCGAACTCAGGCGCTGTGTGTAGTTAACTGACCCTCTCTGCCCATTCATCGCCATTTTACCTGTTGTTGTTGTTGTCTTAGCTGATTAGCTGTTGTTGTCTTACCCGGTGTTGTCTTAGCTAGCTCTCCCAATCAACACCTGTGATTGCTTTATGCCTCGCTTTATGTCTCTCTCTAATGTCGATATGCCTTGTATACTGTTGTTTAGGGTAGTTATCATTGTTTTATTTTACTGAGGAGCCCCTAGCCCTCAACATGCCTCCGATACCTTTTTTGTCCCACCTCTTTTGTCCCACCTCCCACGCATGCCATGACCTCACCTAGCATAACTAGTGCCTCCAGAGATGCAACCTTTCTCATCATCACTCAATGCCCGGGTTTACCTCCACTCTACCCGCACCCTACCATACCCGTCTGTACATTATGCCCTGAATCTATTCTGCCACGCCCAGAAATCTGCTCCTTTAATTCTCTGTCCCCAACGCACTAAACGACCAGTAGCCTTTAGCCGTACCCTCATCCTACTCCTCCTTTGTTCCTCGGGTGATGTAGAGGTTAACCCAGGCCCTGTGTGTCCCCAGGCGCTCTCATTTGTTGACTTCTGAAACGGTAAAAGCCTTGGTTTCATGCATGTTAACATCAGAAGCCTCCTCCCTAAGTTTGTTTTACTCACTGCTTTTGCACACTCCGCCAACCCTGATGTCCTTGTCGTGTCTGAATCCTGGCTTAGGAAGACGACCAAAAATTCTTAGATTTCCATCCCCAACTACATCATTTTCCATGAAATAAAACTGCCAGAGGGGAAGGAGTTGCAATCTACTGCAGAAGAAAGCTTGCAAAGTTCTGTCATACTTTCCAGGTCTATGCCCAAACAGTTCGAGCTTCTAATTAAAAAAATTAATCTCTCCAGAAATAAGTCTCTCAATGTTGCCGCCTGTTATAGACCCCCCTCAGCTACCAGCTGTGCCCTGGACACCATATGTGAATTGATTGGCCGCCACCTATCTTCAGAGTTCGTTCTGCTAGGTGACCTAAACTGGGATATGCTTAACACCCTGGCCGTCCTACAATCTAAGGTAGATGCCCTCAATCTCACACAAATTATCAAGGAACCCACCAGGTACAACCCTAAATACGTAAACATGGGCACCCTCATAGATATTATCCTGACTAACTTGCCCTCCAAATACACCTCTGCTGTTTTCAATCAGAATCTCAGCGATCACTGCCTCATTACCTGCATCCATTGTGGGTTCGCGGTCAAATGACCACGCCTCATCACTGTCAAATGCTCCCTAAAACACTTCTGCGAACAGGCCTTTCTAATCGATCTGGCCCGGGTATCCTGGAAGGATATTGACCTCATCCTGTCAGTAGAGGATGCCTGGTTGTTCTTTAAAAGTAATTTCCTCACCATCTTAAATAAGCATGCCCCTTTCAAAAAATGTAGAACTAAGAACAGATATAGCTCTTGGTTCACTTCAGACCTGACTGCTCTCGACCAGCACAAAAACATCCTGTGGCGTACTGCACTAGCATCAAATAGTCCCCGCGATATGCAACTTTTCAGGGAAGTCAGGAACCAATACACACAGTCAGTTTGAAAAAGCTAGCCTTTGTTTTCCGAACAGAAATTCCGAACAGAAACTCCAAAAAGTTCTGGGACACTGTAAATTAGATGGAGAATAAGAGGACCTCCTCCCAGCTGCCCACTGCACTGAGGCTAGGAAACACTGTCACCACCGATAAATCCACAATAATCAAGAATTTCAATAAGCATTTCTCTACGGCTGGCCATGCTTTCCTCCAGGCTACCCCAACCCCGGCCAACAGCTCCGCACCCCCCGCAGCTACGTGCCCAAGCCTCCCCAGCTTCTCCTTCACCCAAATCCAGATACCTGATGTTCTGAAAGATCTGCAAAACCTGGACCCGTACAAATCAGCTGGGCTAGACAATCTGGACCCTCTCTTTCTAAAATTATCCGCCGCCATTGTTGCAAACCCTATTACTAGTCTGTTCAACCTCTCTTTCGTATTGTCCGAGATTCCTAAAGATTGGAAAGCTGCCGCGGTCATCCCCCCTCTTCAAAGGGGGTGACACTCTAGAGCCAAACTCTTATAGACCTATATCCATCCTGCCCTGCCTTTCTAAAGTCTTCGAAAGCCAAGTTAACAAGCAGATCACTGACCATCTTGAATCCCACCGTACCTTCTCTGCTGTGCAATCCGGTTTCCAAACTGGTCACGGGTGCACCTCAGCCACGCTCAAGGTACTAAACGATATCATAACCGCAGACAATAAAAGACAGTACTGTGCATCCGTCTTCATCGACCTGGCCAAGTCTTTCGATTCTGTCAATCACCACATTCTTATCGGCACACTCAACAGCCTTGGTTTCTCAAATGACTGGTTGACCAACTACTTCTCAGATAGAGTTCAGTGTGTGAAATCGGAGGGCCTGTTGTCTGGACCTCTGGCAGTCTCTATGGGGGTGCCACAGGGTTCAATTCTCGGGCCGACCGTTTTCTCTGTATATATCAATGATGTCGCTCTTGCTGCTAGTGATTCCTTGATCCACCTCTATGCAGACGACACCATTCTGTACACATCTGGCCCTTCTTGGGACACTGTGTTAACTAACCTCCAGACGAGCTTCAATGCAATACAACTCTCCTTCCGTGGCCTCCAACTGCTCTTAAACACTAGTAAAACTAAATGCATGCTCTTCAACCGATCGCTGCCCGCACCTGCCCGCCCGACTAGCATCACTACTCTGGACGATTCTGACTTAGAATATGCGGACAACTACAAATACCTAGGTGTCTGGTTAGACTGTAAACTCTCCTTCCAGACTCATATTAAGCATCTCCAATCCAAAATTAAATCTAGAACCGGCTTCCTATTTCGCAACAAAGCATCCTTCACTCATGCTGCCAAACATACCCTCGTAAAACTGACTATCCTACCGATCCTCGACTTCGGCGATGTCATTTACAAAATAGCCTCCAACACTCTACTCAGCAAACTGGATGCAGTCTATCACAGTGCCATCCATTTTGTCACCAAAGCCCCATATACCACCCACCACTGCGACCTGTATGCTCTCGTCGGCTGGCCCTTGCTTCATATTCGTCGCCAGACCCACTGGCTCCAGGTCATCTATAAGTCTTTGCAAGGTAAAGCTCCGCCTTATCTCAGCTCACTGGTCACCATAACAACACCCACCCGTAGCATGTGCTCCAGCAGGTATATCTCACTGGTCATCCCCAAAGCCAACACCTACTTTGGCCGCCTTTCCTTCCAGTTCTCTGCTGCCAATGACTGAAAGGAATTGCAAAAATCGCTGAAGTTGGAGACTTATATCTCCCTCACTAACTTTAAGCATCAGCTATCTGAGCAGCTCACCGATCGCTGCAGCTGTACACAGCCCATCTGTTAATAACCCATCCAACTACCTACCTCATCCCCATATTGTTTTTATAAACTTTTTTGCACACCAGTATTTCTACTTGCACATCATCATCTGCACATCTATCACTCCAGTGTTAATTTGCTGAATTGTAATTACTTCGCTACTATGGCCTATTTAATGCCTTACCTCCTTTATTGCCTCCTCCATTTGCACACACTGTATATAGATTTTTCTATTGTTATTGACTGTACTTTTGTTTATCCCATGTGTAACACTGTGTTGTTGTTTTTTGTCGCCCTTCTTTGCTTTATCTTGGCCAGGTCGCAGTTGTAAATGAGAACTTGTTCTCAACTGACCTACTTGGTTAAATAAAGGCGGAAAAAAAGAATATATATATATATGTCGTGTCTTTGGCTATGCCAGATTAATTGCTATGACATGCTATTCTATAAAATAATTTCTCTGTAATTAATATTACCTGATTGAACTAATCATGTAAATATAATTAACTAGAGAGGGACACCACGAAATAATATTTATAGAGCTGTTATCTTCCGAATAAACTCTTAAAGATTTAGTAAAATTTTACATCCATAGCAGTCACATTAATCGTCATTTTATTCAGTCTCATCTGAAAGTGGTAAATCCTTGGTTATCTGCAAGAATCCTGGCTAACAAGTTGAATCAGCAATACATAATTGGGTTTAATTATTTATTTACTAAATACCTAACTAATCACACAGAAACACACATACACAATTAAATCATAACTTGATTACAAAGTGCAGTCATAAAGAAAAACGTCCCTAGCGTGCGGAATAGATATGACAGCTTGTTACACAAAGAAAAGGGGCGGGATTTTAGTGAAAGAGCGGGAGACTGGAACATAGGCGAAGCTGTACCATCGTAAATACCGTATCTTATGCATTCTAAATTACCGCCCATATGGAAAGGAAAATGCAATAAATATTTACTCTGAGCTGCGCTTCAGTAGGTTGGTGGTAGATGGACCGTGTCGCCAACCCGAGTCCTCTGTCCTTTGAAGAATGTCTCTGGTGGTCGCTGGATACGTTGGAGTAACGTTGATGTGTAGTAGACGGGATACTCTGACTGTCCTTCCTAACCTGCGTTTGTAGCAGCTGTTGCCAACTCAACGGCTAGGAGGTATCACTTCTGTAGTGAATACGAGTTCAAAGTTCATACCATTTACAACCAAAGTCCATACTGATGTTGGCTTAGTTTTGTAGTTATTATCTGAACCATTCTGACATCGGATCGTCATCCTAAATGTACCCGGAACAGGAAGTTATTTTTTTGTCAATGGCTTTTATAGTGGAGGGAGAGGGGTGTGTCTGAAAAGTTTATAACCCATGTCTCTTCACAGGGGCGGGCCCCTAGTTGAGCAGAAGCCCAAATTTATGAAAATCCAAATCTCTCATTTGGAAGCTAAAATTACATTTAATCTCTTCACAAATAATTTCATATTCAAACATTTGAATTAAACAACAATTCCATGTGAATCCGATACCTCTGACGTTTAGACTTTCCACAGTAGAGTTTCTCATTCTATCATTGATGAGAATGTGTCAGAGGGCAACCGAACTGACATAATATACCTTAAGTACCACCGCATATGTTCAGTTGGTCGGATTACCAGAATATAGTTCATTTCCCCCCACTTCTGATGTTCCCAGAATCTCTATGTTAACCAAGGGGTTTTCTTATGTCACATCAGTTATAGTAGGGAGAGGGAAAAGGGGGGAAAGAGGTATTTATGACTGTCATAAACCTACCCCTAGGCCAACGTCATGACATATATATATATGGAGTGGGGGATTGCATAAGCCTTCTGGAAGATCTGATGAAGGAGAGGATGGCGGACATGAAAAAAAGGAGAGAAGTGGAATATGTTGTGAGTGAATATGGAATGGAGAATAACACAGAACTTTTGGAAGAGCTACAGAAGGAAATTGAACGTGACGAGAGTGAGGTTGAATAAAATGCGGTGGCAGGTACAGTGATGACCGCCGAGAAGGAGCTGAGTGTAGAGGGAAGCGGTGTGGTGAGGAAGGTTGGCGTCAAGTGCAAAAAGAGAGTTAGGCGCTCCAGTAGCTCAGAGATGGAACCTGACGAGAGTGAGGACCGGCGAGTTTGGACATGATAATGAAGCATCTGGTCCAGTAGGAGTGATTTTTTGGGAGAAAGTGGACCCTTGCCTTTTGGCGGATCCATTTGTGGTTTCAGGGTGGGTGAGAAAGGAGTTGGGTGAAGTTGAATCAGTGAAGCTAGCCTGTGGTGGACTTGTGATATTTGTTTGTGTTTCTTTTGATCAGAGGGAGCAGGCGCTCCATGTCGCACGACTTAGGTCAATATTTGTTTCTTGCTTTGCTCTTAGGAACAGGGCACCATTGAAAATAGTAATTTTTGGGGTAGCGTTAAGTGTGGAGATGGCTATTGAAGATTCCTGATATTTGTGGCGCCCGCCGTTTGGTGTGTCGCAGACTTGGTGGTGAAACAGAGGAGTCACTGTCATTCCTTTTGAATCAGAATCTCCACCCTACAAAGTCATGTTAGGATATATCAGTTATCCTGTTAGACATTTGTGTGAAATCTACTGCGTTGTTTCACGTGCAACATTCATGGTCATGTTGCATCAAATCAAATTGTATTAGTCACATGTGCCGAATACAACAGGTGTAGTAGACCTTATAGTTAAATGCTTACTTATAAGCCCTTAACCAACAATGCAGTTTTAAGAAAAATAAGTGTGAAGTAAAAAATAGATAAGTTAAAAATAACAAATAATTCAAGAGCAGCAGTAAAATAACAGTAGCAGGGCTATATACAGGGGTTACCGGTACAGAGTCAATGTGCGGGGGCACAGGATAGTTGAGGTAATATGTACAAGTAGGTAGAGTTAAAGTGACTATGCATAGATAATAAACAGAGTAACAGCAATGTAAAAAGAGAGGGGAGGGGGGCAATGCAAATAGTCTGGGTAGCCATTTGATTAGCTGTTCAGGATTCTTATGGCTTGGGGGTAGAAGCAGTGTATAGGAGGGAGAATCCTAGATGTGGGAAGTGTGTTGGAGGACAAGGACAGAGAATTGTGTAGTTTTGGTGGATACATTTGTGTGTGTTACCTGTAGGGGTTCCCCTGTTGCTTGGGGATCGGAAGTGTCGGGTGCAAGAGATGCAGGTTGAAATGGCCACAGTCAGAGTAGTGCATAAGGTAACGTATGCTGAGGTAGTGAAGAAAGTAGAGGATGGGTCAAGAGTGAGGGTTCTGAGAGAATCCCTGTGAGTAGACCGAGGCCTATGAGTGATTTATGCTTCAGTAAGGTTGGGTTCTTAACGTTCATAGCAATGGTTATCAACTGTACAGCAGAGATGGAAAGTAAATCACAGAAAATATATGTGGTGGCAGCAGCAGATAAAAGTTTTTGAAATATACCCACATTGGCTGTATTCCAATAGGAATTACACATGACCTTGCAGGCCAAATGTGGCCTGTAAACCATGAGTTTCAGGCCATTGTATTAAACTCAGAAAAAAATATTTACATTTGTTCCTAAAGTAGTACAAACACTTGTCACTGTAGTGGTACCCTGTAAGGTCATCCTGTTTACCTTCCGTTATTAGTGCATACATACTTGTACCCCAGTTCATACCTCAGGCCTGGAAGTAGGTTTCCCAAAACCCAAAAAGGATTTCAGATTTCCTGCTTCTGTTTCCAGAAAAAGCCCCCCCAAAAATGTGCAACCCTGCCGGTAAATTACATTATGTTGGTTGGCAAAGTGATGTGTAATTTCTATTGGAATAAGACAGAGTTAGGATGTCCAACAGTTGGAATTTTTTATTGACCTTCAACCTTCATTCAGAATGACTACCAAGGGTAGGGTTATGATGAGACTACCTAAACATTTAAACTGGAGCAAAAAATCTAACTAACATTGGATTAGTTAAAAAAATGTGTATTATTTATCTTTGTGTAGCATAAGATTAATCAATGTATATGAACAAACATAGATAATGAAAGAAACCATTTTTTTTTTTTATCTACCTGCAATAGAGCATGCTGGGAAATATGATAATGATGGGTGTGGTTTGATTCAAAGTGATGGTGTATGAGTTTCAGGCCCCTCTATTAGGGTAAAACTAGGCCCTCAAAATAAGGCCTTATGAAATGCTGTACGTATGGTATTATGGCATTCTCTCCACCAGCTTCATGAGGTAGTCACCTGGAATGCATTTCAATTAACAAGTATGCCTTGTTAAAGTTCATTTGTGGAATTCCTTTCCTTCTTAATGTGTTTGAGCCAGTCAATTGTGTTGTGACAATGTAGGGGTGGTATACAGAAGATAGCCCTATTTGGTAAAAGACCAAGTCCATATTATGCCAAGAACAGCTCAAATAAGCAAAGAGAAACAACAGTCCCTCATTACTTTAAGACATGAAGGTCAGTCAATGGGGAACATGAAAGTTTCTTCAAGTGCAGTCACAAAAACCATCAAGCACAATGATGAAACTGGTTCTCATGAGGACCGCCACAGGAAAGGACCCAGAGTTACCTCTGCTGCAGAGGATAAGTTCATTAAAGTTACCAGCCTCAGAAATTACAGCCCAAATAAATGCTTCACAGAGTTCAAGTAACAGACACATCTCAACATCAACTGTTTAGAGGAGACTGCACGAGTCAGGCATTCATGGTCGAATTGCTGCAAAGAAAACACTACCAAAGGACACCAATAAGAAGAGACTTGCTTGGGCCAAGAAACACGAGCAATGGACATTAGACCGGTGGAAATCTGTCCTTTGGTCTGCACATTTGCGGCCTGCTGGAGGTCATTTTGCAGGTCTCTGGCAGTGCTCCTCCTTGCACAAAGGCGGAGGTAGCGGTCCTGCTGCTGGGTTGTTGCCCTCCTACAGCCTCCTCCACGTCTCCTGATGTACTGGCCTGTCTCCTGGTAGCGCCTCCATGCTCTGGACACTACGCTGACAGACACAGCAAACCTTCTTGCCACAGCTCGCATTGATGTACCATCCTGGATGAGCTGCACTACCTGAGCCACTTGTGTGGGTTGTAGACTCCGTCTCATGCTACCACTAGAGTGAAAGCACCGCCAGCATTCAAAAGTGACCAAAACATCAGCCAGGAAGCATAGGAAGAGAAGTGGTCTGTGGTCACCACCTGCAGAACCACTCCTTTATTGGGGGTGTCTTGCTAATTGCCTATAATTTCCACCTTTTGTCTATTCCATTTGCACAACAGCATGTGAAATGTATTGTCAATCAGTGTTGCTTCCTAAGTGGACAGTTTGATTTCACAGAAGTGTGATTGACTTGGAGTTACATTGTGTTGTTTAAGTGTTCCCTTTATTTTTTTGAGCAGTGTATATATATTTCTTTTAGGATCTCACTTGGTGAAGTCCACAGTACCGAGAATGGATGAATGCAACAACTATGTTTCTGTCACTAACAAATACAGTCATGGGTGGTAATGCTACAACTTACTTGAAAGGCAATGCACTCTGGGAAATATTTGAATAAGGCTTTACACTAAGCATTGTCTAAATTTAACACTGTTCGGTGTCTATATGGATCCATAGACTCAACACTTTGTGTTATTTAGTTATTTTTGACACAGAAAAATTTGCTGGGTTGTCATTGGTCCTGACACCTCACCTTGGGGTTGAGGGCCGACTGCTTGGCGGCGATGGAGTCCAGGTACCGGACACAGTCCATGTGGCTCTTGGTGGCGGCCATGTCGAGGGGTGTGTGGTAGTCATTGTCCAGGCACCACACGTTGGCTCCAAACGACACCAGGAAGGATAGGCAGTTGTGGTGGCCGTTGGCAGCGGCCAGGTGGAGCGGAGTGTTCCCCCAGATATCACACTTGTCCTGGTCACCTCTGGGAGAGGGAGAGAGGGAAAAGGAACAGAGGGATTAAGAGCATATGTTACAGAGTACACGATAAAACATACTTCGGCCTTTTACTCCTACTGCTGCATCAGCCATCAATAACTGTAATAAGGACTCAAATTATTGCATGCCAGTTTATGGAGAACATTTAATTCTACGAATAGGTGTAACCTATTTCCAGGAAACGGGGCCATAGTGTATGAATTTGTGTGTGTGACACAGGGTTTGCACAGAGAATTATATTTCACTTCCTGCTTTGCGGGTCAGGGTCCGTCCTCTTCCTGTGATCCCCCCGTTGTGGTGTGATCAACAATTGACTGGGTGCAGGTAAAACATTACAGTGGTGTTACCATGTATTATTCAACACATGGACCGAGAGTCTTTTTTCTCACAGACACCCAGAGAAGCTGTGACTACACAGAGCCACAAGGTCAACACCTGTGCCATGTCCAGATGCCAAACGTTGTCGAACGTGATTCCTTATTGTACATGCCAGCGAGGCATGTTTGTTTTACATAGTATACAGTGACTTCGGAAAGTAATCAGATCCCTTGACTGTTTCCACATTTACAGCCCTACTCTAAAAAAAGAAATATTTCTATTTTATTTAAACTTTATTTAACTAGGCAAGTCAGTTAAGAACAAATTCTTATTTACAATGACGGCCTACCAAAAGGCAAAAGGCCTCCTGCGGGGACAGGGGCTGGGATATATATATATATTTTTTTTAATAACGTCACTTTTTCAAAATCCTGTCTTTCAAAGATAATTCATAAAAATCCAAATAACTTCACAGATCATCATTGTAAAGTGTCACATGCATGACTCTGGAAAGACGAAGCAGGTACGGGGAGTCAAACATTTAATAAAGAACGGACATGGAATGAGACAGAAACAGCGTCAGCAAACGAATAATACAGACAAAAACAATTAATGCAGCAGCAGGGAACAGAGCAAGGGAACTGACAAATATAGGGGAGGAAATAATCAGGTGATGACTGAGTCCAGGTGAGTCCAATATCACTGATGGGCGTGACGAGGGAAGGCAGGTGTGCGTAATAGATGGCAGGAGTGCGTGATGCAGGGCAGCCTGGTGCCCTCAAGCGCCAAGGGGGGGAGCAGACGTGACAGTAAATGGTTTAAACAGCGTTTCAAATGCTTGTTCAATGAACCATAAACAATTAATGAACATGAAACTGTGGAATGGTCGTTAAGACACTAACAGCTTACAGACGGTAGGCAATGAAGGTCACAGTTATGAAAACTTAGGACACTAAAGAGGCCTTTCTACTGACTGAAAAAACACCAAAAGAAAGATGCCCTGGGTCCCTGCTCATCTGTGTGAATGTGCCTGCTTAGGCATGCTTCAAGGAGGCATGAGGACTGCAGTTGTGGCCAGGACAAAAAAATTGCAATGTCTGTACTGTGAGACGCTTAAGACAGAGCTACAGGGAGATAGCACGGACAGTTGATCGTCCTCGCAGCGGCAGACCACGTGTAACAATAACTGCACAGGATCGGTACATCCGAACATCACACCTGCGGGACAGGTACAGGATGGCAACAACAACTGCCCAAGTTACGCCAGGAACGCACAATCCCTCCATCAGTGCTCAGACTGCCCGCAATAGGCTGAGAGGCTGGAATGAGGGCTTGTAGGCCTGTTGTAAGGCAGGTCCTTACCAGACATCACCGGCAACAACGTCGCCTATGGGCATAAACCCCCCATTGCTGGACCAGACAGGACTGGCAAAAAGTGCTCTTCACTAACGAGTTGCGGTTTAGTCTCACCAGGGGTGATGATAGGATTCGCGTTTATCGTCGAAGGACTGATCGTTACACCGAGACCTGTACTCTGGAGCGGGATCGATTTGGAGGTGGAGGGTCCATCATGGTCTGGGGCGGTGTGTCACAGCATCATCAGACTGAGCTTGTTGTCATTGCAGGCAATCTCAACGCTGTGCGTTACAGGGAAGACATCCTCCTCCCTCATGTGCTACCCTTCCTGCAGGCTCATCCTGACATGACCTTCCAGCATGACAATGCCACCAGCCATACTGCTCGTTCTGTGCGTGATTTCCTGCAAGACAGGAATGTCAGTGTTCTGCCATGGCCAGCGAAGAGCCCGAATCTCAATCCCATTGAGCACGTCTGGGACCTGTTGGATTGGAGGGTGAAGGCTAGGGCCATTTCCCCCAGAAATGTCCAGGAACTTGCAGGTGCCTTGGTGGAAGAGTGGTGTAACATCTCACAGCAAGAACTGGCAAATCTGGTGCAGTCCATGAGGAGGATGCACTGCAGTACTTAATGCAGCTGGTGGCCACACCAGATACTGAAGGATACTTTTGATTTTGACCCCAATTTCTTCTGGGACACATTATTATATTTATGTTAGTCACATGTCTGTGGAACTTGTTCAGTTTATGTCTCAGTTGTTGAATCTTGTTATGTTCATACAAATATTTACACGTTAAGTTTGCTGAAAATAAACACAGTTGACAGTGAGAGGACGTTTATTTATTTGCTGAGTTGTATATATATATATATAGATACAGTTGAAGTCGGAAGTTTACATACACCTTAGCCAAATACATGCAAAAATAAACTTATTGTAATGCCGCAATATAATAACCTGTTTGTATTTTCCCTATAAGCAATGGCTTGTTTTACTTTTGACATTACCCTAATAAAGTTTAGAAAATGTTGTGAAGGTTTGGTGTGTTGTGGCTATTATACGCTTTAGCTACTGCAGGCAGTGCGCATTGGCGCTCCAATGGCCTCCGACAATTGAACTTGAGGTGAGGATGAATGTTTTAGCCTACCAGAGTTATTCCTTTAATCTAACAATATAACCCTCTTTATATGTTCGAAATTAACAAATTAGCCTAACTCTGTATAGCAATAGTAGCCTATCTGACAAGGATAACATGCCACCGGGATATCTCTCTCTGTCTCTATAGGACTAGGCCTAAACTTCTCGTCCTTATATATACAGTTGAAGTCGGAAGATTTTCACAATTCCTGGCGTTTAATCCTCGTAAAAATTCCCTGTTTTAGGTCAGTTAGGATCACCACTTTATTTTAAGAATGTGAAATGTCAGAATAATAGTAGAGAGAATGATTTGTTTCAGCTTTTATTTATTTATTCACATTCCCAGTGGGTCAGAAGTTAACAAACTCAATTAGTATTTGGTAGCATTGCCTTTAAATTGTTTAACTTGGGTCAAACGTTTCAGGTAGCCTTCCACAACCTTCCCACAATAAGTTAGGTGAATTTTGGCCCATTCCTCCTGACAAAGCTGGTGTAACTAAGTCAGGTTTGTAGGCCCCCTTGCTCGCATACACTTTTTCAGTTCTGCCCACCAATTTTCTATAGGATTGAGGTCAGGGCTTTGTGATGGCCACTCCAATACCTTGACTTTGTTGTCCTTAAGCCATTTTGCCACAACTTTGGAAGTGTGCTTGGGGTCATTGTCCATTTGGAAGACCCATTTGCGACCAAGCTTTATCTTCCTGACTGATGTCTTGAGATGTTGCTTCAATATATCCACATCATTTTCCTTCCTCATTAAGTCATCTATTTTGTGAAGTGCATCAGTCCCTCCTGCAGCAAAGCAACCACACAACATGATGCTGCCACCCCCGTGCTTCACGGTTGGGATGGTGTTCTTCGGTTTGCAAGCCTCCCCTTTTTTCCTCCAAAACATAACGATGGTCATTATGGCCAAACAGTTCTATTTTGGTTTCATCAGACCAGAGGACATTTCTCCAAAAAGTACGATCTTTGTCCCCATGTGCAATTACAAACCGTAGTCTGGGTTTTTTATGGCGGTTTTGGAGCAGTGGCTTCTTCCTTGCTGAGCGGCCTAACAGGTTATGTCGATATAGGACTCGTTTTACTGTGGATATAGATACTTTGTACCTGTTTCCTCCAGCATCTTCACAGG
The DNA here is from genome assembly GCF_045679555.1 of Salvelinus alpinus. Lineage (NCBI taxonomy): Eukaryota > Metazoa > Chordata > Actinopteri > Salmoniformes > Salmonidae > Salvelinus > Salvelinus alpinus. The sequence continues at coordinate 70,418,983 of NC_092088.1, forward strand.
GTCCTTTGCTGTTGTTCTGGGATTGATTTCTACTTTTCGCACAATAGTACGTTCATCTCTAGGAGACAGAACGCGTCTCCTTCCTGAGCGGGATGACGGCTGCGTGGTCCCATGGTGTTTATACTTCGCGTACTATTGTTTGTACAGATGAACGTGGTACCTTCATGCATTTGGAAATTGCTCCCAAGGATGAACCAGACTTGTGGAGGTCTATAATTTTTTCTGAGGTCTTGGCTGATTTCTTTTGATTTTCCCATGATGTCAAGAAAAGAGACACTGAGTTTGAAGGTAGGCCTTGAAATACATCCACAGGTACACCTCCAATTAACTCAAATCATGTCAAATAGCCTATCAGAAGCTTCTAAAGCCATGACATAATTTTATGGAATTTTCCAAGCTGTTTAAAGGCACAGTCAACTTAGTGCATGTAAACTTCTGACCCACTGGAATTGTGATACAGTGAATAATAAGTGAAATAATCTGTCTGCAAACAATTGTTGGAAAAATGACTTGTGTCATGCACAAAGTAGATGCCCTACCCGACATGCCAAAACTATAATTTGTTAACAAGACATTTTGGAGAGGTTGAAAAACTAGTTTTAATGACTCTAACCTAAGTGTATGTAAACTTCCGACTTCAACTGTAAATATAGGACAAAACACACTTCACGACAAGAGAGACAACACAACACTACATAAAGAGAGACCTAAGACAACAATCTAGCAAGGCAGCAACACATGATAACACAGCATGGTACTGTAGCAGCACAACATGACAACACCATGGTAGCAGCACAAAACATGGTACAAACATTATTGGGCACAGACAACAGCACAAAGGGCAAGAAGGTAGAGACAACAATACATCACGCAAAGCAGCCACAACTGTCAGTAAGAGTGTCCATGATTGAGTCTTTGAATGAAGAGATTGGTATAAAACTGTCCAGTTTGAGTGTTTGTTGCTGCTCGTTCCAGTCGCTAGCTGCAGCGAACTGAAAAGAGGAGCGACCCAGGGATGTGTGTGCTTTGGGGACCTTTAACAGAATGTGACTGGCAGAACGGATGTTGTATGTGGAGGATGAGGGCTGCAGTAGATATCTCAGTTAGGGGGGAGTGAGGGCTAAGAGGGTTTTATAAATAAGCATCAACCAGTGGGTCTTCCGACGGATATAGAGAGATTACCAGTTTACAGAGGAGTATAGAGTGCAGTGATGTGTCCTATAAGGAGCATTTGTGGCAAATCTGATGGCCGAATGGTAAAGAACATCTAGCCGCTCGAGAGCACCATTACCTGCCGATCTATAAAGTATGTCTCCGTAATCTAGCATGGTCATCTGAATAAGGTTTAGTTTGGCAGCTGGGGTGAAAGAGGAGCGATTACGATAGAGGAAACCAAGTCTAGATTTAACTTTAGCCTGCAGCTTTGATATGTGCTGAGAGAAGGACATTGTACCGTCTAGCCATACTCCCAAGTACTTGTATGAGGTGACTATCTCAAGCTCCAGGCTGTATCACAACTGCCTGTGATTGGGAGTCCTATAGGGCGGTGCACAATTTTCCCAGTGTCGTCCGGGTTTGGCCGGTGTAGGCCGTCATTGCAAATAAGAATTTGTTCTTAATTTACTTGCGCAGTTAAATAAAGTTTAAATAAAATTTAAAAATTTAAAAGCTCTAAACCATCAGAGGTAGTTCAAGAGGGTTAATAAATTATGTTATGATAAACTGTAAGGTCTCCTCAGGAGACCTCTGTGTGTGCGTGTGTTAAAACCTGTTTTTGAGTGTTGTGACCTTCAGACACTATCAGAAGGTGTCTACATTCAGACTCCTCCTGTCTGGATCCCACCGTGGTTATCTGGTTTTCTGAGAACACAAGGCTGCCACAGACTTGATGAAACCAGCCACCTGTCAGAAGATGCTTACACTCGTTCACATTGTTATGACTCTATACTTGTGATGAAAGGTCAAGTTTCAGTCAATCCCACTTCTGAGCTTTTAATTGCTGATGAAATGGTTACTGCTGTCAGGGGAGGTTAGATTTATTAAAATGTTGTTGCCAGGGAAACTCACGCAAGGAGGACGGGGAGAGGCTATATGAGTTACAGGATGTCTTAGACATTTTGCAGATCTTGGGGAACTATCACATACTGTTATACTGTACTCTGTACCATCTTCTGCCTACAATTGTATTACTAAAATGAGTATTTTAATACTTAAACAAAGAGTCTGTGTTTTCTTTCCATTACTAATGTATGTTTGATAAGACTTGATCATTTGTTGAAGAAATTGACCAACATAGTAATCACACCTGTGGGGAGAGAGGCATTCTTCTCACCAAACTACATGACCTTTGTTTTGGAGGTGTTCAGGACAAGGTTAAGGGTAGATAAAGCTTGTTGGACACTAAAAAAGCTTTGTTGTAGAGCATTTAACACAAAATCCAGGGAGGGGCCAGCTGTGTATAAGACTGTATCATCTGCATATAAATGGATGAGAGAGCTATGTTGTTGATGTAAATTGAGAAGAACATGGGCCTAGGATCGAGCCTTGGGGTACTCCCTTGGTGATAGGCAGTGGCTGAGATAAACTCCAAACTGGCTGTCATGTGCCTTTTACTGAGGACTGGCCACTCTACCATAAAGGCCTGATTGGTGCAGTGCTGCAGAGATGGTTGTCCTTCTGGAAGATTCTCCCATCTCCACAGAGGAACTATAGAGCTCTGTCAGAGTGACCATCAGGTTTTTAGTCACCTCCCTGATCAAGGCCCTTCTCAATAGCTCAGTTTGGCCCTGCGGACAGCTCTAGGAAAAGTCTCGGTGGTTCTTCTTCCATTTAAGAATGATGGAGGCCACTGTATTCTTGGGGACCTTCAGTGCTGCAGACATTTTTTGGCACCCTTCCCCAGATCTGTGCCTTGACACAATCCTGTCTCGGAGCTCTACAGACAATTTCTTCAACCTCGTGGCTCGGTTTTTGCTCTGACATGCACTGTCAATTGTGGGACCTTAAATAGACAGGTGTGTGCCTTTCCAAATCATGTCCAATCAATTGAATTTACCACAGGTGGACTCCAATCAAGTTGTAGAAACATCTCAAGGATGGTCAATGGAAACAGGATGCACCTGAGCTCAATTTCGAGTCTCATAGCAAAGGGTCTGGAATACTCATGTAAATAAATAAAATACATTTTTTTTTATACATTTCCAAAAGTTTCTATAAACATGTTTCACTTTGTCATTATGGGGTATTGTGTGTAGATTGCTGAACAAAATGTTTTTTTTAAATCCATTTTAGAATAAGGCTGTAACGTAACAAAATGTGGAAAAAGGGAAGGGGTCTGAATACTTTCCGAAGTCACTGTATTTCTATCAGAACGTTGCAAAATGTTCCGTCCAGCTCAACGCGCTGCTTTTCTCTACCCTAATTTCTACATGTCTGTAAAAACTGATCTTGGATCAGGTCCCCCTCTGTCCATATAATCGTATTCATTATGATCTGAAAGGCCAAACTGTTCCTGAATTACTACTCTGCAAATCTACATACGGGCCCATATCCTGGCATAAGGTAGTCAATACAGCAGGGCTGCCCAACTCTCTTCCTGGAGATCTACTGTCCTGTAGGTTTTCAGCCCAGCACTAATTTAGCAGTTCTGATTCAGCTAGTTAAGCAGCTAATTAATAGAATCAGGTGTGTTAAATTAGGGTTGGACTGAAAACCCACAGGACAGTAGATCTCCAGGAAGAGGGTTGGGCAGTCATGCAATACAGTATCAATTAGTAAAACAATTAGTAAGACAGATCAAATACATTTTGATTTGATCTGTTTTACTAATTGTGAATATTCTGATACCTCCTACTAACACATTTGATCCTTCATGCATTTATAAATTCGATGTGCATCGTCATGTTTTGACTCTCCACCTACAGATTACGTCTCATGGTCGATTGTGCTTGACTATCAACAAGACAACCAAGGGATCTGACCCAACAGTCAGCCAACCCTACCCTATGGCCCAGTTACAGACCAAAACAATGGTGGTTGTTACATATTAACACAGCCTCGTCACTTTTTTGTTTTATGTATAATTTTTTAGAAAATAGGCTACAGCTTCTGGTATCCAAATCTGTTTGCTCAATCTCTAATCTCTGTGAAATAGACACGGCTGGAATGCGGTTTTAACCAATCAGCATTCAAGATTAGACCCACCCATTGTATAACGAAAAATAATAATACACAAATAGAAAAAGCATAATTTGTATGAAATACGTTACACAGTCAGAGCATCTCCATTCAGTGCCTATTAGTCCAAGATTAAACAATATGGATCTGGGAAACCACCCAGACCTACATGTACAGCCCCATTATTTTCTTTTTACCTTCTAGAAAAGAAAAAAAAGAGGCCTGTATAATGCAGAAAAGAGGTAGGACCAGATCAGCATAGTTCAATTACAATAAACTGCTTTTACCTTCTGGCAGGCCCTCTGACCACCACAGCTCTGGTCCTGTCCATCCTTAGCTCATCCACCTCCAGCCTGGCCCTGTGGTGTAGCATCAGTCCCCTGGGAGTGTTGTTAGAGGACCAGTCTGCCCAATTAGTCCGACCCGTCACCCTGACCTTTCCTCTTCAGCTAATATCTATGCTGTTAATATCTACGCTACACCTCTGCCACTGCAGCTTCTCTCAGGCATCAGCCTCTACTGCTCTCTCAACACTTAATTACCACCATGCCTTATAAACCTGTCACTAAGGTCTTGACATATCCCTCAAGTCTCGACCCTACCATCCCCCTCTACTGTCTCTCCTTCGCGTGTCTATTCCTTGAGTCTCGACCCTACCCTCCTCCTCTGCCCTCTCTCCCTACCCTCCTCCTCTGCCCTCTCTCCCTATCCTCCTCCTCCTAATCTCTTCTGCTCTCCTGGGTGCTGTGTCAACCATAGTGGGTTGTCATAGGACAGGGCTCTCTTAAATAGGGATTAAATACTATACCCTTTCCATCCAAACCTGCTTTGTCCAGCACTTAAACCTTCAACAAAAGGGAGGGCTTTTTGCCTATACTGTACACAAAGGAGCTTCAGTAGCTGAAAGAGTAGCTGACTTATCGAACGATAATATAGCCTTACTCCTAAATCCTGAGTCTCTCTTGTTTCCCATTGAAAGTCAGAAAGCACCATTGATAGACCACTGAGGTGTACAGTGACATACAGTATACAGTAGGTCCTAATTAGGTGATGTATGCCTAGTGTTTTTTTGTGGGAAACAAAGAGTATAGCTGTTATCTGGCTGTAGCATCCTGCTACTGTAGCTCACAAATATAGTCCATGGTAGCCTGCTAGCGAACAATATGGTAAAAGGAGTGGGCCCTCTCAAAAGTTGATCTGATTGAAAACAGCATTTTCATATGTAATTCAACTGGATGTATTACATAGGGAGGAAGGCCCTGTGATACAGAATGTGATACATTAATTCAACTAATAATCAAAGCTACCATCAATGAATGTGGGTCCACTCCATCCCTTCACTACTACTACTTATAGCCACGGGAACTAGGGGTGCTGAGGGTGCTGCAGCACCCCCTGATATATTGAAATTAAATAAATAAATAAAATGTATATTTAAAAAAGTGTTAACGGGTGCAATTAATCTATAACTGATTGCCTTAGTTTAGAAAAATGCATGTTTATCTTTGTGAAGCATAAGATTAATCGATCAATCAATGTACAAATACAGATATTAACAACCTTTTTCATCAACCTGCAGTAGAGTATGCTGGGAAATATGATAATAATGAGTGTGGTTTTGATCGGACTGTTTTACTCTCCACAGTGTAAAACAATAACTCTGGTTATTAACACCAACAAATGGGGGTTCTTTTCAGGGATGCACGATATATCTGTGAAGATATCGGAATCGGACGATATTAGCTAAAAATGCCAACATCGACATCGGCCCAATGTCTAGCGTAACGCCAATGTGCAAAACCGATGTCAAAGTTGACGTGCATACCTATATAACGTAGGTAGATGACGTAATGATGCCACGTCAAATTTTGCGCTACACGTGCAACACAGCATTCCTAAGCTGGCCCACAATGTCTGCTGTGTGGATCGAGCAGTCAACAAGCCGAGCAGAAGAGTAAAAAAAAAAAAAAACTATTTCAGCGATACAACTCAATGGCAAGATCCATTAACGCCAAGATAATGGAATTCATTGCCCTTGACAATCAACTGTTCGCTGTCGTGGGTGATGTTGGCTTTCGCCGACTGGTCGAGCACCGGTACACACTACAAAGTGAGCTATTTTTCAGATGTTGCCCTACTGGAGTTACACAGTAATAGCGTCACTGCTATTAGCTTCACAACTGACATTTTGGACCAGCGATATCAGCCCCATAAGCATGCTGAGTCTGACAGCACAGTGGGTTGTCAAGGATTTCGTACTGAGGAAAGTCGTATTTCATGCACATGAATGTGCTCGTTGTCATACCGTTGCTGCCATTTCAATGGCATTAGAGAACACATTTGAAACTTGGAAACATGGACACACTAGCTATCTCCATTCGAACAACAGACTCGAGAAATTAGCTCATCAACTGCGCCTGCAGCAGACGTGATACCCTCTGTCATGGCATTGAAACACCTGCTCAACAAAACTGCCAACACAGGCTGTGAACAAGCGATTCAGTGGCATTCTCTCTTTACTCTGTCGCCAACATGCCCGATGCCATGTACAAGGACCACTACTTCAATCCAGACAAGAAACAGGGTTTACGTGAAATGTTACATATGCAGCTGGACAAGATGGAAACGGACACAGTGACAGCGCCCACCGAGGAAGAAAGGCCACGGACAGACAGAGCTGAAACTTCACTGCTTGACATGTATGATGAAATCCTGGTTGAGAATGAAATGACTGAACAAATGAACAACAAAACAGTACAGCAAGTAAGTGAAAGAAATAGGTTTTGATTATGTTTTACTGGTAATGGAGACATATGTAAAGGCCAACAAAATAACTTTTTGGTCAGTGTGGTGTGTCTGTGTGTGTAACCTTTATTTAACTAGGCAAGTCAGATAAAAACTAATTCTTATTTACAATGACGGCTTACCCCGGCCAAACCCGGACAACATTGGGCCAATTGTGCGCCGCCCTATGGGACTCCCAATCACGGCCGGATGTGATACAGCCTGGATTCGAACCAGGGGCTGTAGTGACGCCGCTTGTGCTGAGATGCAGTGCCTTAGACCGCTGCGTCCATGTGTGTGTGTGTTAACTATTTAACTGTACTAGAATGCTTAAAAGGCCGCTAATATTGTAAATATCGGTATCGTTTTTTTTGCAAGGAAAACATTTGTTATCGGTATCGGCCAAAAATGTAATATTTGTGCCTCACTAGTTATTTTACACCACTAAGTGTTAATGCCACTCTTACAGAGTGAATTTAACTCCTGAATCAACACTAGAAATGTTACACTGAAAAATCAACACTGGCAGAAATAAGGTAGAATACATTCTCAAGTTGAATTGTATGTTCACTCAAGCTAAACTTATAAGTTGAGTGAACATACAATTACAGTTGAGAATGTATGTTGGTTCAGATATGCCCCAATGTTAAGCAAACTCACAATCTTATTGCAGCTGGTTGCCTTACAATTGTAAATTGAAGCAACATATTTTTTTTTATTGTGTGTGTGTGAACGTGCTTGCGTGTGTGAGTGCATGCATGTATAAGTATTCACGCCACATGGTTGTGAATGGGTATGTGAGAGAATGTTGGGTAGGCCATCCTCCTGCCAGTGACCTTTGCCTTTAATTAGGCTGTTAAAATGGAGGCAAAGAGCTGTCCATCACATCAACAGCACTGTAGGATGGGGTGAGGAGGGTGAAACCAGCATACATAAATCCTGAGCTGGCACTAACGGTCATTTGAATGTACATTTTGTTCCTAGACAGTAATCAGGGCTTCAACCAGCTGACTGGAGGTTTAAGTAGTCTTTTGTAGCTCAACTTCAGGATAGTGGTTTTGATTCCCGTGACCACCTATAGGTAAAATGAGCCATATATCAGAGATAAGATCTTATATATACATAATAGTCACTTCTCTAGCCTATATATGGCTCTGACTACTGACTTTTCAGATGGAAGGAAGTGAGATATGCACATTGCCATGTGACAGTGACACCTCCACACCTGTTTGTTGATAGTTCAACAGGTAGACCAATTTGCAAAGGGGACAGCTGAGCAAAATGTTAAGTTAGTTGCCTTGGTGCTGAGTTGCGATTGAAGCTATTGTCTGTGCTATAGGCTGCTTAGGAAACTTAACGGCACTTACCCTCTTCCCACAATAAGCCGGAGCGCGTCAAGGTTGCCGTGGTACACAGCCCATAAAGTCGGTGTCATTCCATCTTCATCAGGCGCATTCAGCTCCTTCCGAGTGGCCTCTCTGAGTAGGTCCAGGTAGCCATCCCGGGCCGCCCGGTGGTACTTGTCGTTCATGGTGCCTATGGCTCCGGTAGCCTGGCTCACGGTCGCTTATTTGGCATCAAGGCGAAGAGCGTGCCCTCCGAAGGGGCAGGTTTGTCCTAAAGGCGCGGGATTTCGTTGGGTCTTCGGTTGTTGCTTCCCTCCGGAAGGAGGTAGTGACTACCGGGGACTGTGGAGAGAAAGAAGCCGGAGCGGTTGCCAGGGACACACTAGGCAGTTGTCAAACAGGGAGGGGTTGACGCCTCCTAGACCTGTGCAGATCCTCGAGATCTCACTGTAACCATTTGTTTTTGTTTGAACCTACTTAGCACAATTAATTGTGAATGCATTTATTTATTAAACATATTCAACTCAGTCTGAGTTTGGCCAGTAACCAAAAGGTTGCAGGTTCGAATCATATAGAACAAACTTCACGTCAGATAGGCAACCGAAATTAATAATTAATGTATGTGTGTTATATTAAAGCAATAAACATTTCAGAACAACTATGGCTGAATTATTGTCCCTACACTTTCAAAAACACTAGTCGAATAAGACATGGGAGAGATGACGAATTTTGGCAAAGAAATATATTTATAGACTAATACAAATCAGTAGATTTAGGTACGGGCGACATGGGCATCAGCCCAGGGCGGCATCTTGACAGGGGCGGCACGGGCGCCCCCTGGTGCGGGCGGGGCGGATGAGGGGGGGTTCGCTCAGGGCGCCAGACAAGCTAGAACCGTCGTGGCCAAAGTTTTGAGAATGACACAAATATTAATTTCCACAAAGTTTGCTGCAAGTAAAACGTTTCTGTACCCATTACTGAGAATGTTGTTGTAGTTAAGGATACATTGGTCTTCAAGGTATGTTATATTTGTAACAACATATATTTTGATGTACAGTTGAAGTCAGAAGTTTACATACACTTAGGTTGGAGTCATTAAAACTCGTTTTTCAACCACTCCACAAATTTCTTGTTAACAAACTATAGTTTTGGCAATTCGGTAAGGACATCTACTTTGTGTATGACACAAGTAATTTTTCCAACAATTGTTTGCAGACAGATTATTTCACTTATAATTCACTGTATCACAATTCCAGTGGGTCAGAAGTGTACATACACTAAGTTGACTGTGCCTTTAAACAGCTTGGAAAATTCCAGAAAACTATGGCATGCCTTTAGAAGCTTATGTTAGGCTAATTGACATCATTTGAGTCAATTGGAGGTGTACCTGTGGATGTATTTCAAGGCCTACCTTCAAACTCAGTGCCTCTTTGCTTGGCATCATGGGAAAATTAAAAGAAATCAGCCAAGACCTCAGAAAAAAAAATGTAGACCTCCACAAGTCTGGTTCATCCTTGGGAGCAATTTCCAAACGCCTGAAGGTACCACGTTCATCTGTACAAACAATAGTACGCAAGTATAAACACCATGGGACCAAGCAGTCGTCATACTGCTCAGGAAGGAAAAGCGTTCTGTCTCCTTGAGATGAACGTACTTTGGTGCAGAAAAGTGCAAATCAATCCCAAAACAACAGCAAAGGACCTTGTGAAGATGCTGGAGGAAACAGGTACAAAAGTATCTATATCCACAGTAAAACGAGTCCTATGTCGACATAACCTGTTAGGCCGCTCAGCCAGTAAGAAGCCACAGCTCCAAAACCGCCATAAAAAATCCAGACTACAGTTTGCAACTGCACATGGGGACAAAGATCGTACTTTTTGGAGAAATGTCCTCTGGTCTGATGAAACAAAACCAGAACTGTTTGGCCATAATGACCATCGTTATGTTTGGAGGAAAAAAGGGGAGGCTTGCAAGCCGAAGAACACCATCCCAACCGTGAAGCACGGGGGTGGCAGCATCATGTTGTGTGGGTGCTTTGCTGCAGGAGGGACTGGTGCACTTCACAAAATAGATGGCATCATGAGGGAGGAAAATTATGTGGATACAGCTCAAGACATCAGTCAGGAAGTTAAAGCTTGGTCGCAAATGCGTCTTCCAAATGGACAATGACCCCAAGCATACTTCCAAAGTTGTGGCAAAATGGCTTAAGCACAACAAAGTCAAGTTATTTGAGTGGCCATCACAAAGCCCTGTCCTCAGTCCTATAGAAAATATGTGGCCAGAACTAAAAAAAGTGTGTGCGAGCAAGGAGGCCTACAAACCTGACTCAGTTACACCAGCTCTGTCAGGTGGAATTGGCCAAAATTCACCCAACTTATTGTGGGAAGCTTGTGGAAGGCTACCCGATACGTTTGACCCAAGTTAAACAATTTAAAGGCAATGCTACCAAATACTAATTGAGTTTATGTAAACTTCTGACCCACTGGGAATGTGATGAAAGAAATAAAAGCTGAAATAAATCATTCTCTCTACTATTATTCTGACATTTCACACTCTTAAAATAAAGTGGTGATCCTAACTGACCTAAGACAGGGGATTTTGACTAGGATTAAAATGTCAGGAATTGTGAAAAACTGAGTTTAAATATATTTGGCTAAAGTGTATGTAAACTTCCGACTTCAACTGTATCTTCGCCCATCTCTGAATAGTGCCAAGTATGTTACTGTAATATTCAAAGTAACTAGCCACCAGCTTCCTGCAAGTTACTGTAATATCAGAGCGACAACACAGGACTGTAAGATGGGCCTACTATACTGTAAGAAAGTAAATGCTACTGTAATCATCATATTGGGGCAGCAGGTAGCCTAAGGGTTAGAGAGTTGGGCCAGTAACTGAAAGGTTGCTGGATCGAATCCCCGAGCTGACATGGTACAAATCTGTCGTTCTGCCCCTGAACAAGGCAGTTAACCTACTGTTCCCCATGTAGGCCATAATTGTAAATAACAATTTGTTCTTATCTTACTTGCCTAGTTAAATAAAAAATATATAGTTTTATAACAGTATTTTACTGTAGTTACATAGAATTGGTGAAAGCAGGTTGGCATTTGTATATAACAGAATATGTATGAATATTTGGTGATTTATATCACTTAGAGTCCTAAACAACAGCTTAGAACTGGCTGTGATTACAGAGCTAAACAGACCAAAAGGACTTGGAAAAATACTCAAACAGTAAAGGTTTAAGACTTGTTGACACTCTTACCTGTTCACTATACACAATATATTGTTAATAGAACCACTACCATATAGCAGTTCAATTGGTACAGCTTTCTCACTTACGATTACTAACTTGAATGTTAATTTCTCTACCATAAGTCGCCTTCAACATCGTTTTAGAGTATTTGTCAATTAGTCCAACCAGCCTCAGAACCGCCAACCACGTGTAACCACGCCAGCCCAGGACCTCCACATCCGACTTCTTCACCTGTGGGATCATCTGAGACCAGCCACCCGGACAGCTGATGAAACTGTGGGTTTGCACAACCAAATCATTTTTGCACAAACTGTCAGAAACAATCTCAGGGAAGCTCATCTGTGTGCTCATTGTCCTCACCAGGGTCTTGATCTGACTGCTGTTCGGCATCATAACCGACTTCAGTGGGAAAATGCTCTCCTTCAATGGCCACTGGCACACTGGAGAAGTGTGCTCTTCACAGATTAATCCAGGTTTCAACTTTACTTGGCAGATGTGTCGCTCTGCATATGGCGCGTGTGGGTGAGCATTTTGCTGATGTCACTGTTGTGAACAGAGTGGCCCATGGTGCGGTGGGGTTATGGTATGGGCAGGCATAAGTTATGGACAATGAACACAATTGCATTTTATCGATGGCAATTTGAATGCATAGATACCGTGACGAGATCCTGAGACCCGTTGTCGTACCATTCATTGGCCGCCAACACCTCATGTTTCTGCATTATAATGCACGGCCCCATGTCACAGTGATCTGTACACAATTCCTGGAAGCTGAAAATGTCCCAGTTCATTCATCCATGGCCTGCATACTCACCAGACATGTCACCCATGAAGCATGCTCTGGATTGACGTGTATGACAACGTGTTCCAGTTCCCGCCAATATCCAGCAATTTCTTACAGCCATTGAAGAGGAGTGGGACAACATTCCACAATCAACAGCCTGATCAACTCTATGCGAAGGAGATGTCGCTTTCTGATCCACGCCCCAACCTTTTTAAAAAGGTATCTGTGACCAACAGATGCATATCTGTATTCCCAGTCATGTGAAATCCATAGATTAGGGCCTAAGGAATTTATTTCAATTGAATGATTCCCTTATATAAACTGTAACTCGGTAAAATCTTTGAAATTGTTGCATGTATATATTTTTTAAGTGTGTATACACTACCGTTCAAAAATTTGGGGTCACTTAGAAATGTCCTTGTTTTTGAAAGAAAAGCAATTTTCTTTTCATTAAAATAACATACAATTGATCAAAAATACACTGTAGACATTGTTCATGTTGCAAATGTTTTATTTTTTTTATTTAACCAGGTAGACTAGTTGAGAACAAGTTCTCATTTAAACTGCGACCTGGCCAAGAATAAAGCAAAGCAGTTTGACACATACAACAGCACAGAGTTACACATGGAATAGACAAAACATACAGTCAATACAGTTGAAGCAAATCTATATACAGTGTGTGCAAATGAGGTAAAAAAAGGGAGGTAAGGCAATAAATAGGCCATGGTGGCAAAGTAATTACAATATACCAAATAGACACTGGAATGATTGATGTGCAGAAGATGAATATGTAAGTAGAGCTACGGGGGTGCAAAGGAGCAAGATACATAAATACAGTATTTTTTAACCTTTATTTAACTAGGCAAGTCAGTTAAGAACAAATTCTTATTTTCAATGACGGCCTAGGAACAGTGGGTTAACTGCCTTGTTCAGGGGCAGAACGACAGATTTGTACCTTGTCAGCTCGGGGATTCAAACTTGCAACCTTTCGGTTACTGACCCAACGCTCTAACCACTAGGCTACCCTGCCGCCCACACATAGCATGCGCTCCAGCAGGCATATCTCACTGGTCACCCCCAAAGCTAATTCTTCCTTTGGCTGCCTTTCCTTCCAGTTCTCTGCTGCAAGTGACTGGAACGAACTGCAAAAATCACTGAAGCTGGAGACTCATATCTCCCTCACTAGCTTTAAGCACCAGCTGTCAGAGCAGCTCACAGATCACTGCACTGGACTGGATTCGAAATGGTCGGTGATCTGTTTGTCAACTTGGCTTTCGAAGACCTTAGAAAGGCAGGGTAGGATAGATATAGGTCTGTAGCAGTTTGGGTCTAGAAGAGGGGGATGATCGCAGCAGCTTTCCAATCTTTGGGAATCTCAGACGATATGAAAGAGAGTTTGAACAGGCTAGTAATAGGGGTTGCAACAATTTCGGCAGATAATTTTAGAAAGAGAGGGTCCAGATTGTCTAGCCCGGCTGATTTGTAGGGGTACAGATTTTTCAGAACATCAGCTATCTGGATTTGGATGAAGGAGAAATGGTGGAGACTTGGGCAAGTTGTTGTGGGGGGTGCCGGGCAGTTGACCGGGGTAGGGGTAGCCAGGTGGAAACGGCAGACTTTTAATGAAATATCTACATATGCACACAGAGGCCCAAACTGTTGTTTCTGATTAAAAAGGAAACAAAACTGTCTTTCTTTAGACTAGCTGAGTATCTGGAGCATCGAACCCACAAATGCTGATGCCCCAGATACTCAACTAGTCTAAAGAAGGCCAGTATTATTACTTCTTTAAATCAGAACAACAGTTTTCAGCTGTGCTAACATAATTGCAAAAGGATTTTCTAATGATCAATTAGCCTTTTAAAATGATCAACTTGGATTAACTAACACAACGTGCCATTGGAACAAAGGAGTGATGGTTGCTGATAAATTGGGCCTCTGTAGATATTCTTTTAAAAAATCTGCCGTTTCCAGCTACAATAGTCATTTACAACATTAACAATGTCTACTCTCTATTTCTTATCAATTTTATGTTACTTTAATGGACAAAAGATTTGCTTTTCTTTCAAAAACAAGGACATTTGTAAGTGACCACAAACTTTTGAACGGTAGTTTATGTCTTTATTTCTCAGTCAAGGTTGCTCATGATCACCTTGTGAGCTGCCTGATCTCACAAGCTAAAATGGATGGTTTGCTACAAGCTGTAATCAGCCTGGTAATTACGAGGCTTCTCATCACATGGATGGATCACCTAACCACCTCAGATGCACTATCATTTAATGGGGTGCACAGAATCATCTGCTTCCGTTTGCCACAGAACGTTTTGTTGTTGTGCAGTAGGCCTGATTTCGAACCCAGTCAGTTATATAGGAGGTGTGATCTCTGAGTAGTAGGTCAAAGGTGGGTGAAAGGTAACCGAGGTGGTTTGATGAACCTTGCTGGAGACTTGAAGACTTGTGTTAGCTTCCTGAACTAATCTCTATGTGCATTATCTAAGTGGGCTAACACAGTCTTGTGACATGCAGTCGTGTGGTGTGGAGTGCCCGCTCCCTCTGGGTTCTTCACTGAGACTGGGTTATAAGGGAGCTATATTTATGGTGCGTATGGTTTCTTTAGGGTTTATTGGAATACAGATCCAATCACAAGTCATGCATTATGACTTATAGGCTACTTATTATTATTTGAATAGGAAATTGGGAGAAATGGTCTCCTGTCGCTATATTATAGCCGCGACAATAGTAAGCAATGCATGTTAAAGTTAGTTTTTCCCCCTCGTTATTTCTCGTCAACAGATGGCGCCACGATCAGCTCACTAGTTTTTCTTGATGGAAGAATGGATAGAAATGTAGCATTATCCCCATGCATTATCCCCATAGAGGAGATCTCAGGAGACATAAGAAATTCCACTAAATTGTCAAGTGACACAGAAAAAATTACATATCATTAGTGCCTTCTGTTTGAATATTCGAGAAAGGTGGTGTTGATATAATTTTTTTTAAATTCTCTATATTTGCTTCTTCACCTGTGGGATCTTCTGAGACCAGCCACCTGGACAGCTGATGGAACTGAGGAGTATTTCTGTCTCTAATAAAGCCATTTTGTGGGGAAAACCTCATTCTGATTGGCTCGGCCCTCCCAGGCCCACACATGGCCTCTGCCCAGTCATGTGAAATCCATAGATTAGGGCCTAATGAATTTATTTAAATTGACTGATTTCCTTATATGAACTGTAACTCAGTAAAATCATTAATTGTTGCGTTTATTTTTGTTCAGAAGAGTATAGCCAAAGACAGTACAGTATGAAGATGGGCAGAAAACGCTTCTCCAATAGAAATCCCTGATCACACTGGTAAGCAATGTCATGGTGACATTGGCTAGGTAAGCTCATGTGCAGAAAAACGTCATCAGGTCTAATGGTCGTCTCGCACCGATCTGCGTATGTGCAGGCGGTCAAATCAAATGCACTCCTTTGATATAAAAGTTGTTTGACAAATTAAAACGTGTCAGTTTCACAAGGTTGGAGTAGTTACATATTCAACTACTTAACGTTAAGACATTGGCTCGAATCTAGGTGGTGCCTTGAGTGAGAGAATTAACTACTAAGGAAGAATTTCACTTCTCTCACTGACTTCTAAAATCTGGTCTGCTTCGCAAGCGTCCCTGCAAGTCTAGCCAAGTGGCGCCTCTGGGTTTAGAAACTCTGTGGTTTAGCCATAACATTACCTTTCCAACCAGTGATGGCCAAAGAGGAGAAATGCCTCTGCTGTCGGGACTGGGCACAGGGACTGCTAGCAGAGATTGAGAGTGCATGCCTACTTGCCCCAGCTTTGGCTTCCACACTGACAGAGGGATAATTTTACTTACCTCCTTCTTCCACATGTCGAACTAGAATTGGAGGAAGCAGCCCAGACCAGAGGCTCCCAGAGAACAGATGTCCTACAGGTTAATTAGCTGTTTCCTTAATTACTGTTCAAGCTCCTTTGCATCTAAGTTAGCAATGCTAACTCGCCAAGGTAGCTAATTAGACTGGTTCTAACTCAGTGGTTCTAGCTAGCTAACTTTAGTTGACTTGCATTACCTAGTTACATTGTGAAAAAATGTATTATACAATTTAGTTAGCTACCAAACAAAGTTTACCATACTGATGTAGGACCTACTCAAATACCAGCCTGAAAAGCTCATGGCTTTGTATAGATTAGAGGCATGTTCATTCAATGTTGTGTGGATGTAGCCTACACGTACAAAAGTGAGTGAGTTTACATCGCCTTGGTCCGTACAATTGACCTTATTTTAGCGCACAAAAAGCGTAATTCTTCCAGATCAACTGTAATGTCAATACCATTGTAAAGCGCAATTTCTCCCCTTTCCAACAAAATTCATGCAATGAGCTCCGTCGGGTCTTTTTAAAAATGGCGGGTGGGAAAGCGAAACTAATGCTTGGTAGTGAGAAGGAGATGTCGTGTGGGAAAACGGCTTTTTTTCACTCGATCTGTCCAACTAATAATAGTAAATAAATAAATAAAACACTATAACGAGTTTATATATTAAAGGTTTGTCGAATTTGAATCGGGTTTTTAGGGCAGTGCTAAAGTGATCTTCAGAAGTAAACAGCGGCTTTGAGAGTCATGATCGCTTGCAGTGATGATGCAAAAAATGACTAGGTATCCCCCCCTTACTCCCGTCACTGTCCCTTTCTTGTTTTTAAACGATGAGAGAAGTGCTACACCTGGTGGAGAGTGTAATAAATACCATTTAAAATAACACAAGCATATTGCTATTACATTGTTATAACTAACTTCTTTCTAAGCAGGGTTTCTCACACACTCATAAACGCTCCATGTACCAATAGGGTCGGATGTGTAAATGTCAACTGATTAATGTGTATTGTTTAATGACAAACGCTCCATGTACCAATAGGGTCGGATGTGTAAATGTCAACTGATTAATGTGTATTGTTTAATGACAAACGCTCCATGTACCAATAGGGTCGGATGTGTAAATGTCAACTGCTTAATGAGTATTGTTTAATGATGTACATTGCTAGTTAAAAATAGAGAAGAGAATTATAACTTAAAACGTGTGTAAAAGTTGATTGCGCATTCCACAACGTCTGTAAAATAAATAACATCTATACAATTCTGAGTGTGCGAGGGAGGAGCTCTGAGATAAGACAGAGTACGTGTCTCCAGGAATACATTGCTGGTACTAACCGGTGACGGGCTAAGTATATTCAGATAGTCTAATTACAGTGTTAAATTTGTGATAGAATTTAAGCTAATAAAGTAAAATATAAATAAGCATAAAATACACGATATTCACTTGGATGTTTCTGAAAAGGAAGGCTTTACTTCTTCGGTCCTTTTTCAGAAACAAGAGGGGGAGAGAAGAGTACTGATGTATCACTCTTCGATTCGATGCGATGCGATGCGATGCGGCATCAAACTCCGCCTCCCCTGAAAAAGGAACCTCACCCAGTTAGAGGGACATTTCTCCCTCCCTGGGCAAGGCTAGGGATATCTGGCCCCTTATTTGTGATATTCCTCCACACACTCATAACTCTTAGAATAGTCTGGGGTGGAGCGCTGTACAGAGAATGGACAGAAGATGGCAGTATTGCAGCACTCAACGGTCTCCCAGCAAACGGGGAGCCTGTTTGAATGCTGGTGACAGAGAAAAACTTAAAACCAATTCGGAGTAAAGAGAATACATTTAATAACTTATTTAGGTTAAATTTACAGACTAATGATATTATTGTTATGGATTGGCTGACATGCGATATAAATTTAGCGAAGTATATGGTAAGTTTACACTTTGGAATGGAGAAAGTTGAGAAGTTGATTTTACTTATACGATAGTTTTGCTGCCGAACTTAGTTGGGGTAACTAGATGTTTTGCCTAGAGGCATGAATAAGACAGTCATTTTTGGTATTATATTGGCTAGTTGCTGCGTTCTGAACACAGGTTGAGCGCTAGTAAACGCATATCTTTATTTGAACTGTACTAATCTATTTGATAAAAGTACTAAACCTGCATATTTAACATTTGATAATGATTGGCAAATCCATATATTTAACCACAACTTTGAATTTAGCATTGAGTATTATAGGAGGAACGGGATAAAATGTGTACTTTCCCCACCGGGTGTGGCCGTATTAAATTATGCTAGAGAAAATTGGTTGTGTCATTTAGAGGGAAAATGTGTACATTATAGCTTTGAGATACTTTTCAAAAGTTGCTGAAAGTTATTGGTTTTTTGTTTAGGTAACACCAGAGAATTCGAACAATAAGTAAACGTATTCTAAACGTGATCTGTTTTCATTATGGGGAACAATGAACGACTCGCAACCTGGTATGGCTGGCAGGGAGTTTTTAAAGGGACAGTACACGTTTATCACAGTTCTGTTACATGAAACATCGGGGAAATTTAAAACGAATGATTTAAGGGTATTATCATAATTATTAGGTTTTGTTTTTGTGGTAAACGTTTGGGTTAAGGGGTTTTCCGTGTTCCCAGAGACAAGATATCTTAAAAGAATACACTCATATTGGAATAGGAGTTTTACTTTCTGAGTTTTATTTAGGCAAGGGACTTTGTTATTAAGATAAAGGGTTCTTTTGGTATGTCTAGATATGGTATGGAACACGAATGTAGGTGTAACCTTTTGACCTATTTTCATTGCATTTTCATGTGGTTTGATCACCCACAGGGAAATGTAGTGAGGATAATGAAATCGTGGTCATTTGGAATACTAATTTTGAGATAATAGAGTTTATAACTCTTGACCATAATTGCAATTAACCACAGAGGAGTCAGGTTTCTGGTTTTAAACATTGGCTATGACGGTTTTGAATGGGCTGTTATTGAATTGGTTTGAACAGGAGATATTTTAAGCCTATAGGGCATGGAAATAAAAGTGATAGAGAGCTTATTAGTAAAGAAAGGAATTTATATGGTTAGCATTTGTTTTGGCCATAAGAAGATAGAGATAGGTTTATTAAGGTTATGTAAGGACTTTAGAGATTGACACTATAAGACATGTTGTTAATTTTAAATCCATGATTTTAGATAAAGTCAAAACAGTGAGACACTTAGTTAATGTTTGGGACCAAGCTACAGACAGATAAGGGAAAGGGCAGACAGAGTGGCCCTCCCCGCACTGCTGAGACCTTGAAGGTTTGAGAGCAGAGAAGGGAGTTTTGGAAGGGGGCGCCAGGACAGAGATAACAGAATGGGTAGATAACAGTTACTGAATGGAGACAAAAGGGAGAATTGGACATGTGGAAAATGAAAGGGGCGCTCCTACATAATAATGTAGAACATAAGAATATTTTACTAAGTCATTATTTAGAATAGGTAAGGTTGATACCTGGCCAGAGCCAGGTATCAAACGGGGGAGGGGTACATTGTGGTCTAGGATAGGATGGGGCCTATTGGATAATAAACTAATTTAAAATTTAAAATTCTAGCTAAAAAAAAAAAATAGGCATAGAAGTTAAATATATAATCAGATAGAACAAATGAGAAACTGTTTGTTAAACAAACCTGTATGTCCAAGATTTTATGCATTGCAGGTGAATTAAAGGAGAAGGTGATTCACTAGATCTGGGGGCATATCGCACTTGGAGGGTGAGACACACTGACACTGTCGAATGATCACAGAGTTAAGGAGAAGAACCGTTGCTAATAGAGTTCGGGGATCAACTCCTTAATGAAGAATTCCCTGCCCCCGACCTTTCCTCACTGTGTTTGTTCATAGAAGTGAAAGTGTTGCTTGATCTCTGGCTGATGATGTGTTCTCTGGGAGAGGATGGGGCTTTACAGGACTGCTTGTAGTCCTGAGCTGTCTGTTTAGGATACGATGGGGATGTTACCATCACAGTACTGCCAGAACCACCACCAGTTCCAACAGACCAGGATCAGCCGGCCTCCTCCACCACTTCAAGACCAAGTCCCACGCCATCACCCTGAACTCTACAATCTGGTATAGGTAATAAATGTAAAAGACATCTCAGATAGTGACCAATTGGGGACTGAAACTGGTTATGAGGGAAGGGAGAATATGTGGTTGACCTACAAAACACTTAATAAAAAGGACTGTGTCGTATGTGGACATGCCAGACCTATTCTGGCTGCTCACCCATTTGCCCTAAGTAAGGGGGAAGGTTGGATGTGCATATTGGAAAGTTTAAGCCAAATTCAACCCTGTGTAAAACTCTGAGTCTTGTGTTCCCAGAAGTCCCCCCCCAGAAGGTACCGTGAGGAGTTAAGGCATATGGGGGATATTACAGCTGTATCACTGGTACAGGTAGGGGTATAGAATAAGGGAGGCTCCCTACTACTGCCTGCATCACTAATGTCACTATGAACTAGAGGTGTTGCTGATGTATGGTGGAGGTGTGGACCTGCCAGGCGGTTGACCCCATTTTGAAAGGAGATTGTCAGGGCACATGTGCTTTGGCCAGTCTGATAACACCATTGACTATTATTGAGGTTACTTCTGGGAGCTGCACATGACACAGAGACTCGGTACCAACCCAGGAGACGGCAGAACCGTGACGCTCCTTGGTCCGAGGGTACAGATAACATGCACACCAACCTGTTGGGGTCCCAATAGGGGTCCCCCACGAATATCAGACATCAAACAGGAATGATGGCCTGTGGCATTTATTGCCCATTTTTGGCCCAGCTATTGTTGATGCTAAGCAGAATGCCTGGATCAATTATATCTACTATAATCAACAATGATTTGTTAACTACACCCACACAGCACTGAAGGGGATGGCTGAACAATTGGATGCCACCTCTCGAACCACTAGACAAAATAGGCTAGCACTAGATATGAGTCTGGCCAACCAGAGAGGTGTTTTGTAAGATGTTTGAAGAACAGTGTTGCACGTTTGTCCCTAACAATACTAGTCCGGATGGGAGCATTTCAAAAGCTCTGAGTGGGTTGGCGAGGTTATCGGTGGAGGTGAGGGGTCTTGCAGGTGTGGAGGAGAGTGGACTGTTCCCATGGCTGGGTGGTTGGTTTGGTAAGTACACTACAGTGATGATTACTGGATTTCTGACCCTAAGTTGTTGTTTTTAATATGCTCATGTTCCGTAATGCCTGTATCATACCTTGTTTGAAGAAGTCTGTTACAGATGTGGAAAGGGCCTATGGTATGATGCCGCTGCTTGATGCTCCAGTTGGAGAGGCTGTTACGAAATCAAGCTTTCGCAGGAGAGTGGGCCTGACAGAGGGGGACCCTTGGTTCGCTGTAGTTGATGTTGTCGAATGAATAAAAAGTGATGTTTGTCCTCCCTGTTGTGAAGGTTTGAAGTTCCCGGGTGGCGACGAGCCCACCTGGTACAGGTTGTATAGAGGGATGGACCTGAGGGTTTAATATGATCTAGCTTTTTATGTCACGTCTCTTTTGAGACGTGAAGAGAGGGAATCAAAACTTTTTCCTTCTGAAAAAGTTCCCTGTCTCTGCTTGTCTTAGCTATTTTTTGTCACGTCTCTTTTGAGACGTGAAGAGAGGGAATTAAAACTTTCTCTCTGAGAAAGTTTCCCTGGTTGTTTACTTTTGCTTTTCTTACTCTTACCTAGTTTATGTCACGTCTCTTAGGAGACGTGAAGAGAGGGCATATGAAACTTTCTCTTCAAGAAAGTTTCTGCATATACTACTCCTGCTTGATCCCATGTTTATGTCACGTCTCTTAGGAGACGTGAAGAGAGGGAATCAAAACTTTTTCTTCTGGAAAAAGTTTCCCTTCTTGTGCCTGGATTCGCTTAAAGTTTATGTCACGTCTCTTGTGAGACGTGAAGAGAGGGAATCAAAACTTTATCTTCTGATAAAGTTTACTCTAATTTTGTCATTTATAGCTTTTGTCCTAGCTTTTGTCACGTCTCTTATGAGACGTGAAGAGGGGGATTTGTAATAAATACCATTTAAAATAACACAAGCATATTGCTATTACATTGTTATAACTAACTTCTTTCTAAGCAGGGTTTCTCACACACTCATAAACAGATACAGAGAACCACACACACACCCAAAGACAGATGGCTGGCACAGACCTTTCATAAACACTGATAAGGCAGGAAAGGCCTTGATCAAAAGAGTGCTTGGGTCTGCATTTCACGAGATAATAAGACACACACACGCATACCCAAGGACAGGGGGCTGACTACGCACACACAAAATCTCCTGTTTTAGCTGAACATTTGGTAACAAAGAACTTTTGCTATAAGACTCAGAAGGATGACGCCCAGCTCATCAGGACCAATCTGAGAAGACAACAACCTGTCCAGAACCAACCAAAGGACCAGAACTTCCAGACTCAACCTACTTTCTGTGGTGTATAAAATGTCTATGCACTCTGTTATCTGGGCTTTTTCTGGAGGTTCTCTATGAGCCGAAGGAACGAGACCGTATACGCTTGTACCAGATATCTTTACTCTTAAATAAAGCTGTCGCTTGTCATACAATTTACCACCTTGTCTGAATCGATCCTTGACCGGCTCACCCTTCTCCATATCCAATTATCAACAAGAGAGATTGTAAGACAGAAAGAGTTGCTTTATGCGTGCTGTACGTTACGGCATGACACGTCACGATGTAACGGAGGGTCAGTTTCACGATGTAACGGAGGGTCAGTTCTCAACTTTTCTCCAATACTATAGATCCATTACCATGTCGATCAACGCTTGAATAGAAACGTAGTTCACACCCCAGATTTTGAAGTCAACACCGTCGCTACAATCCCATTAGTTTTCTTTGCAGCCTCGTTTGAATGTCGCGGTTGCGCATATTTGTACAGAATGGGGTGAGTTTACGTTAGCTGGAAGGAGTGCCATTTTGTCACCTATATAATCTTACCCATTTATCTTAGAAATTCCTTTTGGCCTACATATTACAGCTATCAATGGAAATGGTATTGGGAGAGATGGTACCTGTTACCAGATGCTTAACATGAATGTCTCACTAAGGTGCTTGACAAATATTTGTTTTGTTCTTTGTATACAATTCAGCCTGAAGGAGTTGGCCATGCGAGCTGAGCAGCTGGGACCAGAGAACCCATTGGTGCTGCTGGCGTGTGTCTGATGGGCCCTACGTGGGGTTACTGGAGGATGAGGAGTCACATTGCACCTGCCCGCCTGTCCAACATCACTACTCTGGACGGCTCTGACTTAGAATATGTGGACAACTACAAATACCTAGGTGTCTGGTTAGACTGTAAACTCTCCTTCCAGACTCACATCAAACATCTCCAATCCAAAGTTAAATCTAGAATTGGCTTCCTATTCCGCAACAAAGCATCCTTCACTCATGCTGCCAAACATACCCTTGTAAAACTGACCATCCTACCAATCCTCGACTTCGGTGATGTCATTTACAAAATAGCCTCCAAAACCCTACTCAATAAATTGGATGCAGTCTATCACAGTGCCGTCCGTTTTGTCACCAAAGCCCCATATACTACCCACCACTGCGACCTGTACACTCTCGTTGGCTGGCCCTCGCTTCATACTCGTCGCCAAACCCACTGGCTCCAGGTCATCTACAAGACCCTGCTAGGTAAAGTCCCCCCTTATCTCAGCTCGCTGGTCACCATAGCAGCACCTACCTGTAGCACGCGCTCCAGCAAGTATATCTCTCTGGTCACCCCCAAACCAATTCTTCCTTTGGCCGCCTCTCCTTCCAGTTCTCTGCTGCCAATGACTGGAACGAACTACAAAAATCTCTGAAACTGGAAACACTTATCTCCCTCACTAGCTTTAAGCACCAGCTGTCAGAGCAGCTCATAGATTACTGCACCTGTACATAGCCCATCTATAATTTAGCCCAAACAACTACCTCTTTACCTACTGTATTTATTTATTTATTTTGCTCCTTTGCACCCCATTATTTCTATTCTCTACTATCTCTACTCTACTTTTTTTTTTTACTTGCTATATTGTATTTACTTCGCCACCATGGCCTTTTTATATTTTTATTTATTTATATATATATTTTGTTTGCCTTCACCTCCCTTATCTCACCTCACTTGCTCATATTGTATATAGACTAATTTTTCACTGTATTATTGACTGTATGTTTGTTTTACTCCATGTGTAACTATGTGTTGTTGTATGTGTCGAACTGCTTTGCTTTATCTTGGCCAGGTCGCAATTGTAAATGAGAACGTGTTCTCAATTTGCCTACCTGGTTAAATAAAGGTGAAATAAATAAATAAATAAACATTTAATATTAAATGTTTCAATAATCAAAAATATAACATCTTTCTGCACATCCTTGTCATTAAATGCATGTTCTATTCAGATACATGGTTGTCTCCAACTTTGCTTTGAACTGCAGCTAGCCACTATTAGAGGGCAGCATGACCGCAGGGTAATCTGTACCCTACTGTGATGACCGGGTTTACCTACAGGGAGAAAATAGACGTGTGGTAATAAATTCAACATTAGTCTTACCAGATACCATTGGTCTCTCAAAATACAATCTCTTCTCCACCCTCATCTGTGACAGGGAAATCAATACATTGACGCAATATGTAACCTAATCTATTTTTTTATAACAAAGGTTTATTTTCTTTGTTAATAGTATAGAGAAGTGGTTCTTACTCCTGGTCCTGGAGACCCAAAGGGACATTTGTTTTTACCTTACCACAACACAACTGATTCAAATCAAAGCTTGATGAGTTGATCATTTTAATCAGCTGTGCAGTGCCAAGGCAAAAACAAATGCACACATCTTTTGGTCCTGAGGACCAGGATTGAGAACCACTGGTAATGAGTATGTGTATCAATTATGTTCAGTATCAATTCAGAATGGTTAAAAAATAATCAAGAAGAGGACCCATGAAATGGGAGATTGTTGAAAAACATTAAAGTAAATATACACCCATTGAATTGCAATAGGAACAAGGGATATCTGAGATATCTCTAAGTAGAGCCTATACCAGCACATCTCCATCAGTATCAGCCATCAAATCATGGTACTTGAGGACTGGAGTTGGGGAACACTGGTGTAGAGTTCTGAAACATAGGCATAACACGCAGGATATCCCAAGATCAACAGTATTATAAGACCTACAGCAGTACATCCCAACCCTCTCCTCGGGGACCACCAAACCAGTGGAGGCTGTTGAGGGGAGAACAACTGGAATGGAGCAAATGGAATGGCATCAAACACCTAGAAACCATGTGTTTGATTTATTTGATACCATTCCATTAATTCCGCTCAAGTCATTACCACGAACCCGTTCTCCCCTAATTAAAGTGCCACCAACCTCCTGTGCACCAGACTTTCACATATTTGTGGTAGGCCAGAATTGGCACACCTGATTCAATCAGTCAAGGGCTTGGTGATAGTTGACTAATTTAATCAGTTGTGCCAGTTTAGGGCTACTACAAATATGTGAAATTTCTCATGGTCCCTGAGGAGAGGGTTGGGAAACCCTAACCTACAACAGTTCTGAAGTATTTTTTTATTTAACCTTTATTTAACTAGTCAGTTAAGAACAAATTCTTATTTACAATGACGGCCTACCCCGGGCCAAACCCAGACGATGCTGGGCCAATTGTGCGCCGCCCTATGGGACTCTCAATCATGGCCGGATGTGATGCAGCCTGGATTCGAACCAGGTACTGCAGTGACACCTCTTGCACTGTGATGCAGTGTCTTAGACCAACAGTAACCATTTAATTTTAGACCTGGACAAGCACACCTGATTCAACAAGTTGACAATACGTGCAATATAAATGTCTAGTGCCCTCACCAGGCACAGCACACTTGGGAGAAAAACCCAGCCCACTCACAGCCATGGGAGGTGCATATGAGGACAAATGTAAGGGCCGGTTCACATGTCTGTCAGACAGGACCTTCGGAAAGAAAGAGGGGTTAGGCCAGATGGTAGCACTCACCTTGTCTACACCAATTCAGAAACATTCAGCACTCACTGAAAGAGCATGAAGTTCACTAATCTTCTTAGTAGAGGTAATTGCCAACAGGAATGCCACCTGCATGGATAGGTGCTTCAAAGACTAACCCCAGGGGCTCAAAGGGTGGCCTATCAAGTGCTGACAGCACCACTTCAAGGTCCCAGTTTGGCACCGAATTGGCCTTCCCTGGACGCAGACGTCTAACTCGCTTCATAAACTTGGAGAGCAATAGGTGGCCACCCGTGGGTCCCTCTGGGCCATCGTCATGGCAAACCGTAAGCCAAATACACTCTCAATGTAGATGCCGCATGCCCTGCATCAAACAGTGATTGTAAGAAGTTTTAAACCGTTTATACATCACACAACTCTGGGGCAACATTATGACCCTCGCACCAAGTACAGAATATGCCCCACCGCATTTGATATGACGCGTTGGTGGAGGAAGCCCTGGCGTTCTGCAATGTGTTCACCACATTGTCCAGAATGCCTATACTTGCCCATTTACCAAAAGCTGGAGGCGACGTGGGTCCGGATGCCAGAACGTCCCCCGAGCCTGAGAGAGCAGGTCGGGTATCAGCGGCAGCTGGCATGGGGTCCCAGAGCGGAGGGACACCAGGAGGCTGAACCATGGTCGTCGCGGCCAATAAGGGGCATCAGTGCACACTAGCTCCCTGCGATGGACTCTGTTCAGTATCACTCCCTCCAACAGGAAGGAGTGAGAGTGCCATATCAACAGAGTCCTCACACATGCATTTGTCACCGATAGCTGACGATGTCTGTGTCATCTATGGTGTAGATGGTGAGAGTTTAACCATTGCTGGAGTGGCCTGGGGTTTTAAAAAATCCCAGTAACATCAATCGAGAAGCCGATGTGAGAAGGCTGAGTAACTTCTGCCACTCTAATATGAACACAGCTCGTCCAAGCCGGAAACGGTCTAGTTAGACCTGTATCTTCTCTAATCTCACCTGAGGGAGACGTGCTCTCATAAGAGTTGAGTCAATCAACATCCCCAGGAAGACCGTCTGTGAGGGAGTCAGGTTGCTCTTCTCCTGTTTAGGGTGAGGCCCAGGTCATGAATGTGCTTCATGATTATCCTTGTGTCTTCTGTAGGTTGCTCTCTTGATTGAGTACACACCAGCCAGTCGCCTAGGTAGTTTAGCACTAGAATGCCCTGGGACATGATAGGCGCTAGGACCTCGCCCATGCACTTTGTGAATGTACGCAGCGCCAGTGAGTGGCCGAATGGGAGGACTTTGAATTTGTGAGCCACTCCTTCAAATACAAACTGGAGGTACTTCCAGTGATCTCGATGAAAAGGAACGTGGAAGTACGCATCCTTCAGGTCGAGCGTGATGAACCTTCTTAGCCGTGTGATGCTGCTTGTGAGGGTGGTCACGATGCCTGTCCTTCTGCTGTCAGGTTATGTAAAATGCCAGTTCCCATTTCCTTGCGTCTTGGTGGTGGTAGGGGGGGGCAAGACGTTGCTGGAGCACCCTCGAGACATCCTGCCCTGTCTTCCTGCTCCTCTGAGGGGCGGCAGTAGGGCGTGCAGTTGCCAAGAACTCCTGCAAAGTCTCTGTCTTTGTGCAGTTTTGTAGTCTGCTGTATGATGTCTACCCCTGGCCCAAAGGTGGAACCCGGTGTGAAGGGGAGCTCCAAGAATGTTTTCTGAAATGCAGTTTAGACTGTGCCAGCCAAAGATGGTGGTGGAAAGTCACCACTGAAGCCAAAGCCTTGCCATTGGCACGTGCCATGTCCGTCTGGAGCATAGTAAGCAGCCTTGACACTTCTGTGGCCTCCTTAAGAAGCTTGTCACCAACCCCTGGGAGGCGAGGGATCAGCAGGGTGAGGTAGCATCGTAGCTGCATTTACGAGTTGCGTCATGATGGAGAGGGTCCCAGAAGTGCTTTGCAGCCGTTCATCGCTTACTCTTTCAGGTCCTGGTTTGAGGCGAGGCACCTTGCCAATGATCTTCTTGTCAGGGAGGATCATGGAAGCCACCATGTCATCCATCACCGGATGGTGGTCTAGACCCAAGGTCTCTGCATCCATTCAGAGTGTCTACGGCCTGGTCTGGTTGTTGCAATGGAAGGACCCTCCCATCTTGCTACAATATTTGCGGAGAGCCAAAGCAAACTTGGGGCACATGGGGATAAGGAACTGCTCAGATGGTGTTTTCTTCCAGCTTGATATCAAGGGCGGTAGCCAATCTTGCTAAAAGCTCCCGTGTTGCTTCCATCAACGCCGGGGTTCCTCCGTAGTGGTGCTCCCAGCTACAGATGGCACTTTGGACTGGATCGATCCCTGATGTGCTCGGAACACTGAATCACTGTCACCCAACTCCAACGTCTCCAGTGTGGAGACCGAGGGAGGCTTCGCCGTCATCCCCCCCCCTTCAACTCCTCAGCCGTACTGAGTTTGGGGGGGGCCAAAGGGGTGGTGCCGTGACAACGCATCACCCCAGAGGGGGGAATACAGTTATCAGACGGGGAGGATTGTACTGTGGACCTCATCCCCTCCAGGCATGCTAAGCGCATGCGTTCTCCAAAGGTGGTGCAGGCCAAAGACCAATTGATTTCGGCAAGACAGATCTTCCAAAGGTGGGGGAGTGGAAATCTTTACCAAGGATCATCTTTACTACTCAGTTGTCTGTCCCCAAACAATTAGATTTTCTGGTTTTAAGCATAAACTTTAAAATAGCTCTTTGTTGACTGTTGTTGTGTTATTGTCCTCCATCAGCACCGGCCTGTACCCTACCTGCCCTAAGCTCTCTGCTGGACCCTTACACTAAGTCTAAATTTGTCCTGCTAGGTGACCTAAACTGGGACATGCTTAAACCACCTGACCAAGTCCTAAAGCAATGGGACTCCCTAAATCTTTTTCAGATTATTACCAATCCCACAAGGTATGACTCCAAACACCCAGAAAAGGCTACTCTCCTCGATGTTATCCTCACAAATAATCCTGATAGGTACCAGTCTGGTGTTATCTGTAATGACCTTAGTGATCATTGTTTAACAGCCTGTATTCGCAATGGCTACTCAGTGAAACGTTCTGTCCTGATTTGTCATAGACGCTTGCTAAAAAACTTAAATGTGCAAGCCTTCCTTCATGACCTGGCCTCTGTAAATTGGTATCGAATCAGCTTGATACCCTCTGTCGAAGAAGCTTGGACCTTCTTTTTTGATATCTTCAGTGATATTGTTCACTATCACGCCCCCATACAGAAAATGAGAATTAAAAACAGGTTCAGCCCCTGGTTCGACCGTGATCTTGCAGTTACTCCACCTCAAGAATCGCATTTTGCGTGTGCCGAGCCTTTCGCCTACTCAGGCTGACTGGCTCTCGTTCAGGCAAGTGCACTCAGTGCACTCAGGCTATCCGGAAGGCCAAAGTTAGTTACGTTAAGGAGCAGTTCTCTCTCTGTGCGTCTAACCCCAAGAAGTTCTGAAAAATGCACTCCATACTCTTCTGTAAACTGGTCATCTCTGTATACCCGTCGCAAGACCCACTGGTTGATGCTTATTTATAAAACCCTCTTAGCCCTCGCTCCCCCTTATCCGAGATATCTACTGCAGCCCTCATCCTCCACATACAACACCCGTTCTGCCAGTCACATTCTGTTAAAGGTCCCCAAAGCACACACATCCCTGGGTTGCAAATTTTTTCAGTTCGCTGCAGCTAGCGGCAGAACGGGTGTTGTATGTGGAGGATGAGGGCTGCAGTAGATATCTCACATAAGGGGGAGTGGGGCCTAAGAGATAAATGTAGCCTATAACTTAGAAATGTCTCAAGAGCATAGCACACCTGTCTTACCCTATCATTACCCACAATATAAGGTTGCAATACTCCATTGTTTATAAGAGGAACATAAACCATGTATAGCTTCAAAATATGTTCAAAAGCTGTCAACTACCTTGTCCATTTCCCATCTGAATAGGTATATGAATTAGGCTAGGTCTCATGTAGGGTTAAGGAATGATTTCGTGCACACCAATTACACCTTGTTCTGGACTAGAAAGAATTTTGTCTGGAGATTTTCCGTTGATCTCGCTTTTTATTCCAGGACTAGGCTTAACCAGTGTCTGGGAAAACCTCTCCATAATGTTTAAATTAGTGGTATGGGATGATGTCTTACATGAAAAAACACATTTACAGTACATTTTTATATTTTTGTTCAGTGTACTTGGTAAAATGTTGGTCCCATGTTTCATGAGCTGAAATAAAAGATCCCAGAAATGTTCCATACGCACAAAAAGCTTATTTCGCAAAAAGGTTGTGCACAAATGTGTTTCTATACCTGCTAGTGAGCATTTCTCCTTTGCCAAGACAATCCATCCACCTGCCAGGTGTGGCATATCAAGAAGCTGATTAAACAGCATTATCATTATACAGGTGCACCTTCTGCTGGGGACAATAAAAGGCCACTCTAAAATGTACAGTTTTGTCACACAACACAATACCACAGATGTCTCAACTTTTGAGGGAGCAAGGCAATTGCCATGCTGACTGCAGGAATGTCCACCAAAGCTGATGCCAGAGAATTTAACATTGTTTTAGAGAATTTGGAAGTACGTCCAGCCGGCCTTAGAACCGCAGACCACTTCTATGGCGTCGTGTGGGCGAGCGGTTTGCTGATGTCAACATTGTGAACAGAGTGCCCCATGATGGCGGTGGGGTTATGGTATGGGCAGGCATAAAATACAGACAACGAACACAATTGCATTTTATCTATGGCAATTAGAATGCACAGAGATAACGTGACGAGATCCCGAGCCCCATTGTCGTGCCATTCATCCGCCTCCATCACCTCATGTTTCAGCATGATAATGCTCGGCCCTATTGAAGAGAATTGTGACAACATTCCACTGGCCACAATCAACAGCCTGATCAAGTCTATGCGAAGGAGATGTGTGTTGCACTGCATGAGATAAATGGTGGTCACAGCAAATACTGACTGGTTTTCTTATCCAACCCCTACTTGCATCTGTGACCAACAGATGCATGTTTGTATTCCCAGTCATATGACATCCATATATGAGGGCCTAATGAAAATAATTAAATTGACCGATTTCCTTATATGAACTGAACTGAAAAATCTTTAAAATTGGTGCATCTTTTATATTTTTATTCAGTATACATTAATGGTGTATACCTCCTCTAAGAATATGTATTAGGGAATTAGGCTGTTTGAGAGAAGGTTTGAATTCTTATCAACCCATCCAATGTGAGTACAGCTGTTGTTGAAGTACAGTAGATCAATAAAACTACAATACTCTAGCAGTAGTTAAGCTGCTGATGCTGAAAAGCCTTGTTAGTGCATACATCCAAGTTCAATAAAGCTACGGTACTCTAGCAGTGGTCATGCTGCTGATGCCGAAAAGCCTTGTTAGTGCGTAGGTCCAATTTCAATAAAGCTACAGTACTCTAGCAGTAGTGAAGCTGCTCATGCCGAAAAGCCTTGTTAGTGCGTAGGTCCAATTTCAATAAAGCTACAGTACTCCAGCAGTAGTGAAGCTGCTCATGCCGAAAAGCCTTGTTAGTGCGTAGGTCCAATTTCAATAAAGCTACAATACTCTAGCAGTAGTCAAGCTGCTGATGCTGAAAAGCCTTGTTAGTGCATAGGTCCAATTTCAATAAAGCTACAATACTCTAGCAGTAGTCAAGCTGCTGATGCTGAAAAGCCTTGTTAGTGCATAGGTCCAATTTAGATTTAGAATTTCCCGTCTTTTTTGGCCTCAGACGAAAGTTAATATTTCCCTTAACATGAATGCAGTATAGATGTGATCTTGTGTCCCCCTTATTGGATTCTACGATTCTACCAGGCTGTATGTCTACAGAGGGACGGATACAAACACATTGATGTATAGCTCTACTTTTTTCCTACATCCATTCCTAAATGTATTAAACAGTGGTTGAGTGCAGGGTGGGCCTCAGTAATTCAATAGGGACAATCAGTTAGTTCTATAAGGATAGCTTCTATATTGTGACAATTTGTAGTTAGGATAACTATCAGATCACAATCCATTATTTGAAATGCTTCAACAAAAGATGTCTCAAATGGCACCCTGTTTCAATAGGGCTCTATTCAAAAGTAGTGCACTTTAAAGCGAACTTGATACCATGTGGGACGCAATCTAAACTAAAACTTGTTTTTGGTTGCCCCCTGTCTCCCTGCCCTGCCAGTGGTCCTGATGCTGTTTGGTGTCTTCAGTCTCCTGCTGCATATCTTCAGGATGGGTTACTATGCCATGATGATGGAGTGTAAGCCGACTGCTAATGTTCTCGCCCACATCGCCGAGGCTCCCTTTCTTGGGCTACAGGTAGTCATAAATCATTGGCCTTTATTTCCACTAAATTATATTTTTCCTGATTTGTTTCAATTCATTGTTTCATTAATTTCAATTTATATTTAAACAGGCTAGTCTCCTTGTGATAGCATTTTTAATAGGGACCTTTATTTAGAATTTGTCTCAACGTAATGTCCTTGTATTACTGTTTTAATTAATGTATTTTGTATCAATCAATCAATCAAATGTATTTATGAAGCCCTTTTTACATCAGCCGATATCACAAAGTGCTATACAGAAACACAGCCTAAAACCCCAAACAGCAAGCAATGCAGATGTAGAAGCACTAGACCTATTTGCTGTGGGCTCACTCCAAAGACTGCATTTACAAGCACAAGATCATCACCAGGTGCATGCCTCTCAATTTCAATCGACTTAAGAAACACATTTATCATCGTATTATAGGTCTTCAGAACGTGCATTGTCTATAGGAACCTACAAAGCAAACAAGGAAAAACAATGTGATTGTTTGTGTGTGTTGGTGTTGTTCTGCTAGGTCTAGGCTGATGGTCACTCTCAGTGGGGATCTGTCCGACAGCTCGGACAGTTCTGACTCAGGTATATAGTGTATTCTTACACAACTAAAACACTCATTCAGTGTTGGACCAGTTGTTATAAAAATCCACCAAAAGCACTCGCACATCTGAGTTATCTCATTGCAGGTGCATGGGAATAAAGCAACGACTTCAAAAAAGAGAAACCTGCACACTGCTCTTGCTCACATAACTTATTATATTAAAGCTTATGTGTCGGCCTCTTGGC
Organism: Salvelinus alpinus; assembly: GCF_045679555.1. Taxonomy (NCBI): domain Eukaryota; kingdom Metazoa; phylum Chordata; class Actinopteri; order Salmoniformes; family Salmonidae; genus Salvelinus; species Salvelinus alpinus. The sequence goes on from NC_092088.1 coordinate 70,452,370, forward strand.
CTTCATCATGGTTTCTATTTTCTTTGATGTACTGTATTATCACAAGGAAAGTAGTTCCACTGGGCTGGGCCTGAGTCAGATGATTTGGGGGGTGCTATACCTGAATTACTAACTACTATACATACTTACATTGTATGATATTACTGTGCAGTGCATACCATGATCAAAATGTAAAGGTAAACATTTATTTATAATAATTGATTGGACTTATATAGCGCTTTCCTAGACACCCAAATCGCTTTACATAGTTAAGGGTAAGCTCACCTCATCCATCACCAATAAACATGTCTGAATTCAGCAGGGCTGAGCAATGCAATGGTATGCCAGTACAGTGCAGACACAGTGTGCCTGATTTTCCAGAAGGGTTATGAAGTCCTGTATCCCTTCAACATGGAGTACTACTTGAGGGCAGGCTATATGCTTTATGTGATGTTGTAGAACGTGGGCAGGCAGATGAGCCCTGGGTCAGTACCCCACCATGCCCGAAAGATCAACCTACATATCGTCCACCAGAGTGGAGTCCTATTCAGGCTGTTGTTCTTGTAGCAAATCAAATCAAATGAAACGTTATTTGTCACATGCGCCAAATACAACAAGTGCAGACCCTACCGTGAAATGCTTACTACAAGCCCTTAACCAACAGTGCAGTTCAAGAAAGAGTTAAGAAAATATTTATGAAATAAACTAAAGTAAAAAATTATAAAAAGTAACACAATAAAATAACAATAACGAGGCTATGTACAGGGAGTACCCGGTACAGAGTCAATGTGTAGGGGTACAGGTTAGTCAAAGTAATTTGTACATGTATGTAGGGGTGAAGTGACTATGCATAGATAATACACAGTGAGTAGCATCAGTGTACAAAACAAATGGGGGGGTGTCAATGTAAATAGTCTGGTGGCCATTTGATCAATTGTTCAGCAGTCTTATGGCTTGGGGGTAGAAGCTGTTAAGGAGCCTTTTGGTCCTAGACTTGGTGCTCCGTTACCACTTGCCGTACGGTAGCAGAGAAAGCAGGCTGTCTTCATCCTGTACCATCCTGTACCAAGTCTGGGTGAACCAGCTCCAGCACCGGCACTGTGTTTCTGATGTTCTACGGCTACCATCTAGCTGTGATGCCAATCATGTCCCTCTGCTCCCTGGCTGGCATGTTGGTCCATAAGCTGGATAGGAGGTAAAAGGAGGGGGGACATAATCCCACATGTAGTCTGATGTGTCCTTCTTGGTTGGTACAGCTGGCCCTGTCCAATTTCTCTCTGGTGGCTGCTCTGGCGGTGGGGCCTAGCGGGCCCCTGGGAAGCCTGGATCTTTCCTACTCCCTTCTCAGCCTGTTGGAGATCCTGCTGCAGAACATCTTCATCTCCGAGGGCCTCCACCGATACCCCAGCCTGGCCCTCAGCGTTTGGAGCCCAGACCCAGTTTGAGAACTGCCTGGGGAAGCAGTTCTCATGGCTTCTCAGCCTGGTTTGTCCTGGTCAACCTGGGACAGACTCTTGGAGTCTTCTACAGGATGCACTCTGTGGAAGCCCTAAATGGAGCTACCCATCACAGCATGATGGATAGGGCTGTCTACTGTGCCATTTTCCCCCTCTCCAAGATGCTCTCTGTGGAAGCCCTAATAGAGCTACTCATCACTGCCTGAGCTCCTATCCTCTTCACCCCTTCCCATGTTCTCTTCTCTGCCTGGTTTGTCCTGGTCAACCTGGGACAGACTCTTGGAGTCTTCTACAGGATGCACTCTGTGGAAGCCCTAATGGAGCTACCCATCACAGCATGATGGATAGGGCTGACTACAGTGCCATTTTCCCCCTCGCCTCTCTCGTTCTCTTCTACTGGAACAAACTGACTTACATTTACTCTGGGACATAAGGCCACAATGAGTTCCCTCCACCTTTTCTTGTCCTTGGTGAAAAGTTGTGCAGACTGACTACTAGGGACTAGCTAAATATCAAATAACTGTAAAGATGAGATGTAAACATTTCCTTTATGGAAAAACTTTTTAAAACTTAGAACATTTTAAGACTGTCAATGTTTAAAATACTTGACCCACTATGTTTTGACATTAATTACACGTGTACATTGATTCATAATTTATATAATGATTTGTTTCATATGATATCCTGTAGAAGTTACTTTATGAAAATATTGACATTATGAAATCAGACAGAATGCAATTTACCTGCAGTTCAAAAGCCAATACATTCCATAAAGATATCCCTCCCTGTCTCCGTCTGTCAGTTCACCAAGGTCCTGGTCAGTGCACCTACGGTGAATTTCAAACCAGCCACTCGCCCCTACCAACTCGTTTGGAAGGCCCTCCATTGTCATGTGTTTCTGGTGAACAGAGTGGGACTTCAAGAGTGGCGAGGGGATCGAAGAAACCCATCAACTTCAGGACACTTGTGACTTGAATGACGCAATTCATGTTCCACGTTTCAATAATAAAATAAGCATTAAATTCAAATGAGAAAAATCTGTCATTTTACAAGATATAAACCTTGGTAACAAACATTTAATGTGGGAAGTATTTCATGTTACATGTGTAAAGCCTCAACATTAGACAGTAACAAATACAGGTGGCTCATAACAAGCCACATCGCATAGATTTTGTGTGAAATTATGCAAACTCAAAAATAACGCAGTGAGTTATGGGATACCTCATCACTCTGAAGCGGACAGAATAGCTGACTCGGTCGAAGTGGCTATCGGGGGATCTAATTAGCCATCCATTATTTTCACACCCTCAGTTTTTGGGACAAGTGTGCATATGGCGAATGGGGCGTGTGAACACGGAATTGGAGGGGCGATTTGGGATTCAGCACTAGTCTTCCTTTTTAAATTCAGACGTGACAGGTTTCTTAAAGCTGCATCCTTTAGTGAGGCTCACGCTAGTCTAAGTCTATTTCACACCAAAATAAAAATTAATTTTTACAGCGATAATAGGTGAAAAATGAAGCTCCCTGAAAAAGGAGATACTGAAAATAAGTGCAGTACATAATCTAAAACATACAAAAACTTAAATGGCAGATTACCTAACGTATACATACGGTAGTGTATACATGGTTTTTGTTTGGCAAAAAAAGATACATCAAGGTTGGAGAAGTGAAAGAAAATACACACCAGTAGAGGGTTGATATGGCAGATCTTTTGGCAGTTGTAGTAGCAGACAGCTTGTAGTAAAAGTGGTTTAATACATGATGATTTACGGGTTGGCAAGAAACAAAATGCAGAAAACAAACTGTCAATTCTTGTTTTCTAGAGCAGGTATGTCCTCTTCCTCATCCAGACTTCTGTTCAGGTTTGGAGATGGCAGTTGGTAGGAGACGGTTATGAGTTGGTGGTTCTGAGAGGGAACCAGCCAGACAACCCAGTTCCAGAGAGACGCAGCGTACTTCCCAAATAGCACCCTATCCCCTTATATAGTGCACTACTTTTGACAAGGGTCCATAGGGCTCCAGTCAAAAGCTATGCACTATATAGCGGACAGGGTGCCATTTCAGACGCAGTCGTAGAGACCTCTTCACCTCCTCCAGTTAGATCCTCTGGATCTCAAACAGTCTGACGTCGGTGTCGTACCAGATTGGAGGATCCACGTTGCTACGGTAACAACAAAAGCCCAGTGGAAAGGAGAGAGAGGAATCATGTCATTGTTAATAAAGATCAGATTCAATTTGAGAGAATCACTCACAATCACCTGTGAGTCATGGAATAAGTGACTCGGCAAGTAGATGTGACAAACACACTGACTGACCACCAGCTGGTATACTTTATTCCTAGACCTGGGAGCTGGTAAAGATAGCTGGATCAAATAGTTAGCCAGATGACCAAAATTGCTTGAAATAACTTCATAATTTTGAGAAATATAATGATAATGTATAACTGACTTGACAACAACCAATATACAAATGTTGATTTCTTTATCAACCAGAAAATCAAGTTATGTGGCTATTAATCAGTTAGCTGGCCAATTTAATAATCCTGCTTTCGGGAATACCCTGCACTGCTCTTTTGTAATTACTCCAAAGTAGATCTTAACTTAATCTATAGTGTCTTGTCTTATTCATTCTGTACATGGATTGGGACTTTTACTACAAGTATTTACTGTCATCACCATCAAATGTTTTAATCTTTCCCTTTTCATTTGGCCCATGTTGCTTACCGTAGGTAAATGACACCCCACATGTATGTGCGGAACCACATGGCAGTGCCCGCGTTAGCCTGGTACTTCCTGATGAGGATGGGGTGTGGCACAGGCAGCAGGCCCACCAGGGTGCCATGCTGCAGGAACTTCAGGATCTCTGACTCATCTGTCAGGCCCCTGGAGGAGATAGACATATACTTTAGTTTTACAGGGACAGTGCACATTAATCAACAATACTGTAAAAGTGCCAGTTTTAGCCAGATGGCAAATTTTTAACTGTAGTCCCTGGGCAGGTTAGATTAAATGTATTGGTATATCTCATCCATGCTAATCCAGTTCTGGGGAATGATATTGATCACTCTGTGTTCTGGTCACTTATGGGTTCCACAATCAAAATCACATGATCCTACAGATGCTCTGTCATACTCTCTTGAATTGAAAAGTAACCACCTCCCCCATTTTACATTGTTGGAAAGATTAGGATCCTTCTCCCTTACTTGTCTATGCAGATCTTCTCCACCTGAGGAACCAGGACTTGTAGCAGCCTCATGATCGTCTGGAGAGGAAGCTTACTCTTCCAGGAGAGGACCTGACAGAGAACAGTACAGAGAAAGGAGAGCAGGTCACCATCTATCGGGAGGGAGAGAAGGAAAGATCTTACCAATGATGTACATAACACAACACCCCAGCTGTGAATGTACTGTATGTTTAGGGTTGGATGGAAAGGGGAGGGCTCTTACCCAGTCTGGAGTAGGGTTCCAGTATGTAGCTGATGCTGACACTCTGGACAAACAACCCCTGGCTGGGTCTGACTCTGGTTGAAAGGCCTCCTGACAGGAATAAGAATAACCATTGTGGTAGTCACTAGGCTCAACAGCATTTTCTTTACAAAATCATGTCACTGAGAAGTTGCATTCTGTATATATTTTGTCCTGATACATGTTCGTAATTCACTAAATCATTCCCCCATGGATTGCTTTCCAGTGAGCTTGGTTCATGAGTCTCCCCAATCAGAGCTCTTACCTCGTTGTCTCTCTCTGAGTTGGACTCTGTGTCGCTGGCTCCTGATATACCACTGGTGTTGGTGTCAGCGGACTGTGGAGAGTGTTTGTGCTGGTCACCAGCCGGTTGAGGCTGCAGAGTGTGTGTATGCTGGTCAGCGGTCATCTGTGGAGAGTGTGTGTTGTGCTGGAGACAGACCATGGTGCCATCCTCAGAGACCTGAGCCTTCTCTGTCAGCTTGTCAATAGCTACAGTGACAGCAGACTCTTAGAGAATTGTTCAATGGTTTCTAACAATGAAACAAAACTGATGTCAAATGAGGGATTTCCATGATATTTGGTGAAAATTACTAAACCAAATCAAATGCTGTTTTGTTTTTTTATAAAAAGGGCTGAGAGAATTCCAATATCTGTGATGAACTGAGTTGTAGAGTGATAGGTTATAAGTTAGTGAAGCTTAGTGGACAACCGGCAAAGCCAAGTTAATAGAAAACATTAACATACCATACGGAAATGTGCTTTGCAAAATACATGCATGAATGGAGAGCTCCAAAGAGGAGAGGGGGTACCTGGTATGGCCACGAGGCTGGCTTTGAGGGTCCCTGGCTCGGCTGGGATGGCGGGTCGGGACCCATCCATGGAGATGGTCTCCTGGGAGTTGGTACGGGAGATACGAGCCAATGTCGTCTTCTTCATCTCTAGGGCCTTGTTATGTGGATGGAGAAGAAAATGATCAATTAAAGCTTCAATGATTCAACTGCAACTGTGTCAAGTTAGTGCTGGCCCCTTTTTCATTTTAAGATCCACTGTTCGCTGTAACATGGACAAAGTTGTATGGTATAGACTTTTACATTAGAGAGCACATTCTCTCTCTCTTTACCTTGTGGATAGTGACCGGGTCAGAGGTCAGATTGGCCAGCTGATGGAAGATGTTGCGCTTGCGGATGAGGGTGTACACCAGGTTACAGTTACCTGGAAGGGGGAGGAACAAACCGTGGGCAGGTTTATAATGTTAAAAAACGTGCTCTTAAATAGTATCAGTCTGGCAGTTTATGTTCTGGTCATTTAACGTCAACCATGTTGAAACAATCCCAATGTCCACCAAGAGATGGTGTAGTTCACATACTGCCCAGTCAGTGCTTGCTGACTGGGAGTGAGCCAACCTAGCCTCTTGACCCCAGGTTTGCTCTACTACTTTGTGACGACTGACAACGTGAGACTATAGAGCCTGGGTCCCAGATCACTTTGTCACTCATTCCCATGTTTGGCAAGACAGCACAATCAGATATGGGATCCGAGCTAACTACAGCCAGGCCTTACCATCAAACTGATACTGTATGATGTTGTTGAAGACCTCGAGCAGGAAGAAGACCAGATGATGGTTCTGGGAGGCAGAGAACAGGAACCAGTTGGTGGAGAAGGCTTCCAGGAGGTGGAGCAGCTTGTTGGCTGCTACCATGGACAGACTCTTCAGGTAGGGAGACACTGTGGAGTATTGGTGTCAAGAAACTGTAATACCCAGATGCTGCCAACAGGTGGTGACCATTTCACTGACAGTCAGACACTCCCCCACATATTTAAATAGAATAGGAGCGCTCACCATTCACTATGATGGTAAGCAGGCAGTCAAAGAGAGGCTTCAGGTGCTGGTGTCCACCTGTGATGATTTTGTGGAAAATCTAGACAATCACAAATGAACTAACATAAGGCAACTGTGCACAGTTACCTTAATAGTGTACTATGTATAGTCTCCACACACTTGAATCAGTGGTAGTTTCAGTTTATGTGCCAGGCTTTTCGGTCAACAAAGACCTTCATCAGAGCATGATAAAATATATAATTCCCTCACCCCACACCCATCCAGGGAAGCACTGAGACATCTCCCATCCAGACAGCACCAGTAGCACTACTCACCATGATGAGCAGATCAGCATGTGTTCCAGTGAACACAGGGATGTCCATGGGGACTCGTACCGAGTAGGTTTTATTCAGACGCACACCAAAGTTTCTCTCTCCACTCAGCAGCAGCAGGATAAACACACCAATGTGTATCAGGCCCACACAAGCTGCACACACACACAGTACATGTCACACAAACACACACTATAAACTAAGACAGAGTGCATGTACACCTAGTACCCAACAATCCCAAAACATTCAGAGACTGCATTCGGAACATGCACACAAATCAAATTGTATTGGTCACATACACATATTTAGCAGATGTTATTCCGGGTGTAGCGAAATGCTTGTAACTGCAAAGTTGCTTAGGAGCAAGAAGCAGAGCTGCCATATCTCTCAGCGCCACCTACTCAGACAGTTCTGTGTGACTCACACTGGTCAGCTCGTGCATCATTCAGGTAGAACAGGATAGGCACCAGGACATCCAGAACATCACTGCTCTTTAACACGAAGAACAGAAACTTCTGAAACAAAAAATATATTTTTTTTTATTTATTTGGATCCCTTTTAGCCCACAAAGGGGCTAAGAGATTGAGCTTCAATATTATATGAATAGTCGGTGTGCAAACAGTTAGGAACAACAGTACTGTACTTAAAAATGTCACAGACAGAAACCCAGAGGTTAGACACAAACACTTTAGACAAGACTTGTCAAAGTTAAAACTAAATTATTATCAGAATCTTTAAAACCTTGCCCCCTAGAGAATCTGCAAACTTAAGTGATGAAACATGAAACATTTATTTAGAGAAACACTTTAAAAAGGCACCTCATCTCCTCAGTGCATACCCGATGAGAGACCAGAGGAGGATGTAAACATGTAATCAACGTGCGACGCAATGAGGCTTGTACCAGGTAGCACAAACCGACAGATGGCACAGTGTTGAGGGAAGAACGGTAGAGAAACAGGATGCAGAAAGTGTTGAGAGGCCGTGTGCAGCACAGAGCTCCAGAGACCGTGGCACCTAACAAACACAGATGTGCCACTTTACCCTACTCTCTAGACACCCCTCAGTGTTCTTAATGAACCGAAATGAGAGAGGCAAAAGTATTATTATTCAATGACCTGTAAATATACGACTAAGGACCACTAATGTTGGGAACAGCTGTGAAGGGTGAGGCTAGATGGGGGAACAGCTGTGAAGAGTGAGGCTAGATGGGGGAACAGCTGTGAAGAGTGAGGCTAGATGGGGGAACAGCTGTGAAGAGTGAGGCTAGATGGGGGAACAGCTGTGTAGAGTGAGGCTAGATGGGGGAACAGCTGTGTAGAGTGAGGCTAGATGGGGGAACAGCTGTGTAGAGTGAGGCTAGATGGGGGAACAGCTGTGTAGAGTGAGGCTAGATGGGGGAACGACTGTGAAGAGTGAGGCTAGATGGGGGAACGACTGTGAAGAGTGAGGCTAGATGGGGGAACGACTGTGTAGAGTGAGGCTAGATGGGGGAACAGCTGTGTAGAGTGAGGCTAGATGGGGGAACGACTGAAGAGTGAGGCTAGATGGGGGAACAGCTGTGTAGAGTGAGGCTAGAAGGGGGAACAGCTGTGAGGCTAGAAGGGGAAACAGCTGTGAGGCTAGAAGGGGAAACAGCTGTGAGGCTAGAAGGGGAAACAGCTGTGAGGCTAGAAGGGGAAACAGCTGTGAGGCTAGAAGGGGAAACAGCTGTGAGGCTAGAAGGGGAAACAGCTGTGAGGCTAGAAGGGGAAACAGCTGTGAGGCTAGAAGGGGAAACAGCTGTGAGGCTAGAAGGGGAAACAGCTGTGTAGTGTGAGGCTAGAAGGGGAAACAGCTGTGAGGCTAGAAGAGGGAACAGCTGTGTAGAGTGAGGCTAGAAGAGGGAACAGCTGTGTAGAGTGAGGCTAGAAGGAGAAACAGCTGTGAAACTAGAAGAGGGAACAGCTGTGTAGAGTGAGGCTAGAAGGGGAAACAGCTGTGTAGAGTGAGGCTAGAAGGGGAAACAGCTGTGTAGAGTGATGCTAGAAGGGGAAACAGCTGTGAGGCTAGAAGGGGAAACAGCTGTGAGGCTAGAAGAGGGAACAGCTGTGTAGAGTGAGGCTAGAAGAGGGAACAGCTGTGTAGAGTGAGGCTAGAAGGGGAAACAGCTGTGAGGCTAGAAGGAGAAACAGCTGTGAGGCTAGAAGGAGAAACAGCTGTGTAGAGTGAGGCTAGAAGAGGAAACAGCTGTGTAGGGTGAGGCTAGAAGAGGGAACAGCTGTGTAGAGTGAGGCTAGAAGGGGAAACAGCTGTGTAAAGTGAGGCTAGAAGGGGAAACAGCTGTGAGGTTAGAAGAGGGAACAGCTGTGAAGAGTGAGGCTAGAACAGAAACTAAGAACCATATGACCTAGGATGGTCTTAGTGCAGAAGAACTCTGTGTGCTCCGAAACCTTGTTGAAGTCCCAAACAGATCTGGGACCAGGCTAGAAGTGATGGGGTGAGACTACAAGTCCATCTAGGATAGTATTAAGGCTACTACAGCACTGTTGTATCCTTCAATATAGGAATGAGGGGATGCCGGTGCTAGGGCTCCAGTCCGAACCTTGTTGAAGTCACAGAGCTTCCAGAAGAGCACCAGGAGTTCCTGGTGGAACTGGATCTTCTTGGTAGAGTTGGGCAGGTAGGTTTGGATCAGAGGGTTGGTCATCAGTCTGGCCAGGCCCTTCAGGATGAAGCTGAAGTCCTGGGGAAAGACAGGAATGACAAACAACAATCTATCAATTTACGGTGACTTGAAGGGTTAAAAAAAGGACCTCTGATTGACCCATTGAGTCATATGGCTCTGGATTGACCATTTGAACAGTGTACATTAGTCTCCTACCTCCTCCCTATGGATCCTGGACAGGTAGTTTACAAACAGGTTGTCTGGTCCCACAAGCTGAGAACACAAGGTAGAGAAAAGTTATCAGATGATACAACAACTAACAATTCCACGTGGCCAGAGGCAAGCTGGAGCTACCACCATGTTGCTTATTCCTATCCAGTTCTCCACAAGTAGCTGAGATGTAAAGCAGAGGTGTCAAACTCATTCCATAGAGGGCCTAGTCGCTACTGGTTTTAGTTTTTTCCTTTCAATTAAGACCTAGAAAACTAGGTGAGGGGAGTTCCTTACTAATTAGTGACCTTAATTCATCAATCGTGTACAAGGGAGGAGTGAACCCACAGACACTCAGCCCTCCATGGAATGAGTTTGATGTCTGTTGGGGAAGGTATTCAGGGTCTCTTACCTCCTTGTCTTCCATCGCAGAGGCGGAGAGGGAGTCTAAGTGGACCAGGATGTGTTGGGCTGTGGCTGCAGCTGCCCCGGCTTCGTGCTCCAGAGTCACTATGAGGATCTGGACAGCATGCTCCACCAGCACCTCTCGGTAGTCAGAGAACATCAGGTAGTTGTAGGGGATACCGTACCCCACTGGGTCATAGGCACACACCACGTTTAGGAGAGATGTGAAGAGAGGCAGGGCATGTCTGGGAGGGGGAGGAAGAAGTTAGGATGAGTGTAACACACACGCTTCAAACCAAATCAGTCATAAAGTGTGTGTGTGTTACCTGTTATCCGTAGAGCTGAAGAAGGTAACCCAGCGGTTGAGGATGTTGTTCTCAGCAGAGGGGGGCAGGTACATGGCGTCAGAGAAACAGGTCAGAAGCAGCTTCAGCAGCTCCGTCCTGACCAGGACAGTGGAGTGAAAGATGGAAACATCTTGTAAATCCCAAATCAACCCCTTGCCCCTACCCTCTAGGCCAGAGGTAGGCACCTAGATTCAACCACGGGGCAGAATTTTTTTTATCCCAGCAAACGGTCAGGTTTCAGAAAATAATTATAATAATTTGTACATTGCAAATTTACCACAAGTAAGCCCAAAAAGAGATTGAAATGATAGTTCAAATACATACTGTACCTTGATTACATTGAGACATGATCATGTGAATTTCTATTTGTGGGAATACTTGGGAACAGAATTTCAGAATAATTTTTTTTATTTATTATTATTCCTGGTCATTTTACATTATTTTTGACCACCAACTGAAACCCAACTGCTCTAGTCACTTGTGTAGATCTGAGAGGGTTGGATATGTGTAAGCAATGTAGTGGGAGTTCCATCTTGCCCCCCGATAAGCCAAGTGGAATTGTCGCCGTACTAATTATATCTATCCAATCCTCTCATATCTACACAAGTAGATCTAGGAATTCAGAGATGCCCTCTCTCCATCCTCCCTGGTGCTGTGATCTCACCTGTTGAGGTCGTGGATGTAGTCGAGAGGAGGTGACTGAGCGAACCCCACCCCTGCCTCCCAGATGTACTCACAACTGTCTATCGACTGCATGTCCTCCTCTGTGTCCTTGGAAACAAGAGAACACTGATGTGACCTTCAAACCTAATCAAGCGGGGGGGGTTTTCGTAGTTTATTTTTATGAAATCATACAAAATTCGAATAAATGTTGTTACACTAATGTAGAACAATGATTGTTTGGTTTACTATAAAACATGGTTCACTGCACAATGTGTAATGTAAATAATTAATGAATGTCAAATGGGATATCGGTTATTGCCACCCTACAGTGCAGAGATCACAAAGGACATGGTGGACCGTGCTTTATTCATATCAACAGAGGGACGGGGGTGCTGCGACTGTGAGATAAATCATGAACTGAATGCATCAGGGCTTGTCGGTAATGAACGGGTGACTGGCAAGATGGAGTATGGCACTACAGTAGCAGTCAACTGAGGCAAATAGCCTGATCGACAGGGGGATACATAGTCATGTGCACAAGGCAGAGTGTGGGGGGGGGGGGGGGGGGGGGGGTACTCGGTCGGGGCATTAGCATTAGAATGCACAAGGAGCAATTTTAAAATTTGGTTGTGCATCAGCAGTTTCTCTCTTGTTATGTCAGTCACTGACTGTCACTCAATTAGCCAATGTCAGTTTGAAAACTGGTAAGTCACTCTAGCGGCCAGTTATCTAAACTTTTTAAAATCTTTTACCTTTATTTAACTAGGCAAGTCAGTTAAGAACAAATTCTTATTTTCAATGACGGCCTAGGAACAGTGGGTTAACTGCCTTGTTCAGGGGCAGAACAACAGATTTGTACCTTGTCAGCTCGGGGATTCGATCTTGCAACCTTTCGGTTACTGGTCCAACGCTCTAACCACTAGGCTACCTGTCGATTACTTGTAGTAATCGTGGTCAAATAATCGACCGGGGGCCACAACTGATTTTTTTAATCCACTCTCATTCAGATATCATAATAAAAACTGCAAATATTTCTCTCCACCCAATGGCAAAATATGTAGAATTTCAGCAAACTTGCTATAAAACTGCAATATTTTCTCAATGCCCCACAACAAAATGTAGAATTGCAGGAAATAAACTCTAAAACTTCTCTCCACTGCCAAGAGGGGGGCTGCTGAAATGTATTGCTCGCAAGGTGGGGGGGTTTGGGGCCCAACAAAATGTTGCTTATGGCCCCCCCAAAAGGATAGGCCTGGCTCTGACTGCATGTGTGGGTACAGATGTGGGTACGCAGACCTGCCGCTCATGATGAGTTCCAATTTTTGATGGCTCCCACCCCCATCAAAGTTGCCCATCCCTGCTTTATATAGATTACTATTCCTGACCAGGGCCTATAGGGCTTTGGTCAAAAGTTGTGCACTATATAGGGAATGGGGTGTCATTTGGGACACAGCCTTTGTTCACACTTCTGTCCACCTTGTGATTTTACAAGTGGCCTGAGCTGAGCACTCATCTGACTTTGCCCACCTATTGTCCAACACCTCTGCAGAGAGAGATTTTAACTGCCTAGAAGGAGTGTCAGCAGCAGCCCCATTTTTAATCTTCATAGAGTACTATATTAAGTTCAGTTGTGTAGGAACTCTGTCATGATATTATTCACTCTAATCAATAGTTGACTCCAACCTTGGTAGTGATAGACGTTGCGTGTGTGTGTCTGTGCATGTTCCTCAAGCAAGCAAATTAGCCTTTCCAAATAGTTAGCAGTCATTCAGCCTTAACTGCCTGGATCCTTGAATCGATAGGGATACACAGAATACACACAGCCCCTGGCTATTCTCCATCTCCACTCTGCTCCACACAACTCTGCTGTCCATTTTTTTCTAACACCATCAAGTGCTCCACTGAGTGTGACATTTCCGTGTGCATGCACGTGTGTATGTTGAGTAGCTGTGAGTGAGTGGTCAACTGGAGGATAGGGAGGGTGGAGGGTGACCATTTTATTTTCACGGCCCTGTCAAACACCATTGGGCCCTGTGGGGCCTGCAACAACAGCATAGAGGTGTTTGCACAGTGGATAAGGAGTGTCCACCACCCTCCTCCTCCTCCTCAGCCCAGTTGACAAACATGGCCCAGGGTCACACCTCACACTGAGGACTTGAGTCACTGATTAACCCTGGAGCCTAGTCTGCACAGGGGAGCTAACGGAGATAACAGGTGCATTACACACAGCATGGAAGCACAACAGGGGTCTAATGGGACATTCTGTTCACTTAGGGACCAATCTTAATTTGAGTTTAATGCGAACGTCTGCATAATCTCGTTTGTGTGAGCAGATCTTCAGTTACAATTTTCCCCCGCAAAATTAAATACAAACTTTAAATTAAACAGTTGGACGGACCCTATAGCCTTCTTAGACTCAACAACTCTGAGGCAATTATCAGCAGACAAAAAAAGAAATCACTAAAAACAGATCACCCAAGAAGAAATATTCATGCAGAGAAAAGCACAAGGAATGGATGGCATTCCCATAGAATTCTATTCAACATTTTGGGACAAAGTAGCGCCTCTAATTACACAAATGACAGCACACGTCACACAATTCAGTACTTCCTAGTTCCATGTATCAAATCGTTATTTCAGTTATATTAAAACCAGGAAAATCTGGAGTCTCTTACTGATTATAGACCCAAGTTTAAGTTTATTGAATTGTGTCAATAAAATAATAACAAAGCTTATAAGCAATAGAATGGCAAAAATCTTACCAGATCTGATACATATCAAACAGTATTTATTCAAATTTGACAATGACAAACAAATACAATCAAATGTTTGAGTTTAATACAATACTCAAAAAACAAGCTATAGGTTTATCAATAATGGGTGTTGATATGGAAAAGACTCATAAAAAAGCTATAATATACACAAATAATACTGTACATTATCTGTGACAGAGCCTGGGCTCGAACCCAGAATCTCTAGTTGCACAGCGATGCAGTGCCTTAGACCATTGCGCCACTCGGGAGGCCCCCTCTCATAGCATTTCTGTACGAGGTTACTCACCGGGCCGGCTCTCTTGTGGCTCTGGACGGTGAAGTCTGGACAGAAGAGCAGGTCAGATACAGCCAGGAGGAGAGACTCAGCCAGGGGCCTCGCTCCATCATCATTACCTTCATCCTGCTAGGAGACAGACATCATCATCATCATGCTCATCCTAGGACACAATCCTCCTCCTCGCCTTCATCCTGCTAGGAGACAGACAATCATCCTGCTAGGACGAAATAATAATAATCATCATCCTGCTGGGAGACAGACAGACATGTAACCTAGGATACAATCCTCCTCCTTATCATCACCTTCATCTTGCTAGGAAACAGACAAAGAGTTCGGCCACAGGAAAGAACACGTATTTTCGATACTAATAGTGTATGTATACAGTACCAGTCAAAAGTTTGGACACACCTACTCATTCCAGGGTTTTTTCTTAATTTTTTACTATTTTCTACATTGTAGAATAATAGTGAAGACATCAAAACTATGAAATAACACATGGAATCATGTAGTAACAAAAAAGTGTTAAACAAATCAAAATATATTTCATTTGAGATTCTTCAAAGTAGCCACCCTTTGCTTTGATGACAGCTTTGCACACTCTTGGCATTCTCTCAACCAGCTTCATGAGGTAGTCACCTGGAATGCATTTCAATTAACACGTGCCTTGTTAATTTGTGGAATTTCTTTCCTTCTTAATGCGTTTGAGCCAATCAGTTGTGTTGTGACAAGGTAGGGGTGGTATACAGAAGATAGCCCTATTTGGTAAAAGACCAAGTCCATATTATGGCAAGAACAGCTGAAATAAGCAAAGAGAAATGACATTCCATCATTACTTTAAGACATGAAGGTCAGACAATTCGAAACATTTCAAGAACTTTGAAAGTTTCTTCAAGTGCAGTCACAAAAACCATCAAGCGCTATGATGAAACTGGCTCTCATGAGAACCGCCACAGGGAAGGATGACCCAAACTTACCTCTGCTGCAGAAGATACGTTCATTAGAGTTACCAGCCTCAATATGTATCCCAAATAAATGCTTCACAGAGTTCAAGTAAGACACATCTCAACATCAACTGTTCAGAGGAGACTGCGTAAATCAGTCCTTCATGGTCGAACTGCTGCAAAGAAACCACGACTAAAGGTCACCAATAATAAGAAGAGACTTGCTTGGGCCAAGAAACATGAGAAATGGACATTAGACCGGTGAAAATCTGTCCTTTGGTCAGATGATTCCAAATTTGAGATTTTGCAACCGTCATGGCTTTGTGAGACGCAGAGTAGGAGAATGGATGATCTCAGCATGTGTAGTTCCCACTGTGAAGCATAGAGGAGAAGCTGTGATGGTGTGGGGGTGCTTTGCTGGTGACACTGTCAGTGATTTATTTAGAATTCAAGGCACACTTAACCAGCATGGCTACTACAGCATTCTGCAGCGATACCCCATCCCATCTGGTTTGCGCTTAGTGGGACTATCATTTGTTTTTCAACAGGACAATGACTCCACACCTCCAGGCTGTGTAAGGGCTATTTGACCAAGAAGGAGAGTGATGGAGTGCTGCATCAGATGACATGGCCTCCACAATCACCTGACCTCAACCCAATTGAGATGGTTTGAGATGAGTTGAACCGCAGAGTGAAGGAAAAGCAATCAACAAGTGCTCAGCATATGTGGGAACTCCTTCAAGACTGTTGGAAAAGCATTCCAGGTGAAGCTGGTTGAGAGACTGCCAAGAGTGTGCAAAGCTGTCATCAAGGCAAAGAGGGTTACTTTGAAAAACCTCAAATATAAAAATATATTTTGATTTGTTTAACACTTTTGGTTACTACATGATTCCATGTGTTGTTTAAGTTTTACTTTCTTTACTATTATTTTACAATGTAGAAAATAGTAAAAACAAAGAAAAACGTTTGAATGCGTAGGTGTCCAAACTTTTGACTGGTACTGTATCTTACATTGTAGTATAAAATGGGTTAAGTAGAACTGCATTAAGGATTATCAATAACGAGCGTGACAAAAACATATCAAACTCAATTGTGTTGAGACCATAGTACCCTTTCCAAATACTTAGCAGGTCTTCAGGCCACTTTCGCCTTAACCTCCTGACTGTGTGTGACTGCCTGGGTCCTTGAAGCTATCGGGAAAAACATAGTACCCCAACCAGTTCAGTCTGTAGTAGAGAATGCCTCCTCACCGATTGCTACAACCGTTCCGCATTCACACCGACTCCCATAATAGTTTGGCATTCACCCATCCAGCCTCTCACTTTAATTAAAGGCTATCCAATACCTCCCCAATTCAACCACTGGCCAGGAGGGAGGGATGGGGGAGGGAGACACAATAGGAACAGTGTTCAGGCAGGCTGAGATGCTCTACAGGCCAGGTTACAGGAGACCCAGCTGGTCCAACAATTAACAGACATGGAGGGAGAAGGAAAGCCCCACCTCAAAGAGTTCTCTCTGCCTGGGACAGTGACCTGACTCAACACCAGGTCTGTGTTCATAAGGCAAAAAACCCTGGAAGAAGATGGACTGTAACAGGGAAGTACTACTAGGGCTATAGTGGTCACAAAATTTCATCAGCTGGTGATAGTCAAGCAAATAACCGTCAGTCTCACGGTAATGGACAAACACATTTAGCATCTCCTGGCTTCCACACAAAGTCTACAAGCCACTGATGCAGATCTATGGAACATCTACATTTAAAAAAAAGTTATAAATCCATGTAATATAGCCTACACCTTCACAATAAATCCATTATTTATTTTAAACAGGTCTTAAAGGAGCATGATATGAAGAAAATATAGTATATTTCAGAAGAACAGAATAGCACACTGATTTGTCGTTATGTTAGGTCCTGATCTGGCTATGCCAAATGGCTGTGGGCTGCACTAGTTCATTTAGCAGACAAGATTTGCTTAGAAATCTGTGGCATTATTTTATAGTATGAAGAATACAATTGAACAAAGCTGAATAAAATATAAATTATATTTTCTCCAAACAATGAGGGCGCAACATGCGGCTATTATGTGTTGAGCGGTTAACAAAGAAATAGGTATTCCTATATGCTTAATTTAGAGTTATTAATGGAACTTTAGTTGTTCTACAAACATTGGGTTATATGTTTTGATTTTTAATACATTGTAAGGCTGTATGATGCGACTAATAATGATTTAAAAAAAGTTTCTTCTGTTCAACTATTTTTTATTGAACACACACAAGAATGTTGTATAGGTATAAAAGACAGGTATACAATTCTTATCTAAACATAAAAGAGCAGACAGAAACAACAAGATCCAGAGTTCTGGGTACAAAACAAATATTACAAAACAAGACATACAGAACAAGCACAGGTAGAAAGAAAGAGGGTAGATGTCACCCCCCCCCCCCCCCCCACTTATTCCCCCCCTTTATCCCTCCCCCTTATTCCCCTCCCGACTGCTCGGGTGGCGGGGCCAGCACATGCTGCCCAAAGGTAGATTAAAATATTACCATTGAGAGTGCGATAAAAAGTACAAATTTACAGCGCCGAATGGTCCAAGTAAGAGAGGAAAGGCTGCCAGATTTCATCAAATGTTGATAATTTATTGTTCAGAATATATCTAATTCTTTCTAAGTGTACAGTGTTTGCCAATTCGCTGAGCCATAATTTGGTAGAGGGCGCTTCCCTCCTTTTCCAAAACAACAAGATTCGTTTTTTTTGCCAAAATGAGACTGTAAGAGATGAGTTGTTTTTGGGGGTTGGTTAATCCGTTTAAGGAATCAGACACTCCCAGGATTATCAGAAGCGGGTCTGGGTCAATTGAAGTCTCCAGAACTTCAGAGAGGATCCTAAAAATTCCACACCAATAACCATACAAGCTAGAGCATAGGGCAAAGCAGTGGAGTAGTGTACCCTGCGCAGCCTGACATTTATCACACATAGGGGATGTATCAGGAAATATCCTATGCAGTTTGGTTTTGCAATAGTGTAATAGCTTGAATTGTATGAGACAATGTCTGGAGTTAATGGAGCAGGTGTGGATATACTCCAAGCTATCTTCCCAGTCTGCCACCGAATCGAAATGTCAGTCCCTAGTTCTTCCTCCCATTTTGCCTTAATGGCATCTGTAGAAGGTGTGCTAACAGATTGAAAAGCATCATATAGACGAGATATCAGTTTGTCTGAGATGGGGGATGTTTTTATGCATCCGTCAAACATGGAAGGTTTAGCTTAAAAAAGTTTAATGAAAAGGCATGAGCTCTGCTTTGTTTTTTTGCACAGGCTGTACACACTACATCAGCTACTCATTTACAATTTGACAAGCACTAGATAATGCCTAGAATTTCAAGGAGGCATCCCCTTTGTTTGGCCGTAATGCACCCTAAAATAAATCCATGCCTTTTGTGGCCTGTGGCCTTTGTGCCCTTCTCCCTGAGTGTTGAGCGTGCCGAATCACCTCTCACTCACATGGCTCTCCATCATGTGATTGAGTCTCTCACAGGCTACAAGTGAAGAGAGCCACATCGGGGACGCAACTGCGTGCGTCCTTATCCAATTCTGAGGTGCATATTGAAGATATTGGAAGATCTGTCCACATTTACTTGTCGTCAGCCAACAAGATGAGTAGGCTTAACGAACAGCAAAAACATATCTACTATCCTCCATAGTACGAAAGTCGACCTATTCTATTCTCTGCAATAAATAAATATTCCAAACATAGTCTGGGACAGTTGTGGGATGCAAAAGATCCCAAATTAATACAACCACTAGCATCAAAAAAACTTTTTTACGCAATGTGGCTGACGCAACAGATCATTGAACATTGAAAGTCAATATAAAAAATTTAAAAATAGTTCTTAACAGCGTGTTAGTCGAAACGTTGATAAACTATTAGGCCATTTCTTCACATTATAAGCGTAGTAGGCTATAAGCGCAAATGTTCCATTAGCGGAAAACACCATTATCAAAAGTGACCGCAAATGCAATTATACATGTAATATTTTTATTAAAAAAGGTGCATTTTTATGGTGAAAATTATCTTCCCCAAACTTGAAACTCATTGCTGATTATGTATGCAGGTTAGGCTCTACACCCCTTGCAAAGCCGATAAATTATTTGGCCACTTTAGTTGTGATACAAACCTTTTTAAAACATATAGCAGTCCCTCCAGGATTCCGCGATCGCATAATTCAATGCAAAATCAACCAATCAGCGCATATTATGCAAGACCTCATAATTCTTACCAATTCCCGCACTTTTAGAGCATAAAAGGGTCCAATCAAAGCGGGTTCGTAATTTTGACCAATTACTGCACTTACCGTGGAAAATGGCCCAATCAAACCACACGTAAACAACGTTTTTTCCCCCTGGCCTGTCAGCGTATTCATATGCGTAGATGATGGGTGATTGTTGATGGCTGACAGGCAGTACAATGAACAGAAATCAATCTAATTTGCCAACAAAAATAACACCTAACGACCGTGCAAAACAATTTCCAAATGTTTTTGGAAACTAGAGAAAGTCGACAATCAACAGTCACTTCGAATCAGCAAAGCATATGAGAATGTCAGAACAGTTCCCACAGCAGAGGTAGATCACATTGACTGAAGTGGTAGCAGGGAAGACTGTGGCAAGCCCTGAGAATCAAGGTGAGTGGCGTTTTACTCAACTTTTACTCGCTAACATTGGCATTATTAGGGTGGTCGACACTCTGCCCTCCCCAGTCTGTCTATGGAGAGCGCTGCTCATAGCACGGAGTGCAATTTGTCAGCATTGCCGTTTTAAACTCTAAAACTTAATACGGATCACAAAAGCACAATCTTTCTGGATGAAATTTTTTTGGGGAATAATAATCAACCACAACTCTATTTTTACGTGTTCTGTTCTTTATCTCCCTTACGACCCTTTTCAGAAAAAAAATCAATATCAAGAATTTTGAAGACAACTTATTAGAAAGAAATATCGATCCTCAAATTGAAAGTGATGATCAGCTTTTAATCTATTTGTTTTTTTAAGAGAGAGTGAGAGAGAGAGAGAGAGAGTATGAATGGGAGGTGCATCTCGTGTTGATAGCAAGCCCCAAGCCTGATGGAGAGGTGTGTGTGAGTGAATGTGAGTCAATTATGACAGAGCTGTTTGTTCAGGAAAATAAACCGAATTGAGCACTTTAGATGTTTCTAATTGTTTTTGTATTTCGTATTCTGCTTAAAATCGTCCTAAAACTGAGCACATATGACTTTTATTGCTTTATATGAAATTAACTTGTAAAAAAAAAAAAAAAACGTATCGCAGAATTTCTGTAAAGCTGCCACAGAAATCAAGCACTTTTGGCTGCAGAAATCACAAAAAAAAGAGAAATCCTGGAGGGACAGATATAGGCCTATGGGCTAGGCTACATGGGGTGTGCGACTATGATTCGAAAAAGTCGCAAAAAAGGCATTATTTCTTATGCTGGGCATCATTCACAAGTGATAATATCTAATTCATACTTGATAGGCTAATATTGTCACCCATCAGATTATTCTTGATTTAATCTTGTCTTTACATATACTAAATAATACACTGCTCAAAAAAATAAAGGGAACACTTACACAACACAACACTTACACAACTCCAAGTCAATCACACTTCTGTGAAATCAAACTGTCCACTTAGGAAGCAACACTGATTGACAATAAATTTCACATGCTGTTGTGCAAATGGAATAGACAAAAGGTGGAAATTATAGGCAATTAGCAAGACACCCCCAATAAAGGAGTGGTTCTGCAGGTGCTGACAGACACAGCAAACCTTCTTGCCACAGCTCGCAGGTCATTTTGCAGGGCTCTGGCAGTGCTCCTCCTTGCACAAAGGCGGAGGTAGCGGTCCTGCTGCTGGGTTGTTGCCCTCCTACGGCCTCCTCCACGTCTCCTGATGTACTGGCCTGTCTCCTGGTAGCGCCTCCATGCTCTGGACACTACGCTGACAGACACAGCAAACCTTCTTGCCACAGCTCGCATTGATGTGCCATCCTGGATGAGCTGCACTACCTGAGCCACTTGTGTGGGTTGTAGACTCCGTCTCATGCTACCACTAGAGTAAAAGCACCGCCAGCATTCAAAAGTGACCAAAACATCAGCCAGGAAGCATAGGAACTAAGAAGTGGTCTGTGGTCACCACCTGCAGAATCACTCCTTTATTGGGGGTGTCTTGCTAATTGCCTATAATTTCCACCTTTTGTCTATTCCATTTGCACAACAGCATGTGAAATTTATTGTAAATCAGTGTTGCTTCCTAAGTGGACAGTTTGATTTCACAGAAGTGTGATTGACTTGGAGTTACATTGTGTTGTGTAAGTGTTACCTTTATTTTTTTGAGCAGTGTATATGTGTGACATTTGTTTTGATTTAGAACGGACCATTATCATACACCTGTATCGAAACAGGGGCAGCAGGAAAAAATACATGTAATCTATGCACTTAAATAGCGAATGGAGAATGCTTTTCCCCATGGTTTATTTTCATGCCAGCCAGGTAGGCTATAATCCTGTTGTAAATATAACCAATGTGCTTAATATTAGGAAAGTTGAGAAATAAATATAGTAGGCCTAGCCTATAGAAAGCTGATGGGATCCTGTTCTTTTTAATAGAGGCCATCACTCTGTTTTCTCCTGCAATTGCATAGCCTATAGAAATGTTGCGCAACATGAGCTCATGGGCTCTCGTGAAGTGTTTGATTAGATTCGATACATTTGCATTGACGGCAGAGTGATTATAGGGACAATAGAGTGCTGAGTACCAGCAAGTTAGCAAGCAGCATCAGAGCTTGGAGAAGTCTAATTACCATGACTAAACGGTCATGTGGAATTTGACAGCCTTCATGACCGCCGGTGTGACGGTAATATGGTCATCGCAACAGCCCTAGGTACTACCTGATCTTGTCTAATAAGAAACGCACATTTTCATTTTGCGTTACACAAAGTTGTTAAGCATTTTTCTACGGTGTGTCCAAATGGACACAACCCAGCTTGGGCTCATCCTACAATGCTGGCTGGTCAGAGCTTTGAAAACTTGAATACATGCAGTTCCCACCAGACAGCACAGCAGCGGCTGCAGTAGTGGGGGACAGTCAGTATGGGAGTGGGGCGCTCACTCACAAATTCAAGAAGAAAATATGTTCCATAGAAAACTGAAAAGGGAGCTGAAAAATTAAACCAGAGTCTTGGGAAGAATTTTCTTCCTCTGTCTGTCTGTCTATTCTCCGAGCCCACAGTGCATGTTTCGTGCTAAATCACCAGCATCCATTTCACCATAAGACAAACCTATTCTATCCAATGATTTGTAACAAGTAGGGGAGAGTGGGGTAAGTTGAGTCAAAGGGTTAGTTGAGCCTTCCCTTGTTTCTAGGAAACCATACACATGGCTCTCGACCTTTCCCTCTCCCAAGTCCGTAGGGGAGTTGCAGTGATGGGACAAGACTGTAATACCAATTGGATATCACGAAATGGGGAGAAAAAGGGGTAAAAATAAGTCTGTTTATGCATAATATGTCATGCATATGAACTCAAGATTTGTATTGTTAAAGAGCAGACATCATCATGCCTCTTGTATTCCAACATAAAACAAGCAGGGGTCTAGCACCCCTTGAAGTTCTTGTGATCTTTCAGTTACTCCACATCAAGAACACCATTTGGCGAAAGGCTCGGCACACGCATACCCAGGCTGACTGGCTGGCGTTCAGGCAAATGAGAAATAAGTGCACCCAGGCTATCTAGAAGACCAAAGTTACAGTAGGTACTTTAAGGAGTTCTCTTACTGTGGGTCGAACCCCAAGAAGTTCTGGAAAACAATGAAAGACCTGGAGAATAAACCCTCCTCCTCACAGCTGCCCATGTCCCTTAATGCTGATAATGTGGTTGTTACTGACAAGGAGCGTATGGCTGAGCCACTTCATTAATTTGACTCAGCCATGCCTCCTTGCCCATCCAACACTTCCT
Organism: Salvelinus alpinus; assembly: GCF_045679555.1. Taxonomy (NCBI): domain Eukaryota; kingdom Metazoa; phylum Chordata; class Actinopteri; order Salmoniformes; family Salmonidae; genus Salvelinus; species Salvelinus alpinus. The sequence goes on from NC_092088.1 coordinate 70,475,696, forward strand.
CATCTCCCAGCCCTTCTAATGCAACTTTAACTTCTTGCAACTATAGGGGGTGCTGTTCCGCATTAGCATATTTGTGTCTCCAAATTAAACTGCCTCGTGCTAAATTCTTGATCGTACAATATGCATATTATTGTTATTATTGGATAGAAAACAGTCTATAGTTTCTATAGGAGTTGAAATTTTGTCTCTGAGTGGTACAGAACAATTTTTACAGCACTTTTCATGACAGGGTTCAGATTTCAGAAATTTTTACCTCTGATCTGGGGTCTGTTTATAAGGCCACAGTGAATGCTATGAAGAAACCGACACTGCCTACGTCTTCCTCTGGGTGTCTGTACGTCATCACGTTTTCAATGAAGTCGATGGGATATTCCCAGCCATTATAAAAGCCCAAAATGTACAGAGACCCCCCTTTCTCAACGTGCGCCTCAAGCGTGAAGGCCATCGGACCTGCCTCGTTCCAAATCGTTTTCTAACCAGCAGTATTTCTCCGGTCATGTTTTCAGTCGTTATAGTTGTTAAAAACATCATAAGGTAGTGAATTTTAACCGTTTTATAGCAATTTATATCCGTTTAGTGCGATTCTGAGGAATTTATTTGTCGTGCACTTTCTAGCTTTGGGAACGTTTCGCGGTCTCGGTCGTTGTTAGTGGACATTTCGAAGGACAGAGGACATCTATCGACCAAAAGACGTTTATAACATAGAAAGGATACATTGCCCAAGAATATGATGGAAGATCAGCTCAAAGTAAGCAATATTTAATATGATAAACCGTGTTTCTGTCGAAATATTTTAAACGCATATTTCGCCATTTTGTTTGGTATAGCTTCACCTGGCGAACCCTGTATTGAAAAGTAAGGATAATTTTAAAAATGTAAATCAGCGGTTGCATTAAGAACTAATTTGTCTTTCGATTCCTGTCTACCCTGTATTTTTTAGTCAAGTATATGATTAGCTTTCAATTAAACTAGATCACTCTGATAGATGACGTCAGACATATTGAGGCTTGATTTCCTAGTATTTTTATTGTGTAACCACGGTTTTGTATGGCTAAATATGCACCTTTTCGAACAAACTGTATATGTATGTTGTAAAATGATGTTACAGGAGTGTCATCGGAAGAATTCTGAGAAGGTTAGTGAAAAAATTAATATCTTTTGGCGGTGATTACGTTATAGCGCTCTTTGGCTGGAATCGATGCTCTGGTAACGTTTTCACATGTAGTATGCTAACTTATCGATTTATTGTGTTTTCGCTGTAAAACGCTTAGAAAATCTGAAATATTGTCTGGAATCACAAGATCTGGGTCTTTCCATTGCTATGCTTTGTCTATTCTTATGAAATGTTTTATGATGAGTAAATTGGTCATACACGTTGCTCTATCTAGTAATTCTAGTCGATTTGCGATGGTCGGTGCAATTGTAAACTGTGATTTCTACCTGAAATATGCACTTTTTTCTAACAAAAACTATCCTATACCATGAATATGTTATCAGACTGTCATCTGAAGAGGTTTTTTCTTGGTTAGTGGATATCAATATCTTAGTTGAGCCGAATTGGTGATAGCACCTGAAGGAGTAAGAAACTGATGGAGTTAGAATAGTGGTGTATTTTGCTAACGTGTTTAGCTAATAGATTTACATATTTTGTCTTCCCTGTAAAACATTTTAAAAATCTGAAATGGTGGCTTTATTCACAAGATCTGTATCTTTCATCTGGTGTCTTGGACTTGTGATTTAATGATATTTAGATGCTACTATCTACTTCTGAAGCTATGCTATCTATGCTAATCAGTGTGTGGGGGGTGGGGGGTGCTCCCGGATCCGGGGTTAGTAGCCGTGAAAGGTTAATGCTGATAATGTGGTTGTTACTGACAAGGAGCGTATGGCTGAGCCACTTCATTAATTTGACTCAGCCATGCCTCCTTGCCCATCCAACACTTCCTCATCTCCCAGCCCTTCTAATGCAACTAGCCCCGATGCTCCTTCCTCTTTCTCCCCTGCCCCGCCACACAGCTTCTCCCTGCAAGTGTTCACTGAGTCTGAGGTGCTAAAGACAAGTGGAGAGCGACAAGTGGAGAGCGAGACTGGCATCGTTGGCAGCAAGCGATAGAGAATGCATCCCTCTTAATTTCCAAATAATTAGGGAACACAGAGGTGAGTCTCACCTAATTAAAATGACCCTGACCACTGATAAACTGATACGCAAATTGCATATATAATGAAATCACAACTTCAAAGGGTTACATGTCCAATGGGCTAGGATAGCAACGAACACAGCATTTTCTATATTGGATGGTGCCGTTGATGAGTAGTACAGTATTCTCACCCGAGCTCCAGGCACGGTAGACCAGAAGAACCCTCTCCAGTCTGCGTCCTCAAAGATGTATGGTAGGATACGTGTGAGCAGACGGGTGCAGTTCAGGACTATCTGTCTCTCCTTCTCTGAGGGACAACCAGATTCAGCCGCCTGGACTAGCTTCTCCACCGCCTGGAATGAACACATGAACATGTACAGTTAGTCAAATACAACACACCCTCTCACACACTGCTTCATTTCTTGCTTATGCAAGCGTTTCCAGTTGAGGGCTTATACAGTAGACCCGTGAGGCTCAACACAGGCATACAATTCCATTTACAATAGTTAATCTGCTGCAACAAACACTAGCATTCCTTTAACACCATCTGTATCCAAGGTACCCAATAGAATCTGCTTAAATACAGAAAAGGATGAAAACACACCATTTAAAAACAACTAGAGACATATTGGAAGCAAACCCAGGTGGAACACCTGTCCGATACTGCAGTACAGCAGCACTTAACACACTCAGAATACACCTGTTACTAGGGCCGAGACAATGCAAGTATCGTGGCAAGGAAACAAAACACGAGGCGGATTGAACTTATTTAGGAAAACAGCCCTAATGTTGGGAACAAAAATCATTATGTTGTCATCCAGAGTCCCATTTATTTATCTTCCAAGCTATAGCACACAATATTTTACATACAGCAGGTTTTTAAAGGACCAAAGAGTGGTCTGCTTCGTGTTCTGATTTTTGCCATGGAAATGTTTTTGCGATACTGATATCATCCCAGCCCTACCTGTTACTGTACACCGTCTTGCATTCCTATTACACCAACTGTATCCAAGGTAGAAAAAATAAAGGTTAAACACACATACACACACAGAGGATGTACTGTATCCTAGTACCCTACATTACCTTGTAGCAGAGGGTTGCTAGATTGGAGGGAGATTCCTCCCTGACAGCTCGTATCTCCGCTGCCGGCACCAGAGCAAACACATCCTGGACGGTCGTGGCAGTATCCGCCCAAAACTGGTCCCAGAAGGCATCGTCTGTAGTCTCCACAGGCTGGGGGAGATGAGGCAACAAACAGGGATCAGATATATTCCCCATCCCAAAACCCTGTCTGATGAAGGCTCTGTAGCCAAAACATTCGTCAAATAAATCCACAGCAAGAAAAATAAATGAGAGTGCAACTTTTTCTTTAATCTGTTCTGTAGACATTTCCATTGAAAATAAAGGAGAGCCGCACACTCTAGCTCAGATGCAAACAACTTAATTACCAACGTTTCGACAGCCAAGCTGTCTTCATCAGGGTGTAATCACAAACACTGCGGGATGATTTGTTTTTATAGTGTCAAAAGACACACAGGTGTCTGTAATCATGGCCAAGTGTGGCCTAATATCATTGGTTAATTCTCAAATATTAAAATGGCATACAAACAGCATACAAAAAAACAAATGGATAGCTTACGATCATAGATTCATTTTAGACTACACAAGCTTACAAACAATTACAATGGCAAAGTCACAATAATCACAAGAGTGGCTTCAGATCAAAGTCTATGTTGAGAACGAAGGGAGCAAGGGTCTTTAAATTAAAGATCCAGGCAGCCTCTCGTTTTAACAATAAATTATCAAGGTTACCCCCTCTCCTAGGGAGGGTGACATGTTTGATGCTAATATATCGCAGAGACGAAATTGAGTGGTTTGCTTCCAAAAAGTGGGTAAGTCGAGTTTTTGCACCTAATGGTACTACGATGCTCTGAGATACGTACTTTTAATTCTGTAGACATTTCCCACCATGTGAGCATGGTAAAAATAGCCTCCTCAGTCTGCACACTGCAGTCTATGCTCCCATGTGGTGGTAATGGTGACAGCGTTGCGACCACAAATTCAGGTCTTCGTATCCTTTATATTCCCCATGATGGCCAGTAGCTAGCAATGCACTATGTGGCAGTCTGACGCTCTGACCAGAACAGTGAGTCAGAGGAAACGATCTCCATTCTGCACACCATCGCAGATAGAACCAGACATCATGCCACTCTCAGACACACAGAGCCAGGCCCCATCTAAACCCAGTCCCAGATGTCACTCCACTCTCAGACACACAGAGCCAGGCCCCATCTAAACCCAGTCCCAGATGTCACTCCACTCTACATCATGTGAGTGTGCTCTCATTGAGGAGCACAGACGGTTGTGATGCTGACATTTCCCTTCTCTACTAACTTGTACATTATTAATTCAGAAACCTGCTTGGCTGTAGCATTCAGGAGCAGAGCAGATAAATATAGACATAATAAACTTAGTCATGGACTAAAAATCACTTTTGATAGAGATTCTTCATTGAGCATTGCTTTTTAGTCCGGGACTAAGATCTGTGCCCAGGAAACCATCAAATGTTTTATTTTACCTTTATTTAACTAGGCAAGTCAGTTAAGAACAAATTCTTATTTACAATGACAGCCTAGGAACAGTGGGTTAACTGCCTTGTTCAGGCGCAGAACAACAGATTTTTACCTTGTCAGCTCGGGGATTTGATCTTGCAACCTTTCGGTTACTAGTCCAACGCTCTAACCACTAGACTACCTGCCGCCCCAATGAAGAACACATATGATGAAATTAACTTTTGTTTTGTTGTACAGACAATATATTCAGCTACTTGTTTTGCCTTGATGACAGGGTAAATGTCACCCAAACAGTGCACTTTAGACTAATGCTTATTTAACTAACTTGAATGTCTTTCACCCCACCTTAAATCAGCCACATTGTCTGAGTGTTATGATTCATTCAACAACCATGTCATCAGAAATGTAGCTGGAAATGGTTTCGAGGCTACCTTTATTCTATTTTTTTAAATCAAGGAAGAGTAAAGCAGGAAAATTATCGATTCAAATACAGCCCCGAATGTACAGTATTCATATTCGCATCTCATCATAGCTCTGTGAATAGGATACACCTTAGAATGACTGTCTGCACCTGATATGAGGCTCTTGGTCGTGTTTATTATAACTACAGAAGTATGACTACAATGTTACATTTGATTACAACATAGATACATTGTTGCCGATATTATGAGTCCACTATTTGATTACACAAATTCGCAGTATTTATAACAGTACCCTACAATTAATCTAATTGTCAGTTTATAGCCAATAACAAAATATAAATATCCTAGTCCTACATTTTAATTAAAAGTTTACATTTAACCAGTAAACTCTGCTTTTGGACTGATGGTAACCATTACTGTATTTCTCTACCACCCAATCATCCATGTCACTCATCCATGTGTGTCAAATACAACTTGTTGGCAGACTACCATCTGGCCCACTTGAATTGCTATTTTTATCTTGAAAAACAGAACTGTTCATAAATATTTAAATGCTGCATTGGCCTATACAAAAGAGCGTTATTATGTTAACAAACCTGTGTTTTGGTTGTTAGTCGTATCACAGCTTTCCTGAAGTTGAGTTTGGAGTCAGCGTTACCCATGTTGTACTAGGCAGCCACCTGTTCGCTTCGTCTGAAGCGCCTGTATACTGATCCGTCCGTCGGTCGCTCGTGCGTCGTCTTCCTCGTGGATAGTCTCCCACATCCGTCACATCCTCCTCCAGTTGCCCTGAGCCTTCGCGACTCACAGTCTGGAGAAATTGAACTAAGCAGAATCCAGGCATGGCGACTTCCGGGATAAAAATGTACATATTTGTTTTAGTTCACATCTTTAATGTGAATTGACTGACGTAATTCCTTGACAATTTACCTAAACACCTGATGAATCAGCTCAACTACAGCCAGCAACCTGTAACAGCATATAGGCCTACAAATTATAAATTATAAATAATTAATTACATGTGGTTTACCTTTCCTCTATAACACTGCACAATGTAGACTAATTATTAGAATACATTTTGATAGACTGATACTTTAAATACAAACTTATATTTAATACGATGCAGTCAGTAGCTTATGTGGTTGCTGGTTAGCTGGGTTTTATGCTGGTTAGCTGTGTTTTATTCCTTCTCATAATGGCTTTGCTTATTAGTAGTACAACAGTGACTCTCAGTGGCATCCACGGGTACAATTGTAACATGCATGAGGTGCCCATTTATTCAGAGAGCTATCAACCCTGGCCTATGGCTGAAATTATTTTGTGGCGAGGGTGCTGTCGATGGGTGGAGGGTTTGATTTTCCCTATCAAAGAAGATCAGGTACATCAAGCTCAATCAAGCTCTTTGCTACCGAAAATGCAACAAAAACAAATCAAGTACATCTTCATCACATGTACTCAGAGCTTATCACTCTCTTGTTTTTCATTTGTTACTGTTTCTTGTGCCTTCTGCCATCACTGTGACACCTCTGTCCCCTCATTGTCTATAGGAACCCATATTCTGCCTATGCGCATATGATTATGGTGGCAAATACTGTGAGCTAGGTAAGGAACTATCTCAATCCAGGGGCGCAACTTTCACCGGGGACGGGACAGAGGGACGAAATTGTCCCCCCCAGTTTTATCATTGGAATGTGATACAAAACCTGTCCACTGTGTGCTTTAGGACCATGCGGATGCCTCCGAGCGGTCGGGTAGGCTGTTTGGAGTGTTTATCTGACTGGATTTAGGACTGCGTGGACACCACAGAGTGAACTGACCGGCTGTGTGAAAGCAAAGCTTCTGGAAGACTGGCTGGACCAGCACAGGAGAGCTGAGCATAGTTCAGTCAGTGTGTACATGTTGCGCTCTTTCACCGAGTTGTAAAAGGAAGCAGAACAGAAATTGGCTACTCTTTAGTTGACTGATGTAGCTGGCAAGGTAACTGCTGTTGAACTTAACAGAAAAAAATGAAACTACTGTTTATTTACAGTGCTGAGCTAGTATTGTAACTGACATGTAACATTAGCTAATGTTTCATACCCTCTCAACTGAGATGAATGAATAAGCTACACTAGTGAGTAGATACCACAGCCAGGTCAGCTCTAGCCTCTAGTTACCTGTCAGATAGTAATAATAGCCACCTCATATCACTATCTGACAGCAGTTGGCTGTATGGAAATGTTTGTAGCCTTTGTTATGTCCCGTTTCAGAAGTAGATTCTCACTTGGCCATTACATTGTATTACTGGGCTATATCAGGCAAAATGCTAGATGTAGTTTGAAGAGAGCAGAGTTGGAGAGACTTGCACTTTCTCTTGAGCTATTTTCATTGTCTACCTTTTAGGAGTGGGAACATTTTCAGACTGAGAAATATGGGTCATCAATATTTAGGCCGATTGGAGAACTGTGGGGGGATCTTGGAGGGTTCGGGTTCACGTATTTTGGCCTGGTGGGAGATCTGTCAACGTGCCCTTGAGCAGGGCATTGACCCTGGATGCTTCTGTGTGTCGCTCTGAACGGGAGTCTGTTGGATGACTGGTATGGTGTAGCTGTTGAGCGACTTCACTGCAAGTGTATTGTATGTTTCGGATATTCAATAAAAATATAAATAAATTCTAGGCAATGTAGTAAACTATAGCCTAATCATAGGCCTATTTAGGAATTACTTTTCCTTGGAAAGATAACTGCCCGTGCTTCTCCGCCCATGTATAAATAGGCTATAGCCTACTCTATTTCATTGAGACCACCGATGCACCTGATCTCGCAGGTATGGCTACTGAAATGGAACTGGAAGGAGCAAAAATTATGACAGCCACACATAAGTTATAGCCTACCTTTTAGTAGGACAATTTGAAAGGCATAAACAAATAAATGGGTAATTCATACTTAATGAAAATGAAAAGGCACAACGCTCGCTCACTGTAGTAGCCTAACCTATGTTTGCGTTGGGCCTTTTCCTTTATTGCACTTCGACTTGCGTTGGTTGAGCGCCCTCCACTACTTTTCATTATCAATATTTATTTACAGACACTGTAGTTAACTAGTCTAATCATATTTAAGTTAATTTAATATTCAAGTTAACTGCCACGTGATTCTCCGCCCATGTAGGCAGCCTACTCTATTTCAATGAGACCACACATAGGCACACTTGAACTCTCACGCCCAACTAGGAGAGGTCGGCTACTGAAGTTGAAGCAGCGAATTCATTATTTTTTTTTGAATCCCCTTTTCTCCCCAATTTTCGTGGTATCCAATCGCTAGTAATTACTATCTTGTCTCATCGCTACAACTCCCGTACGGGCTCGGGAGAGACGAAGGTCGAAAGTCATGCGTCCTCCGAAGCACAACCCAACCAAGCCGCACTGCTTCTTAACACAGCGCGCCTCCAACCCGGAAACCAGCCGCACCAATGTGTCGGAGGAAACACCGTGCACCCGCCCCCCTCGGTTAGCGCGCACTGCGCCCGGCCCGCCACAGGAGTCGCTGGAGCGCCAAACCCTCCCTAACCCGGACGACGCTAAGCCAATTGTGCGTCGCCCCACGGACCTCCCGGTCGCGGCCGGCTGCGACAGAGCCTGGGCGCGAACCCAGACTCTGGTGGCGCAGCATAGCACTGCGATGCAGTGCTCTAGACCACTGCGCCACCCGGGAGGCCCTGAAGCAGCGAATTCTGAGTGTGAATAATGTGAAAAAGGTGTTTTTAATACAATAGGCAGGCTAACGCATACAAAGCAGAAAGAGTACCATTTCAAAAGAATCTGTGGGACAACAAACATATTTTCATCCCAAAGTCATCTGTCTGACCACTCGCTCCCGCCTGCAGCATGAAAAATGCAGACCGCACCGCAATGATCTCCGTCAGGATCGTAGGTCCCGCAGGCATCCCACTATGCTCATCATGTTTTAGCAAGATCAGATGGTGACAGGGGTCCCAGCAGGGCCAGACAACCAGGGAAGACCAGTCTATGGAGCTCAGGTGAATTTTGCAGTGTATTCAGTGAATGATACAAAGTTTCATCTTGAATTGATGAGTAGACCAACAATAGCTACAGGACCGCAGTTTAAGCTTAAAGCTACAGTCTGGGATCTGGGAATAATGGTCATTTCAGTTATTGAACCATTGATTATATTCTTGCATAATCAAATCAAATGTATTTATATAGCCCCTCTTACATCAGCTGATATATCAAAGTGCTGTACAGAAACCCAGCCTAAAACCCAAACAGCAAGCAATGCAGGTGTAGAAGCACCTGAAGCACCTATATAATGTATAAATGTACACCAAGGTAATTCTTTGTCATGCCTCAATTTAGGAGGATTCGATGGTGACAGGGGTCTGTCTCAACAGGGTCAGGCAGCCAGGGAAGACCAGTCTGTGACAGAGGTGAGGTGAATTTTTGCAGATACAACACAACACCAGATGCTATTTTAAGGCAGTCTGACAAACCTCCAAAGATGATTTCCAAACTGTATCAAGGGTTGATCGAGGCTTTTCCCAATGTATGAGAAAGACCTGGGAGACGTTATTGATAATGAATGGATACAGATATGTTAAAATGCCCAGTCATGTTCACAATCTCAGACATAAAAGACCATCCATAGAACGTACCTTATGCCAGTGAAACTGAATATCATCCACTCAGAAATTGTATTATTCTGCTGGAGGTGTAAAGCACAAAAGGGGACATATTTGCACATGTTGTGGTCTTGTGAAGGCTGGCTGAATTCTGACAAAGAGTATGTACTTTTATCTCAGCATGTCTACAGGTTCTCCCTTCTCCCTGTTTTTGTTTGCTTGAAAATGTTGATACTGGAGACTGTTATCAGAAGAAACTGTGTAACCTAGCATTTATAGTGGCAAATAAATGCATTGCAAGGTTGGTTATCCTCCCACAATGTTTGGAAGAAATGTCAAGTTATGCACAGTATCACTAGATTTGTTTTAAGATTAAGGGTATACTGTGCAACTTTCATAAGGTCTGGCTGGATGCCTTATATGGAATACTGTATGACAAAAGGAGTCTGTATTGAAAACATGCCTACTACGTCAGGGGAGATACCTGTTTAGGCAATCGCTTGCTGCTGGGCTGCTCAGTTCTGGCCGTGTGGGTCTGGTGTACTGTTGTCACTCTGGCCTTGGTCTAACACACCTGAAAACAATTAATGTTTCACTAAGATCCTAAAGCTGAGTCGGGTGTGTTGGGTTGGGGCGTTACAGGGCCATGGACCCCTAGGGGCAGGATGTGGTGACCCAGCTATATTGTGTGTAAGTAAAAAGAACTCTACAGTACTATTAGGCCTATGATATTTGTATTTATTAGGGATCCCCATTCCTGGGGTCCAAACATATTAAAGCACTTACATTACATATACAACAAAATATTAAACAGTACATCATTACACCACTACCTCTCTACAGTACAACATTTTTAATATCACCATACAACAATATGCGTATGCATGTGTCTGTACCTTTGTGTCTCTTCACAGTCCACGTTATGAATTATATGGAGGGTGTACTGTTTGTGTGTTAATGGGTACAGTATGTGTACAGTATGTGTGTTTTCCAAACCTTTCTATGCAGTGCATTCAGAAAGTATTCAGACCCCTTGACTTTTTCCACATTTTGTTACATTAGAGCCTTATTCTAAAATGGATGAAAAAAATATATACTCATCTACACACAATACCCTATAAAGACACAGCGAAAATATTTTTAGAATTTTCTGCAAATATATTACAAGTCAAAAACATAAATACCTTATTTACATAAGTATTCAGACCCTTTGCTATGAGACTCGAAATTGAGCTCAGGTGCATTAAGTAGATATTTTGACCCCTACTCTTGTCCACGGTGGTCTGCAAAACCACAACCTTCTCGCCCGCAGTCCTGTGTGCTATAAGAATTCCTGTGAGAATGCTTACAGGATAAAGATCAGTTTCTAAAACTGCAGATCTAGGGCTTTGGTCTGTCCAAGAAGTGAGGGTAAATGGTAGAAATGTTCACTGCTATCCACCTTATGTTTTAATTATTATGTTGGGTATAGGGGAGGGTCACTTTTTTTTTTTTTTCAAGCGTTCAGGGGAGGGTTTAGGTCAAATATATTTTCCTGAAGGGAGGGCTATCCATTTTCCTTTCAGAGAGGTCCGATTTTGTAACCCTTATTATAAATAACTTTCACTCCCTAAACTAAAACTCATAAAGAACTACCTAACAAGCATTAGTCGCTCGGTCTGATATGCGCTTTTGAACACCTTAGTAAGCTCCACTCTTTGTGCTGGTGCCGTGGTAGCCTTGACCACAGCATTTGTTCACCTATATCCCTTCTTCATTCCTGAAGCCCAAGAAACAAACACTTAGCTTCCTAGAACATATGGAAATTAAAAAGGTTCATATGAATGACTTTTTGCAGGTTTACTGTCAAAATTATTTATTAAATTAAAGAAAATAGACATTGATGACAGGCGCATGGGCCCCCAAGCTTGCAGGGGCTGCGGGGGTTTCCGGTACGCCAGTTCTCAGGCCCTGGTGTAACCTCAAATCCCAGCGATAAAGCATTGCATTACGCCTGGGAAGAAACGCTTCAATTGTGGCCTAGATGGGGGCAAACCCAACTGATGAAGGCATTTTTCATTATTTGAAATTAACTAATCACACAAATATGAGGTGTCGTCAAAATACTATGCATAAAACTGACTAAATATAATTATTGTATGGGGTATATTGATTAGCCAAATGGCACAATTTACCCAAAGCAACCATTTTAACTATATTAGCCCATGCAGCTATGAGGATGCACTTTCATGCTATGAGGATTTGGTTTCAAGCATCATGAAACCTATAACACAATAAATTAATTTTACTTTGTGAAAATCTGTTTTTTGGACCTAACTACCTTCACAGACTGCACGAAGTGATGACCTCTTCCTAAATATTTGGTCACATGATTCATTGTGTGTATGGTTTGCTAGAAACAAGGGGTGGCTCAACTAACCCTTTGGCACAACTTATCTCACTGTCCCCTACAGTATGAACACGGCTTTCCTTGTAATGCTGAGAGATTGAAAGAGACACAGAGGAGAATGAACTCATAAAAGCACAGCCCCCTTCATTATCGACGCATCGTGGCGATAACATTCCCAGACTCTGGAGTCAGCCAGAGCCTGTCGCTTCAGCCAGGCAATAAAACATTCCTAGCCTGGTTCCAAATCGGTTTGTGCTGTCTTGCCAACTCCTCTGGTCATTGGCATGACCCTGGACCCACCAGGATATTAAATTCTAATCTCACTGTGGTATTGATTTTTTTGTTTGTATGCTGTGTGAAGGTCAAGAGTAAAACTTTAGTGCATGTGTTACGAATCCCTTTGACCCGACAGTCTGGGGGGGGGGATGGTAATGGGACCCGTAACACAACTCACGCAAATTATAACAGTGACAAAGTAACGGTGAGAACGAAATAACAGACAACTTAATTACCGTCAAACACTCAGGGTTTATTTCTAAACACACGGTAAAGGGGGGCAGGAAAAGGGGCTGAGCTGGACCCAAGGAAAGAAATAATAAGTATCCAAAAATACCCCTAAGTTAGACTAGCCTACTTCACCAACAGCTAACCAACCAAAAATACAGTGGGTGGTCCGCCCAGTTCTAACTAGTGTTTTTAACAAAGTTTACCTACGGGTAGTGTATGCCCATGGGCGAACTGTCTGGTTACCCACTATCAAAGAAACACTCAAACACCATAACAAAACCAATACTCACAGGTGGGGACAAAGTGACATGTAGTTGCAAACCACACAATGGATCTACAGACATATGGCATTGACAGAGAGATTGAGCTCTAGAGCACACAACTGACAGGGTTTTTAAACCAAGGGAAAGGGAATGTAATTGGGTAGGAGAAAAGGAGCAGGTGTCTTCTGATTAGCGACTGATTGATGACTGATTGGGGAATGATGATTGTCACCTGTGAGTAGGGGAGAAGGAGAGAACAGAAATACACACAGGATACACACAGAATACTTGTATCCGTAACAATGTGTCATGGGATTTGAGACTCTAATCATAATAATGTGGATCGGAGTGGTTAATTTATGTTTCCCATACAACCCTTCTGAAGCTAAAGGCTATAGATGGTCAGTGTGCAGAGGAGAGTAGCTCTGTGAGGACTGTCTGTCTACCCCAGGCACGCCAGGCCATTGACACGAGATCCTGCTGTGAGATAGCTGTGAAGGATCGTCTACAACATACAGAACCAAGGCAAGGTATTCATAAAGTATCTCAGAGAGGAGTGCTGATCTAGGGGCTATATGCCTTATTGTCCATTATCTTACAGAGAACAGAAATGTGTCTTTATGCTCACAACCCAACCAAGACACACACACACCCCAATGGGCTAGAAGCAATGGGTCAGCCACAGTGCAGCACCCTTGGAGCAATTGAAGGTGGTTAAGTGCCATGCACAAGGGCACAAGATTTTCCCATCTGAGTTGGGTTTTGAACTGGCAACCAGCCATTCTCCAGTTGCTGCCCCTGCTTCTCTAACCTCTCAGCTACCTGCCACCCCAGAATACAGTGGGGAGAACAAGTATTTGATACACTGCCGATTTTGCAGGTTTTCCTACTTACAAAGCATGTAGAGGTCTGTAATTATTTTCATAGGTACACTTCAACTGTGAGAGACGGAATCTAAAACAAAAATCCAGAAAATCACATTATGATTTTTAGGTAATTAATTTGCATTTTATTGCATGACATAAGTATTTGATACATCAGAAAAGCAGAACTATATATTTGGTACAGAAACCTTTGTTTGCAATTACAGAGATCACACGTTTCCTGTAGTTCTTGATCAGGTTTGCACACACTGCAGCAGGGATTTTGGCCCACTCCTCCATACAGACCTTCTCCAGATCCTTCAGGTTTCGGGGCTGTCGCTGGGCAATACGGACTTTCAGCTCCCTCCAAATATTTTCTATTGGGTTCAGGTCTGGAGACTGGCTAGGCCACTCCAGGACCTTGAGATGCTTCTTACGGAGCCACTCCTTAGTTGCCCTGGCTGTGTGTTTCAGGTTGTTGTCATGCTGGAAGACCCAGCCACGACCTATCTTCAATGCTCTTACTGAGGGAAGGAGGTTGTTGGCCAAGATCTCGCGATACATGGCCCCATCCATCCTCCCCTCGATATGGTGCAGTCATCCTGTCCCCTTTGCAGAAAAGCATCCCCAAAGAATGATGTTTCCACCTCCATGCTTCACGGTTGGGATGGTGTTCTTGGGGTTGTACTCATCCTTCGTCTTCCTCCAAACACGGCGAGTGGAGTTTAGACCAAAAAGCTCTATTTTTGTCTCATCAGACCACATGACCTTCTCCCATTCCTCCTCTGGATCATCCAGATGGTCATTGGCAAACTTCAGACGGGCCTGGACATGCGCTGGCTTGAGCAGGGGGACCTTGCGTGCGCTGCAGGATTTGAATCCATGACGGCATAGTGTGTTACTAATGGTTTTCTTTGAGACTGTGGTCCCAGCTCTCTTCAGGTCATTGACCAGGTCCTGCCGTGTAGTTCTGGGCTGATCCCTCACCTTCCTCATGATCATTGATGCCCCACGAGGTGAGATCTTGCATGGAGCCCCAGACCGAGGGTGATTGACCGTCATCTTGAACTTCTTCCATTTTCTAATAATTGCGCCAACAGTTGTTGCCTTCTCACCAACCTGCTTGCCTATTGTCCTGTAGCCCATCCCAGCCTTGTGCAGGTCTACAATTTAACCCTGATGTCCTTACACAGCTCTCTGGTCTTGGCCATTGTGGAGAGGTTGGAGTCTGTTTGATTGAGTGTGTGGACAGGTGTCTTTTATACAGGTAACGAGTTCAAACAGGTGCAGTTAATACAGGTAATGAGTGGAGAACAGGAGGGCTTCTTAAAGAAAAACTAACAGGTCTATGAGAGCCGGAATTCTTACTGGTTGGTAGGTGATCAAATACTTATGTCATGCAATAAAATGCAAATGAATTACTTAAAAATCATACAATGTGATTTTCGGGATTTTTGTAAGTAGGAAAACCTGCAAAATCGGCAGTGTATCAAATACTTGTTCTCCCCACTGTAGGTGTTGATCTAGGATCAGGTCCTTCCTGTCCATTTATTATAATCTAAAAGGCAACTGAGTCTGAGACACTTTTTAAATACGACCCAGACCTCTTAATTAAATGTATCAAACAATCACTTGATATGATCCATTCCCATCCAATGATAAGTTCACTAGTTTTCATGCCAATGCAATATTTATATTTTTCCTTACCTGTTGAGTGCTTTGTTATACAGCATGTGTCCTCTCTTCATTAAGGTTTATGGTACAATTCACAGTACCTGATGGAGGCAAAGGTGAACGTTTTGTCCCATGAGTACTACGGAAACACGAGCACAGAAAACATGTTATGTGCTGGAAAACCGGACTGGAGTCAAGATGCGTGCGTGCAAGGTATGATACGCAGGAGTGACTTGAGATGACAATTTTTATTCAGCACATAATAACTATTTGGAAAATAATGCCATTCAAAGTTATAGAAAACAGAGAGACATGTACGGCTCTCTATCCACCAGATGTGTACCAAACTCACTAAAAGTGGCAGTAATAGCCAAACCTTGACCCAGAAAATATAAAAAACTATCGGCCTATATCGAATCTTCCATTCCTCTCAATTTTTTTTGAAAAAGCTGTTGCGCAGCAACTCACTGCCTTCCTGAAGACAAACAATGTATACGAAATGCTTCAGTCTGGTTTTAGACCCCATCATAGCACTGAGACTGCACTTGTGAAGGTGGTAAATGACCTTTTAATGGCGTCAGACCGAGGCTCTGCATCTGTCCTCGTGCTACTAGACCTTAGTGCTGCCTTTGATACCATCGATCACCACATTCTTTTGGAGAGATTGGAAACCCAAATTGGTCTACACGGACAAGTTCTGGCCTGGTTTAGATCTTATCTGTCGGAAAGATATCAGTTTGTCTCTGTGAATGGTTTGTCCTCTGACAAATCAACTGTACATTTCGGTGTTCCTCAAGGTTCCGTTTTAGGACCGCTATTGTTTTCACTATATATTTTACCTCTTGGGGATGTCATTCGAAAACATAATGTTAACTTTCACTGCTATGCGGATGACACACAGCTGTACATTTCAATGAAACATGGTGAAGCCCCAAAATTGCCCGCGCTAGAAGCCTGTGTTTCAGACATAAGGAAGTGGATGGCTGAAAACGTTCTACTTTTAAACTCGGACAAAACAGAGATGCTTGTTCTAGGTCCCAAGAAACAAAGAGATCTTCTGTTGAATCTGACAATTAATCTTGATGGTTGTAAAGTCGTCTCAAATAAAACTGTGAAGGACCTCGGCGTTACTCTGGACCCTGATCTCTCTTTTGACGAACATATCAAGACTGTTTCAAGGACAGCTTTTTTCCATCTACGTAACATTGCAAAAATCAGACATTTTCTGTCCAAAAATGATGCAAAAAAAGTAATCCATGCTTTTGTTACTTCTAGATTAGACTACTGCAATGCTCTACTTTCCGGCTACCCGGATAAAGCACTAAATAAACTTCAGTTAGTGCTAAATACGGCTGCTAGAATCCTGACTAGAACCCCAAAATTTGATCATATTACTCCAGTGCTAGCCTCCCTACACTGGCTTCCTGTTAAGGCAAGGGCTGGTTCCCCTCTCTCCACTGGGATTCTCTGCCTCTAACCCTATTACAGAGGCTGAGTCACTGGCTTACTGGTGCTCTTTCATGCCGTCCCTAGGAGGGGTGCGTCACTTGAGTGGGTTAAGTCACTGGCGTGATCTTCCTGTCTGGGTTGGCGCCCCCCCTTGGGTTGTGCCGTGGCGGAAATATTTGTGGGCTATACTCTGCCTTGTCTCAGGATGGTAAGTTGGTGGTTGAAGATATCCCTCTAGTGGTGTGGGGGCTGTGCTTTGGCAAACTGGGTGGGGTTATATCCTTCCTGTTTGGCCCTGTCTGGGGGTATCATCGGATGGGGCCACAGTGTCTCCTGACCCCTCCTGTCTCAGCCTCCAGTATTTATGCTGCAGTAGTTTATGTGTCGGGGGGCTAGGGTCAGTTTGTTATATCTGGAGTACTTCTCCTGTCTTATCCGGTGTCCTGTGTGAATTTAAGTATGCTCTCTCTAATTCTCTCTTTCTTTCTTTCTCTCTCTCGGAGGACCTGAGCCCTAGGACCATGCCTCAGGATGACCGGGCATGATGACTCCTTGCTGCCCCCAGTCCACCTGGCCGTGTTGCTGCTCCAGTTTCAACTCTTTCTGCCTGCGGCTATGGAACCCTGACCTGTTCACCGGACGTGCTACCTGTCCCAGACCTGCTGTTTTCAACTCTCTAGAGACCGCAGGAGCGGTGGAGATACTCTTAATGATCGGCTATGAAAAGCCAACTGACATTTACTCCTGAGGTGCTGACTTGCTGCACCCTCGACAACTAC
Organism: Salvelinus alpinus; assembly: GCF_045679555.1. Classification (NCBI taxonomy): domain Eukaryota; kingdom Metazoa; phylum Chordata; class Actinopteri; order Salmoniformes; family Salmonidae; genus Salvelinus; species Salvelinus alpinus. The sequence goes on from NC_092088.1 coordinate 70,493,367, forward strand.
TGTGATTATTATTATTTGACCATGCTGGTCATTTATGAACATTTGAACATCTTGGCCATGTTCTGTTATAATCTCCACCCGGCACAGCCAGAAGAGGACTGGCCACCCCTCATAGCCTGGTTCCTCTCTAGGTTTCTTCCTAGGTTTTGGCCTTTCTAGGGAGTTTTTCCTAGCCACCGTGCTTCTACACCTGCATTGCTTGCTGTTAGGGGTTTTAGGCTGGGTTTCTGTACAGCACTTTGAGATATCAGCTGATGTACGAAGGGCTATATAAATAAATTTGATTTGATGTAAAGATGATATCAGGACAGTCTTTCGCCATGAGAAATATTCTGTATATTACTATAGTATTCTTCTTTTCTCCACATGATGTGTGAAGTGGACAATTGGATGTTCCTCTTTGGAATCGTCAGTTGGGGCGAGGGGTGTTCTAGAGCATTACGACTAGACGTGTACACAACAGTGACCAAGTACAACAAGAGGATAGAAGAGAATAGTCCTATCCTCCCTTGCGTCAGGGTCCATGTACCCACAGAAATTACCGCCTTAGACTCATTGTAATATGCTGTATATCATGTTGTATAATTGTACATATAGGAATATAAGTATTTTAACTCCTGACGTTTAAACATAAAATCTTATTTTTATTCTATGTCTTTTCAAACAGGGCAACAATAAAGCATTTTTATATTTAATCCAAGGTTTTTAATCCAAGGTTTTTCCAAAATGGTGCAACTTCCAACCTTGAAAATCTACTGTAGCAAATCTGTGAAGATCTCGTTCCAGTGACTCACCAGTGACAGCTTGTTTTATGGTTATCCCCCTATACAACATGCAACCCTCACCGCCCACACAACCACACCACCAAGGAGCCTCGACCTAGTCATGCCTCTGGAATCTCTCTTGATCAGGGTTCAACCTTAAACCACAAGGCTTCAGATCTTTTACCCGATGGTCATGTAAACGTAATTAAGGTTAGACTTGCCTTTCAAATTAGTAATCTGGATGAAAGGAATAATTCATACCTCCAATTAGGCTAGAAGGCTTGTTGGCGACTGATGATTAATGTGGGTTTGAAGGAGTCAGTCAGTTGATAGTCTCGTCCACCAGTCGGCTCTCTTTCTGTTGAACCCATGCTTATATGTGGTAGCAATTATTCTGTGGACGAGGTTAGTCAGTTAATGGCAAAACATGTAGCCTATGTTTTTGAAATCCTTCAGTGTTATTAGTGCCTGATGAGAGTCTTGAGTTTTTCAACAACTCATTCATTCCATTCTGTCCATAAAAGGAGACAGTGTTGAATTGCAGCTGTTGAAAGATACATTCCTTCTCTATTGGCAAGAAATATTATCTGTGACTGAATCTTCATCTTACTTTGTCACCCTTGTTCACACCATTAATTACAAGCCCCACAAACACATTAACAATACAATAGTTGTTTTAGGTTATGAACCTAACATATAACTTTATTACAAATGTGTGATATATGTCCACATAACTCACTCACTGTATATATACATGTACACTCCCCTCCTTATGTATTTGGACATGTCACGTTCCTGACCTTATTTCCTTTATTTTGTCTTTGTTTAGTATGGTCTGGACGTGAGCTGGGTGGGCATTCTATGTTATGTTTTTCTATGTTGGGTTCTTTTCAATTAGCCTGATATGGTTCTCAATCAGGAGCAGGTGTTTTACGTTTCCTCTGATTGAGAACCATATTAAGGTAGGCTGTTCACACTGTTTGTTTGTGGGTGATTGTTGCTGTGTCTGTGTTTTTTGCACCACACGGTACTGTTTCGTTGCGTTCATTGTTATATGTTCTCATGTTCAGGGGCCTGTTGCACAAAACTAGGATAAGGGATTAAGCCAGGATATCTTGGTGATCCTGGCTCAATTGATCCGTAATCCGGTTGCACTAAAGATGGATAGGGGGCAGGAGGATATGTTATGGTATAAATTACCATGGAGATTTATTCTGTGGAGCTAGCCTGCTCCAGACCAGGCTAAATTCCAGGATCTATTTAATCTCATCCCTAATGTCAGTCAGCAATCACCACAAATGGAAACCAATAGTTATTTCACTGCTCACTATACATTGTTATCACATATAACTAGACCCACTGTTATTATTTAAACGTTTGTGATCATTAATTTCAATGATTTTGGATAAAAAAATGATTTTTAGATGATGTTGCTATCATTAGATAATTTACAGTTTCCCATAGACTATAAGGCTATATATAAAATGATAAAATATTAGGGCCACAGAGGGGAAAAAAACACAAGTCATAATATTGTAACCAGTTGTTTTAAAGGAGGACAGTTGTTAAAATGACAGATGTGGGGCATTTCGTGAAATTGTACTTCAGTATGGTTTCATAAACAAAGACATGCTGATGTGCCAGAATATTAAGTATCACATTGTCATAAGTATCAAAACTGTAAAAACAATATGTAGCTTTTCTGCAGAAAGAACCAGCCTCATAAATTTATGACTTTATCCTTTTTCTTCAGTGTGGCCCTAGTACTCTGTCATATAAACAAATACACATTCCATATGAATATAAAAACACAATGTGTAACATTATGTTCCTTTATTGAATAAGGACAAAACAAAGCAGGTAAACCATCAGCTCCTTTCGAAACTGAAGTCACAGTGACTCTACAAGATGGAAAGCACAGAATCCAAGCATATTATACAAAATGATACATACACATTCAAAGGTCTGTATATAACACACCCTGCATGTCTGCACACTAAAATAAATGCAGGACAAATCCATACACATCAACTGAACAGACAAATGAATGGATGCAGTAGCCTCCCTGCAGCCTTGTATTACACACAGTATACCGCACAAACATCATAAGAGGCCAAATTCGTCAAAAAATGAACCCAAAAAAACCCAAATTCCTCTGCCACCGCAGGACATATTTAACCAAAATTGAAAGCACACATACTAACTAAAATAATTCAACACATATTGGTCCCTCAGCAGCCGACCACTGTCGTCATCAGGGAAGATTGCCGGATTGTCCCAGTCCATGGCTGGTGGCACTCTGGGGGCCCTCTCCTTCCTCAGGCAGGCCACATTGTGGAGGACAGCACAAGCCACAGTAATATCACATGCCCTAACAGGGCTGACCCTTAATTTGTGAAGGCAGTGAAAGCGTGCCTTCAGGAGGCCAAAGGTCATTTCAACTCTGGCCCTGGTCCTGGCATGGGCATGGTTGTAGGCCTGCTGTGCTTCCTGGGGGTCTGTGAAAGGTGTCAGGAGAAAAGGCTGGCAGCCATACCCCCTGTCTCCCAGCAACACACCAGAGAATTCACCTGTCAACACAAAATCTCATCATTACTACCTCATAAACACAGTGATATTCTTGACACAGCCATGATGGTTATAAATAGGGGTTGTGTGGCTTACCTTGTGATAGGCACTGATAGATTTCAGAGGCCCGAAAGATTCTGGAGTCATGGACTGAGCCAGGCCATTTTGCCACAACATTGCTGATCACACAGTCAGCATTGCAGACCATCTGAAATCATAAGATGAGGAATATTACACCAATCAATGCACATCACTGGCAATGCAGAGTGTTCGTCAATGGACAATATCAAAAAGTTATGTTCACCTGAACATTAATGCTGTGAAAGGATTTCCTATTCACAAAATCGGCCTCATGGGCACCTGAGGGGGCTTTTATCCTTATGTGTGTGCAGTCCACTGCACCAATGACATTGGGGAAACCTGTCACACAAAGTAATGAGTATCCTACTATGTGTTAACAGTTGTCCTGTAATTTGTAGATCCTCTTACCTGCAATCCTATAGAACTCCTCTTTGATGTCACAGAGTCTTCTGTGGCCAGGGAAGGAGATGAAGACATCTGCTAATGCTTTGATAGCCAGACACACACTCCTTATTGTGCGGCAAATTGTGGCCTTGTTCAGCTGTTCTGCATCCCCCACTGAGTACAGGAAGGCTCCACTAGCAAAAAAGCGCAAGGCCACACAAACCATTTGCTCCACACTCAGTGCATGGCTCCGTGCAGTGCGGTGCTTAATCCTGGGACCCAGTAGTCTGCATAGATACCTGATGCCATCTGCAGAAAACCTGTATCTTTCATATAGATGGTCATCAGGGAAGGCCAGTGGGTCCAACCGGTCCCTGAAGACCCTTTCTCGCCTGAAGGCTCTCCTCAGCACAAGTGCTTCTTCATCCACCACATCTCGCACGAATGGGCATGCCATTGTCAGAGCAGAAAGGAACACACAATTTTGGGCCTTCATATAGGCTAGTGGCCACACCTGGTGCTGGGGGGGTGGGCAAAAGAGGGCGATGCCTTATAACAATGACTTGGTTGTACTGATTGCTGGGAAAATAAAAAAAACCTTAGAAAGATGCCACCGTCCTGTGTGCTCACAATAAGAGCTCATATGTCATGGCTCACTTGACTTTACGAGAATATAGCTAATTTTTATTTTGAGCTGTGTCATCTTCTTGGAGCTGGGGGAGGAAAGAAAAATAATGATTAATACATTTGTGTTACAGTTAGCATACAGTGTACATTGAAGGCATATCTCACCTCCCTCTCAAGTTTTTTTATTTCAAGGTCCAGTTTCCTAATTGTCCTCTTTTTTATTTCGGACTCCAGTGCAAGATTTTCCATCTTTTTCTTCTTGTACTGAATGTCTATGTCTGCCAGTTCTATTTGGCGCCGGAGGTGGTTGCCATACAACTTTCTGATAGCTTGTGAGCTCTGTGAACACAATACAATTAGCGCAGCTGGAATTTGGCAGGATGTGGTGTCCTTTTATTAATACGCACTGTTGCCAGGCTGGTTTTCCCACTGTATAGCATCTGGGTCCTGTAAAAGAAATTAGATTTTTTGATTTTGATGAGGACTCCTCACCATTGTAGAGTAAATAGTACTTTCACAGTCTTAACATGATACCTCATGCCTTCTGGAATCCAGAGAGATGGTCTCCTCCTCATCATCGTCTCCATCATGTGCTGTTGCTGCTGCACTGGGGCCTTCACCCTATCACATTTAATCGGATTCATATTGAAGCTAGTAGACAAGACATGCCAGGCCTACAGTATGCCTTTGATGGAGTACTCACTGGATCAGCATCGTCTGGTGCTTGTGCTGGTGGCTCTAACAGGAACACAGTGCTGCCAGACACTGCAAGGCAATAGGTAAACCAAAGTCAGACAGTCCAAATTGATTCAATATGAATGTGGTTGTATCCCATGTAGAGATGGAAGGACATACCTTGAATGAAGCGGGTGGCATCTTGGGAGGAACCTATGCTCGTCTCTTTCCCCCCAGGGATCCCCTCTAAGACGGGCCTGCCTTTATTTAGCTCCAAGGCCATGTCCTCTGCTGGGGTAAGGTCAGCCTTTGGTGACCCACCACCCGTGCCTTGTCTGTGGGTATTCTTTTTCACTGCTAAAACAGTACAGAATGTGTGAGCAGGCACCTTCTGGGTACAATATATGCTTGAGCTTTGTTAAATATTAGTCAGGGACCATACCATTCTGCAGAATGTTCTTGTATTTGATTTTGACCTGCTGCCATGTCCGTTTTGGCCCGTTCATGTTTAATCTACACACACACACACACACACACACACACACACACACACACACACACACACACACACACACACACACACACACACACACACACACACACACACACACACACACATTTAATGGAGTCACACTGCAAAAAATTACTTGGTATTTTTGTCTTGTTTTCAATAAAAATATCAAAAAATTTATCATAGCTTTATACAGTGTGATGGAGTTACTTTACACAATTTCACTCATATCTGCAGTGCATTTCAATTAAAAATTTAACCGTTTCATAATTACAGTACAACTGCATTTTTGGAGATGTGAATTAAATATTTGAATTGTAATTGTGATGTTTCAGCGGAGCGGTGAGTGTGTAATTGTGCACTACTTACGCATTCAGGCGGTCTGCAATACTTTGCCACGCTTTTTCTCTTTGCTTTATCACTGTGGCGGTGTTGCCTTTCTTCTTAATTATATCTTTTACCTCCTCGTATGCCTCCATGAGGATTTGTGCTTCCGACCGAGAAAAGTACGCGGCTCTAGTTGCCATGGTAAATCAATTAATCTGTGATCTGTGGCGGGGTCTATTTGAGTGAGCCGTGAGCGCGCACCTATCCAGGATTGGTTTCACCTGGCTTAATGAATCCGTGTCTGCTCATCCTGGCTTGGTCTTTGTGCAACCAATTAAGCCTGGACGCACATGTTTTGGCTTCATTGAGCTCAGCTGAGTCATTTATCTCGGATGTCTTAATTCTACTTTTGTGCAACAGGCCCCAGGTCTGTTTACGTCGTTTGTTATTTTGTAGTTGTTCAAGTGGGCTTCGTGTTTCTTTTTAAATAAATCATTATGGATTCAACCTACGCTGCATATTGGTCCGATCCTTCTCGCCTCCTCGTCCGATGAGGAGGACGACATAGACAATCGTTACAGGACAGTGAATATAAAATGTTTAATTTGGTTCTATACTCCAGCATTTTGGATTTGAGTTCAAATGTTTAATGTGAGGAGACAGTACAGAATGTCAAATATCTATTTGTGAAAAAGACCCTGGTCTCAATGGTGACTACCGGCTTAAATAAAAATATTTTTTAGATGTGTTCAGAAACATCTACTCACTTAGAAAGAAAATTAATCCAGTCATCGTTTACCATTCAGTTCCTATTGAGCAAACATAACCCAAAACAAACTTCAAATGCATCCAATTAGTTGGTAGAGTCACAAGCATGATGTAGTCATTGTGTGCTAGGAGTATGGGATCAAATGTGTGTGTGCGCCCGTGTACAGATGTAGGATCTTAATTTGATCACTCTTTTGTTGCTGCACATTTTCTACACAGCAGAAAATGCAAACTTGTAGTGTATTCAAGGTTTAAAAAAGCTTCTAAGGTTAGAAGCCTTGATTTGCCCTGACGAAAAATGTACAATCCACATAATTAACATTTCCTGTTGCTGCAGGATTATTTTCCTGCGGTAGAAAACGGTCTCAAATTAACATCCTACATCTGTATGTGTGCGAGTGTCTTGCGTGTGTGCATGCGTCAGTGTGTGTGATTTAGGGGACTTGACACGCATCGAACGGATTAGTGGAAGCCCCCCTCACATGAAGCCACTAGGAGCGCCAGTGCAGCTGGCCCTGACCCACTGTTATTTTTGTTTTGACAGCTAGCTATGAGACTATGTCAGAGAGGGTTGGGAAAGAAGGGGTATAGTAGAACGTATCAGCCACGGCAAGAATTAGACTTAGAGCTGGGGTACCCACGGTTACGGTAACCTACGGTACCTCGTCCGGTTCCGTATTTCACCAGAGAACTTGAGATGGGATGAGTAACAAACATGAACCAAATCCAATTTTAAAGACATGCAGTGATACCTACAGAGATATCATATCATATCATGCCACCTCTGTACAGTGCCAAGTATACAAAGGTGATTTCAGTTTAGTTAAAATAGGTTGGATAGTTGAGGTCAAACGACACATTGGTTTCCCTTATGAAGCTCGTAAGATTTACATTTCATATAAAACAGCATTTGAAAGTCCTGTAGTCATTTTCCAGTATAACAATGTAGTACAGTTTGTAATTGGGCATGATAATAAGTGAGTATCTAATTTCCTCAATTATTTGAACCTGTTGTATTTACTACATTTCACCACAAGAGGGTGTCAGGTGTTAACTATCTATAGCATCGCAGGGCCTTTGTACAGAGTAGTGCTGTTGATGCATAACTGAACCGAGGGTTCAAAATAGGCTTTTCTCTCAAAGCATCTAAAGAATACTTTCAGCAATATCAGAACAATTCCTACTACATAAAATGATAGCATGGCATCATAGGAGCACATTATGGATTTGTTTACTTCACAATAGTTATAAAAATAACAATGGAATGTGCGAACACTTAACACTTAACCTCTACGGGATCGGTGTTGGATCCTTATTAAGTGTGCCACCATTACACTTTTGAGGAAGAACTAAATACAAACTACAAACAATTCTATATCAGTTTTGTGTGGAGAGACAGTACCATTAAATTATTCTACCAGACGTAGAGCGTAAGAAGGCAACTAGGGGCTGTGTCTCAAATTGCACCCTATTCCTTACAATCCCACAGTGCCCTGGTCATAGGGAAAAGGGTGCCATTTGGGACGCATCCCAGACCACCCATCTTGACCGGCAGCCAGCCCCACGTGCATTCCAGACTGTACACAGGGGAGGGCCCTGGGAGCAACCCGAGACTTCAGAGAACTACAGCCTGTTGCCTTCCCTTTGATTTCTATATCTAGAACAGACTCTTCTGTTTGGTTATCCTCTGAAGGCATGGATTTTTAGAGAGAGGAAAGGGCCTTCTTGTGTACTGTCATTGAGGCCTATTCTATGGCATTATTCTATAGCATCTCCTTGGGCATTTAGGGTTATCACGTTATTATGGATCCATCTAAGTGAGAGTGGTATCATGGAAAGATACTGCAAAAATTGTGAACTGCAGTTGCTTGCAACTCAAATAAATAGTATAAGTCTAAACAACACAACTATATCATCAGCTTTTCAGGCATTCTAAAATAAGGGAAATAGGCCTAGGCTACAGAGCCTAAATGTGCTTTTCAGTATTTACAAACACCACTCTGCTTCCTTAAAAAAATACTAATTTGGGTCGTTGAAACTAGGAATAGGTGATTATGAGGTAAGAGCATCGGAAATGGACTGCATTGAGCTATATGGCGGTAACCCTGGAGTGAGTAGTGATTATGTGGTGTTAGTGTGGTGTGCTACCAGGGATGCAGTGCACTCTTTAACCCCATGTATTTACACTACATGGAACTAACTGCATGCTGAGTGTGTACTTCAAAGACGTGTCAGGCATCCAAGCCTAAATGAGAGATTATAAAACCTTGAGGACGATTATATTAAACCTTGTATATTTCAGGATCTTATATTTAATTATCTTTGGTATAGGCCAGGGTTAGGTTTTTGGAACTCAGTTTGGGTCTCAACTTACTGTTGAGAGTTAGAATAGTAGAATACACAAGGTGCATTTTCAAATGTTTGTTGTCCATTAGCAGTTTTTCTCTTATGTCAGTCACTCAATTAGCCTATGTAAATGTATATGTTAGTATAACGGCTAGCTATCTAAACCTGTAGTAATCATGGTAAAATTACCAACCGGAGGGCCCCCGTAATATGATATCTCACTCAGATATCATATTAAAAACGGCAAACGTTTGTCTCCACCCATGACAAAATGTGTAGAATTACAGAAAATTTGCTGTAAAACTGCTCATCTTTCTCTCTGCCCTTGCAAAATGAGTAGAATTGTATGAAATTAGTTATAGAATTGCAACATTTTCTCTACGCCCCATGGAAAGATGTGTAGAATCGCAGGAAAATTAACTCAAAAATATTTTTTCTCTCCGCTGTCAAGAGGGGGGCTGCTAAAATGTTTTGCTCATAAGGTGTGTGAGCCAGGGGGTTTGGAAAGGGTCTGATGGACAGCTGTGAATCTAAGCTTTCCATTGTTATATGGTTAAAGGGTATAAGTGAGCAACAACTTGTTGTATACTAACATTATTTGTCACAGTGTAAAATCCCTATGGGAAAAATGTATGGAACGGAGGGATGAACGAAAGAGTGATAACACAGAGAAAGCTACCATTGCTGCACTGCTACCACACCCCAAGTGAGCCCGAAGGCCCAAAAATCTGAGTTACCCATCCTTGGAATAGGCACCATACTTTAAAGCACTCCTTAAATACTTTTTAGGGGTATCTTTACTTTACTGTTTATATTTTTGACAACTTGTACTTTTACTTCACTTTATATTCCTAAAGAAAATAATGTACTTTTTATTCAATACATTTTCCCTGACACCCAAAATAACTAGTTACATTTTGAATGCTAAGAAGGACAGGAAAATGATCCAATTCATGCACTTATCAAGAGAACATCCCTGGCCATCTCTACTGCCACTGATCTGATGGACTCACTAAACACAAATGCTTCGTTTGTAAATGATGCCTGAGTGTTGGAGTATGCCCCTGGCTATCCGTAAATAAGAAAAAAGAAATGCTGCCTTTTGCTTTGCTTAATATCAGGAATTTGAAATGGTTTATACTTTTACATTTGATACTTAAGTATATTTTAGCAATTACATTTACTTTTGATACTTAAGTATATTTAAAACCAAATACTTGTAGATTTTTACTCAAGTAATATTTTACTGGGCGACTTTCACTTTTACTTGAGTCATTTTCTATTAAGGTATCTGTACTTTTACTCAAGTATGACAATTGGGTACTTTTTCCACCACTGATAGGCACCAAAACACTGCAAGATAGAAACAGAACCAGAGCATGAGAGCAGCAGCTGCAGGTTCATCAATCCCTTGAATGTTTACATGATGTCTCAAACAGAGCAACTTCCTTGATTCTTTATTTTTAAGACTCTTCCTTTTTAGGAAGTAGGCTGCTGCCTTGCAGCCTCCTCTTGGGAATCTGTGTGAATTCCTTTGCTGGTTTGGTTGGCAGTTGATTTTCAACCCTCCAATATTGTTATTTAAAGTTGTAAAGGGGAGATGGAATTTGAAAAATGTGTTATGCTACACTCAAGTTGCCAGAACGAGAATACATCATTTTGACCTGAGTTCGAAGCTTATACAAAAGTGCACATGGTTGACAGTATACTTCAGTAGGGAAATTGTTTTCCTACATTTACATAATTTAGCAGATGCTCTTATCCAGAGCAATTAGGATTAAGTGCCTTGGCCAACCAACAGATTGTTCACCTAGTTGGCTCGGGGATCCAAACTGGCAACCTTTCGGTTACTGGCCCAACGGTCATAACCGCTAGGCTACCTGCCACCTTTTTTCCTCTTAGTGGTTCAAGTGTGTTGCCTGCTAAAGTCTGAAAGTGAAAACAATGTGATAAACTTGTTGGAGGCTGATCCCAATTTCACAGGATACAGAACTTGAAAGACTCATAGGATCAACTGTGATTATGTGGATGTAGGAAGAAAAGTTCTGAATACACTATGGTCAATTGTTGCTGGCAGTAGATAGGACCCATACTTGAATTTGGGCTCATAAAATCAAACCTTGGGATGGATTTAGCCTATTCAGTTTAGGTCTTATGACTGTTCTGTTAGACAAACATGTTACCCATAAGGATTGAAATTAGTTGTAGGTTACCGGTATGCTTAAATATGATTTCAATTACTTAATCACTGTAGACTTTGAGCTAATGTGTTATGATAACTATGCAGAAGGCTAATGGAATATTTATTGAATCAATATCAATATCAGGGAATTTTATTCACCTAATCAAACCTCATTTTTATTTGGGATATTCTAACTTTCTATTCTATGCTAAAATTATATAAATTTTTACAATTGTTCATTCTACCTTTATATAGAAACTGCACAGAGCAGGTATAGCCTACATCCCAAAGCAACTAGACTATATTTCAGTCATTTCTGCCAGCAATTTGTCACTAGAATTTACACTGTCTATGTCCTTACTGGTTGGAATTTGCTCCTCTCAACAGAAGACGCACATTTCCCTTTTTAGGGCATGATAATGTATTACGTAATTTTGGGAGAACTCGAGCAAACGCGAATGTGTGGAATAGGCGGAGCATATCGGGAAAGATTGGCATCTACTTGTGCCAATCGCGTTGGCGGTGACATTATGCTATTTATCTTATTGGTCGGAGGGTGGACATTACGTTCATTATGGTAAAGGTTGCAATTACTTTTCGCGAGGTGCGGTTGGGGATTCTCACGTTGATGGTTGCAAGGGGAGTAGTTCGTGTTCCTAGAGAGTAAAACTGTTCTAGGGAAGGAAAGTGTTGGAGTAACCAACCGTAGACTTCATAAAGGCGCAAACAAGAGAGGGTAGTTTTGAAACACAGAACGGGTCTGCTTTTTTTTCTCTTGGATAGGAGAGCGGATTAAGTTTTCATCATGCCGGTTTTTCACACTAAAACGATAGAAAGTATCCTAGAGCCGGTGGCTCAGCAGATATCCCATCTGGTGATAATGCACGAAGAAGGTGAGGTGGACGGGAAAGCTATCCCGGATCTCACCGCACCCGTGGCTGCCGTGCAGGCGGCTGTCAGCAACCTGGTTCGGGTAAGTGAACAGTCCACACAATACGCTGGCGTAGGGTTGGTTACCTGTTGCTTGCTGTCTGTGTAGTGCTACATTGTGCCAGCCCGCCGCGATTCCAGTCAGTTGTCATTTTATGTGAGAAGTTACGGCTGTGGTTACTTTGTTTCATTTCATCGCTATATCGGTTGGCAACGTAATGCTTTTAGAACTCGAGAGTTGTTGCTACAATGTATATATTACATTTTGTTGAAGTTCTCTTTCATTTGGGCCGTAGGGCAGTGACGCCCTTTTCCCCTTGAGAGTATGCTCTGGGCCTGTCCCTCGGAGCCATGTATAAGTCCCCCTGTTGATGTATACGCTATTCTTATGCCACAGTATTTCAATCAAAGATCCTTTGTAACAAACAATTGAAAAACAATTGTTAATTGTCATCAACTCAAGTGTTCTCTAAACAATTATTGATAACTTCAGCAGTATTTGTATTGTAGCCTTTTGTAAATGCCAACATTTAATTGCATGGATCCATATTGTTTCCTCCTCAACTTTGTGACAGTAGATGTTGTTTTATGAGAATGAGTGGAAGTGATGCCGTTATAGTGTAGGCTATTTGACTGGTAAGGGCAACCCCAGTGTATGACAGAGTAATAAGCATTTCTTCACCATATGATCTGCTAATGACAGACAAATATGTTAGTTAAATCTTCTTCACGTTTGGCTCTGAATATAGCCTATGTATACTGTACGTTTGCATTTTACTATCAGACACTGGGCATACTGTTGTAAAAATAGCCCACTTTTTTCACACAGTATAAATGTTCTTAACAGTTTTGAATGTAATTAACGACAGTCTGAGCTGTGACTTAGTTGGACAAGTGTAAATCGAATCAAAAGCAGTTAAAACCCCAGTGGGAGTGGAAGTTGTGCTCCACACAACAACTTCATACTGTGGATGACTGACTGAACTCCATGGCAGCCAGCAAGCAAGCTAGGCCCACAGTCTATGCCCTTATTTGTTAAATGGCAGTTTAGTACAGAATGCAATAGCAATCCAATGGTTTCCTCCCTAATACCGATATTATGAAGTAGTTGTCTTCTGCAGTCTAAACGTGACCATATTACACAGGACATGACCAATGGGCAAATTACCCATAATGGCATTTCCTCTTATTTACAAAGAGCATAGCTGAGATTATCACTTTCTAAGTGAGGAAGCTAAAAAAAAAAAAGGTTGTCAGTGTCCTCACAGAAATTGTGGTTTCCAAAAAAAGGGAATAAATTAATATTTCATCCAAGTACTGTAGCATCTTAGCTACTCAAAGGTGCTCGTATAAGTATGATAATCCAGGGATGCTGTATTCAATTTCAGTATTAGACTCAGTCTTTATTATCAGATTGCTAAACAACCAGAAGTTGTCAAACATAAGAACGTTTCACAATACATTTCTCACACTAATACTAGGCTGTATGACATTTACTGTAAGTTAGGCCTATTTCTGCATCACTCTGCGAGGTGAAGCTAGGAGTCATTGGCAGTTGTCTGGACGATACATTTGGACAATTAGACTGGCATCTCCTAGCCTCTCCTCCCAGCAAAGTGATACTCAGTGTAGGAGTATGGGGGGAGAGTGTTGTTTACTTGTAGGACTTACCCTAGACTGGCCAGGCCAGGCTGGCAGTTAAAGGGAAACTTCACCGCTTGACATTATTTGTGGTGTTTTTCCAGTCTCCCTACATAATTATGAGTGATGAGAGGGTATTTCAGACATAATTATTCACTATAGCTGTATTTTATTTAATTTTTTTGCACTGGGAGAGCTCAACCAATGATATCATTGCTTGATTTGAGCCTGCTGTCTGATCGAAAAAATAAATGGAGTCATGTTTTGTAGCAATTATTGTGTCCTTTGGGTTTGCGCAGTCATGCTAGCAGCAAGTAGATATGGTTGTCATTGTTCAATTCGAGCAATTGGACTTGTCTCTACGATGTTGCTATCTGCCAGGACATTGCAGGATATTTAGGTTGACAAATTTTCCCTGGCTTTGTAAAAATTACAGCCTGACGGGAGCCCTACTTCCTTGTTCAGACCCTCGAAGGCAGGCTTTTTAAAACAGGGGCGGTACTGGTTTACAGGTTCATGGAAGCCATGTTGCCATGCACTGTCCAGCTGAGACTGCTAAATAATTAGCTACAATGGCTGTTTCTGATTCCTCTTTCCAAGAAGAGCTGGACGACAATTTTTTCCCCATCAAATCAAATCAAATTTGATTGGTCACATACACATGGTTAGCAGATGTTAATGCGAGTGTAGCAAAATGCTTGTGCTTCTAGTTCTGATAGTGCTGTAATATCGAACAAGTAATTTAACAATTCCACAACAACTACCTAATACACACAAATCTAAAGGGATGGAATAAGAATATGTACAGACAAATATATGGATGAGCGATGGCCGAGCTGCATAGGCAAGATGCAATAGATGGTATAAGGTACAGTATTAGAGGTCGACCGATTAATTGGAATGGCCGATTAATTAGGGCCGATTTCAAGTTTTCATAACAATCGGTAATTAGCATTTTTGGACACCGATTATGGCCGATTACATTGCACTCCACGAGGAGACTGTGCGGCAGGCTGACTACCTGTTATGCGAGTGCAGCAAGGAGCCAAGATAAGGTGCTAGCTAGCATTAAACGTATCTTATAAAAAACAATCAATCTTAACATAATCACTAGTTAACTACACATGGTGTGATGATATTACTAGTTTATCAAGCTTGTCCGGCATTGCATATAATCGATGCGGTGCCTGTTAATTTATCATTGAATCATAGCCTACTTCGTCAAATGGGTGATTTAACAAGCGCATTCGCGAAAAAGCACTGTCGTTGCACCAATGTGTACCTGACCATAAACATCAACTCCTTTCTTAAAATCAATACTCAAGTATATATTTTTAAACCTACATATTTAGTTAATATTGCCTGCTAACATGAATTTCTTTTAACTAGGGAAATTGTGTCACTTCTCTTGCGTTCTGTGCAACAGAGTCAGGGTATATGCAGCAGTTTGGGCCGCCTGGCTCGTTGCGAACTGTGTGAAGACTATTTCTTCCTAACAAAGACAGCCAACTTCGCCAAACGGGGGATGATTTAACAAAAGCGCATTTGCAAAAAAAAGCACAATCGTTGCATGAATGTACCTAACCATAAACATCAACGCCTTTCTTAAAATCAATACACAGTAGTATATTTTTTTAAACCTGCATATTTATTTAAAAGAAATCCAGGTTAGCAGGCAATATTAAACTAGGGAAATTGTGTCACTTCATTGCACGCAGAGTCAGGGTATATGCAACAGTTTGGGCCACCTGGCTCGTTGCGAACTAATTTGCCAGAATTTTACGTAATTATAACATAACATTTACGTAATTATGTCATACATTGTGCAATGTAACAGGAATATTTAGACTTATGGATGCCACCGTTAGATAAAATACGTAACGGTTCCGTATTTCACTGAAAGAATAAATATTTTGTTTTCGAAATGATAGTTTCCGGATTTGACCATATTAATGACCTAAGGCTCGTATTTCTGTGTGTTATTATATTATAATTAAGTCTATGATTTGATAGAGGAGTCTGACTGAGCGGTGGTAGGCAGCAGTATGCTCGTAAGCATTGATTCAAACAGCACTTTACTGCGCTCTTCTGCGCTGTTTTTGACTTCAAGCCTATCAACTTCCGAGATTAGGCTGGCAATATTAAAGTACCTATTAGAACATCCAATAGTCAAAGGTATATGAAATACAAATGGTATAGAGAGAAATAGTCCTATAATAACTACAACCTAAAACTTCTTACCTGGGTGTCAGGCGTGTGAGTACTTGTGGTGAAGTCAGGTGCAGGAGAGCAGAGAATTGTGAACAGGCGCACACTTTATTTAGTCAGGTATGCAAAACAAGACAATACAAATGGATAAATGAAAAATGGAGCGGCGATGGCTAGAAAGCCGATAACGTTAGACTAAATAGATTGTAGTCAGGAGAAAGATTACAGACGAACGCAGCTGCGTCAAAAACCTCCAGCCAACAAGGTAAAGTGTAAAGCGCGCAAAAACAGTCACAAAACATGACTGTTTAACAATTCAAACAAGCTTTGTGAAATAACACGGGAATAACGACCGCCAGCCTGGCGCGTTACAAAAACACACAAACAATATCACACAAAGACATGAGGGGGAACAGAGGAATAAATACATGCAGTGTAATTGGGGAATGTAAACCAGGTATGCAAAACAAGACAATACAAATGGATAAATGAAAAATGGAGCGGCGATGGCTAGAAAGCCGATGACGTCGACCGCCGAACGCCGCCCGAACAAGGAGAGGAGCCGACTTCGGCGGAAGTCGTGGCACTGGGAATATTGAAGACTCATGTTAAAAGGAACCACCAGCTTTCATATGTTCTCATGTTCTGAGCAAGGAACTGAAACGTTAGCTTTTTTACATGGCACATATTGCACTTTTACCTTCTTCTCCAACACTTTGTTTTTGCATTATTTAAACCAAATTGAACATGTTTTATTATTTATTTGAGACTAAATAGATTTTATTGATGTATTATATTAAGTTAACATAAAAGTGTTCATTGTTCATTCAGTATTCTTGTAATTGTCATTATTACAAATATATATAAAAATCGTCCGATTAATCGGTATTGGCTGTTTTTGGTCCTCCAATAATCGGTATCGGTATCGGCGTTGAAAAATCATAATCAGTCGACCTCTATACAGTATATACACTACCATTCAAAAGTTTGGTGTCACTTAGAATGTCCTTGTTTTTTAAAGAAAAGCAACAAAAAAAGGGTCTATTAAAATAACAACAAATTGATCAGAAATACAGTGTAGACATTGTTAAAATTGTAAATGACTATTGTAGCTGGAAGCGGCAGATTTTTTTATTTTATGGAGTATCTACAAAGGTGTACAGAGGCCCACTATCAGCAACCATCACTCCTGTGTTCCAATGGAACGTTGTGTTAGCTAACCCAAGTTTATCATTTTAAAAGGCTAATTGATCATTAGAAAACCCTTTTGCAATTATGTTAGCACAGCTGAAAACTGTTGTTCTGATTAAAGAAGCAATACATCTGGCCTTCTTTAGACGAGTTGAGTATCTGGAGCATCAGCATTTGTGGGTTCGATTACAGGCTCAAAATGGCCAGAAACAAAGAACTTTCTTCTGAAACTCGTCAGTCTATTCTTGTTCTGAGAAATGAAGGCTATTCCATGCAGGAAATTGCCAAGAAACTGAAGGTCTTGTACAACGCTTTGTACTACTTCCTTCACAGAACAGAGCAAACTGGCACTAACCAGAATAGAAAGAGGAGTGGGAGGCCCCGGTGCACAACTGAGCAAGAGGACAAGTATATTAGAGTGTCTAGTTTGAGAAACAGACGCCTCACAAGTCCTCAACTGGCAGTTTCATTAAATAGTACCCGCAAAACACCAGTCTCAATGTCAACAGTGAAGAGGAGACTCCGGGATGCTGGCCTTCTAGGCAGAGTTGCAAAGAAAAAGCCATATCTCAGACTGGCCAATAAAAAGAAAAGATTAAGATGGGCAAAAGAACACAGGCACTGAACAGAGGAACCTTGCCGAGAAGGCCAGCATCCTGGAGTCACCTCTTCACTGATCACCTTGTTTTTTGAGTGCTCTATCTTCTTAGCTCTTTATTCCATGATCTTCTTTGTGTGTCAGAAACAGAAATGTTGAATTTTAAGCAAAATTTTGGCCATATTCCTTGGGTGGTTGTGTAGAAGAAATCAGCCATGATGGCTTGAATGCATCCATAAAGAAAGACACGTCCCACTATAAATAAGAGTAAGTAGCCTGGCATTTGAGCCTTGGCTTGTGCATGCCGGGATGACTCATTTCCCACTATAGCAAGTGTTATTTAGGCAGGCATACTAGTCAGCAGGCATAGTTTTGAGATGACTAAAAGGGTGATTTTCAAACGAGGCCTGCTGTACTTAATCATTTCTGCAGTTCCTTTTTATGGTCTTTTGAGAAGTGCCATTGACGTTCTACTCAGTCACAGGGTCTTGGCACAGACTGGGAACTGAATGTTTGTCGGCCTGCTTCTACAGCCAAGTCTCTCCAAGGCAAGGTCTGAAGACTGGAGACTTCATGCACAATTAAACAAACCTTCAGCACTGTAGTGTAGATGGTGCGTAACTGTACTTTGATTGGCCTTGCTAAGTCCTGGGCTAAGGGAAGGCAGCACTGCTGCTACTTTGCTCTTTTTGGATTTGCATTATGACACAGCTTTGATGCGTAGCTACACATCTTTACTCAACAAATAACTACATAATAAAGTATTTTAAGTTAAGATATGGATTTAGCCTCTTTTGCCATCTAACTAATTGATTCAGAGGAACCGTCGCATCCCAAATAGCACCCTATTCCTTATATAGTGCACTACTCTTGACCGGAGCCCTATTGGGGATAGGGAATAGAGTGCCATTTGGGCCTCTGTTTTTCTCATCGATCACATGAAGATGGGCTTTTGAGGATAGGTGGAAGGAGAGGTGAGATGGGAGGCAGGGTGAGGTAGAGTGAGAATGGAAGTGCAGTTAGTCAAGTCAGGAAGCCTTGGATAAAGGCTGTGGATCTGAATCCACCAGCAGTAGTAGTCCAGTGCTGCAACAACAGTGCTGCAAAATGTATGAACTTTCCAATTTGTAAGTCGCTCTGGATAAGAGCGTCTGCTAAATGACTTAAATGTAATGTAAATGTAACAACAGCTGTTTAGTACAACATAGGAAGGGAGGGAAATAAATCAACTACAACTCTGCTGGGCACTGATGAGCTATCCTCCCTCCCTTCCCTCCTCCCCAGCGATGATACATTGCTGGCCCTAAAGACCACAACAGCCATGGGGAAATAGTGTGTAGTCAGATGTGTCAGGAAACCACCAGAGGATTTGTGTTCCATCGAGCCACCTCAGCTGCTGTGGTTGTGTGGTGTAAGCTGCATCTCAAATGGCACCAAATACAGTGCATTTGGAAAGTTATGACCCCTTGACATTTTCCACATTTTGTTACGTTACAGCCTTATTCTAAAATGTATTTAAAAAAAATCCTCATCAATATACACAATAGCCCATAATTCATAAAAAATAAACTGAAATATCACATTTACATAAGTATTCAGACCCTAAACTCAGTATTTTGTTGAAGCACAGTTGGCAGTGATTACAGCTGAGTCTTCTAGGGTATGACACTACAAGCTTGGCACACCTGTATTTGGGGAGTTTCTCCCATTCTTCTCTGCAGATCCTCTCAAGTTTTGTCAGGTTGGATGGGGAGCGTCGCTATTGTAAGGTCTCTCCAGAGATGTTTGATCAGGTTCAAGTCCGGGCTCTGGCTGGACCACTCAAGGCCATTCAGAGACTGGTCCTGAAGCCACTCCTGCATTGTCTTGGCTTTGTGCTTAGGTTTGTTGTCCTGTTGGAAGGTGAACCTTCACCCCACTCTGAGGCCCTGGGCACTCTGGAGCAGGTTTTCATCAAGGACCTCTCTGTACTTTGCTCCGTTCCTCATTCCTGACTAGTCTCCAAGTCCCTACCTCTGAAAAACATCCCCACAGCATGATGCTGCCACCACCATGCTTCACCGTAGGGATGGTGTCAGGTTTCCTCCAGACGGGTCGCTTGTCATTCAGGCCAAAGAGTTCAATCTTGGTTTCATCAGACCAGAAAATCTTGTTTCTCATGGTCTGGGAGTCCTTTTGGTGCCTTTTGGCAAACTCCAAGTTGGCTGTCATGTACATTTTACTGAGGATTGGCTTCCGTCTTGTCACTCTACCATAAATGCCTGACTAGTGGAGTGCTGCAGAGATGTTTGTCCTTCTGAAAGGTTCTCCCATCTCCATAGAGGAACTCTGGAGCTCTGCCAGAGTGAGCATTGGGTTCTTGGTCACCTCCTTGACCAAGGCCCTTCTCCCCGATTGCTCAGTTTGGCCGGGCGGCCAGCTCTAGGAAGAGTTGGTGATTCCAACCTTCTTCCATTTAAGAATGATGGAGGCCACTGTGTTCGTGGGGACCTTCAATGCTGCAGATATTTGTTGTTACTCTTCACCGGATCTGCTCTTCGAGCTTCTGTCTCAGAGCTCTACGGACAATTCCTTCGACCTCATGGCTTGGTTTTTGCTCTGACATGCACTGTCAACTGTGGGACCTTATATAGACAGGTGTGTGCCTTTCCAAATCATGTCCAATCAATTGAATTTACCACAGGTGGATTCTAATCAGGTTGTAGAAACATCTCAAGGATGATCAATGGAAACAGGATGCACCTTAGCATAATTTTGAGTCTCATAGCAAAGTGTCTGAATACTCATGTAAATACGTTTTATTTTTATTTTTGTATAAATTAGCAAACATCTCTAAACCTGTTTTCGCTTTGTCACTATGGGGTATTGTGTGTCAATTGTTGAGGATTTTAACGTAACCAAATGTGGAAAAAGAGAAGTGGTCTGAATACTTTCCGAATGCACTTTTGTGCACTACTTTTGACCAGGGCCCATAGGGCTCTGCTCAAAGGTAGTGCTCTATGTAGGGAATAGGGTGCCATTTGCGACGCAAACGTGGTGTACGGTGTGGCTGTCAGTGTCACCTCAGCTGTGTGAAAAGAAAAAGATTGAAAAGATTACTCTTAAGACTCGGATGGTAAATTCATGCTAGAAATAGTATGCTTATGTTGGCCGGAAGTTGTTCTCAATGAATTATGACCAAAAATATCTGCTCATAGAATCTTGTGAAAGCTTACGAATAGGAATATTGTCATGAGAAAGACTCATGATAGACTACTACTCTGTATCATGAGAGATGGCCAAGAAGTGTGTGTGATGCATGCTTCCTTGCTGTATGGTTTCTTTTGGCGCACAGGCCTAGTGAGGCATTTGATTTGTGTCTGTCACCACCTTGGCTACACTCTGTGCAGTTCCTGAACTATATTAATAACCCCTGCTTGACGTGACTAGACAGTTGCGGGATAAACCTACACTATATATAAAAAGGTGTGTGTACAACCCTTTCAAATGTGTGGATTCGGCTATTTCAGCCACACCCGTTGCTGACAGGTGTATAAAATCGAGCACACAGCCATGCAATCTTCATAGACAAACATTGGCAGTAGGATGGCCTTACGGAAGAGCTCAGTGACTTTCAACGTGACACTGTCATAGGATGCCACGTTTCCAACAAGTCAGTTAGTCAAATTTCTGCCCCGCTAGAGCTACCCCAGTCAACTGTAAGTGCAGTTATTGTAAAGTGGAAATGTCTAGGAGCAACAACAACTCAGCCGCGAAGTGGTAGGCCACGTTTTTACTGAAACGTTGATCAATGTGCACTGTCCCTGTAAAAAATAAACTCAAACTTCACAGAACAGGAATGCTGAAGCGCGTTGCGCGTGAAAATTGTCTGTCCTCGGTTGCAACACTCACTACCATGTTTCAAACTGCCTCTGGAAGCAACGTCAACACAATAACTGTTCGTCTGTTGGAGTGGTGTAAGGCTCGCCGTCATTGGACTGGAGCAGTGGAAATGCGTTCTGTGGAGTGCTGAATCACACTTCACCATCTGGCAGTCCGACCGATGAATCTGCGCTTAGCGGATGCCAGGAGAACGCTACCTGCCCCAAAACATAGTGCCAACTGTAAAGTTTGGTGGGGCCAGGCCTCATTGCCCGACCTCAACAATGCTCTTGTGGCTGAATGGAAGCAATTCCCCGTAGCAATGTTCTAACATCTTTTTATTTATTTATTTTCATTTAACTAAGCAAGTCAGTTAAGAACAAATTCTTATTTATAATGACAGCCTACCAGAAGGCAAAAGGCCTCCTGTGGGGACGGGGGGCTGGGATTAAAAATAAAATACAAATATTGGACAAAACACACATCACGACAAGAAAGACAACACGACACTATATAGAGACCTAAGACCACAACATAGCATGGCAGCAACACATGAAAACACAGCATGGTAGCAGCACAACATGACAACAACATGGTACTGTAGCAACACATGGCAGCAGCACAACAGGGTAGCAGCACAAAACATGGTACAAACATTATTGGGCACAGACAACAGCACAACAGACAAGAAGGTAGAGACAACAATACATCATGCGAAGCAGCCACAACAGATTGAGATAAAACTGTCCAGTTTGAGTGTTTGTTGCAGCTCGTTCCAGTCGCTAGCTGCAGCGAACTTAAAAGACGAGCGACCCAGGGATGTGTGTGTGCTTTGGGGACCTTTATCAGAATGTGACTGGCAGAACGGGTGCTGTATGTGGAGGATGAGGGCTGCAGTAGATATCTCAGATAGGGGGGAGTTAGGCCTTAGAGGGTTTTTATAAATAAGCATCAACCAGTGGAACTTGCGACGGGTATACAGAGATGACCAGTTTACAGAGGAGTATAGAGTGCAGTAATGTGTCCTATAAGGAGCATTGGTGGAAAATCTGATGTTCGAATGGTAAAGAACATCTAGCCGCTCGAGAGCACACTTACCTGCCAATCTATAGATTACGTCGCCGTAATCTAGCATGGGTAGGATGGTCATCTGAATCAGGATTAGTTTGGCAGCTGTGGTGAAAGAGGAGCGATTATGACAGAGGAAACCAAGTCTATTTAACCTTAGCCTGCAGCTTTGATATGTGCTGAGAGGACAGTGTACCGTCTAACCATACTCCCAAGTATTTGTATGAGGTGACTACATCAAGCTCTAAACCCTCAGAGGTAGTAATCACACCGGTGGGGAGAGGAGTATTCTTCTGACCAAACTACATGACCTTTGTTTTGGAGGTGTTGAAGACAAGGTTAAGGGCAGAGAAAGCTTGTTGGGACACTAAGAAAGATTTGTTGTAAAATCGCAGCAGAACATTGCTTAGAATCATGGGCATTTTTTTGTGTGTTTTAATTGTGTTTTATTTTCTCCCCAATTTCATGGTATCCAATTGGGAGTTAGTCTTGTCCCATCGCTGCAACTCCCGTACAAACTCGGGAGAGGCAAAGGTCAAGAGGAGTGCATCCTCCGAAACACGACCCAGCTAAACCACACTGCTTCTTACCACAATGCCTGCTTAACCAATGTGTCAGAGGTGCCCGGCCAGCCACATGAATCACTAGAGCGCAATGGGACAAGGTCATTCCAGCCGGCCAAACCATCCCCTAACCCGAACGATGCTGGGCCAATTGTGCCTGGACTCAAACCAGGACTCAAACCAGGATCTCTAGTGGCACAACTAGCACTGCAATGCAGTGCAGTGCCTTAGACCACTGTGCCACTCAGGAGGCCATTGAGGACCTTTAAGGTTGCAGTGACACATCCATAACCTGAGTGGAAACCAGATTGCATACCAGAGAGAATACTATGGACATCAAGAAAGCCAGTCAGTTGATTATTGACAAGTTTTTCCAACACTTTTGATAAACAGGGCAAAATATAATTTGGCCTATAACAGTTAGGATCAGCTTGATCTCTCCCTTTTAAATAAAGGATGCACCGTGGCTGCCTTCCAAACAATGGGAACCTCCCCAGAGAGGAGAGACAGGCTTGGCGATGATAGGGGCAACAACCTAATAGAAGAAAGGGTCTAAACCATCTGACCCAGATGTTTTTCTGGGGTCAAGTTTAAAGAGCTCCTTTAGCACCTCGGACTCAGTGACCGCCTGCAGGGAGAAACTTTATAGCGGGGCAGGGGAAAAAGAGGGAGGAGCATTGGGAATAGTCACATTAGAAGGGGTGGGAAATGAGGAAATGTTGGACGGGCAAGGATGCATGGCAGAGTCAAATAGGAATCCTGACTTAATGAAGTGATGATTAAACAGCTCAGTCGTGCTTATTGTCAGAAACGACCACATCAACATTAAGGGACATGGGCAGGTCTTTAAATGTTTTACAGAACTTCTTGTGGTTAAACCCACAGAGAAAGAGCTGCTCCTTAACTTCTTTCGGATCATACCACGACAACATCCGGGGAAATTGCAGAGCTCGAATTTCAAAAAACAAAAGTAGTAATAATAAACATTCATAAAAATACAAGTGTTATACACCATTCTTTAGCTTAGAATCTTGGTAATCTAACCACTTTGTCCGATTTACAATCGGCTTTATGGCAAAAGCATAGCATTTGATCGTCTGAGGACAATGCCTCACCCACTTCCTGCATTAACATGAATTCATAACCTGCACAGGTGTCACAAAACTCAAAAATAGCGATAAAATAAATCACTTACCTTTGAAGATCTTCATCTTTTTGCAATCCAAACGGTCCCAGTTACACAATGAATGGTCGTTTTGTTCGATAAAGTCCTTCTTTATATCCCCAAAAAGTCAGTTAAGTTGGCTCGCTTCATTCAATAATCCACCGGTTCCCCTCGTTCAAAATGCATACAAAATGAATCCCAAACGTTACCAATATACTTCGTCCAAACAAGTCAAACAACGTTCCTAATCAATCCTTAGGTACCCTAATATGTAAATAAATGATCAAATTTAAGATGGAAATAGTCTGTTCATTCCCGGAGACAAATAATCAAGCGCGCGCCCTCACCGGAGCGCGCCACAAACATTTTCCAGCAGAGGCATAACGAAAGTCAGAAATAGCGATAAAATAAATCACCATACGTCAGGACTACCAGGCATGATGACTCCTTGCTGTCCCCAGTCCACCTGGCCTTGCTGATATTCCAGTTTCAACTGTTCTGCCTGCGGTTATGGAACCGCCACCTGTCCCAGACCTGCTATTTTCAACTCTTAATGATCGGCTATGAAAAGCCAACTGAAAATTATTCATGATTATTATTTGACCATGCTTGTCACTTATGAATATTTTGAACATCTTGGCATAGTTCTGTTATAATCTCCACCCGGCACAGCCAGAAGAGGACTGGCCACCCCTCATAGCCTGGTTCCTCTCTAGGTTTCTTCCTAGGTTTTGGCCTTTCTAGGGAGTTTTTCCTAGCCACCGTGCTTCTACACCTGCATTGCTTGCTGTTTGGGGTTTTAGGCTGGGTTTCTGTACAGCACTTTGAGATATCAGCTGATGTACGAAGGGCTATATAAAATAAACTTGATTTGATTACCTTCGAAGATCTTCATCTTTTTTGCAATCCAAAGGGTTCCAGTTACACAATGAATGGTTGTTTTGTTCGATAAAGTCCTTCTTTATATCCCAAAAATGTCTGTTTATTTGGCGCGTTTGATTCAGAAATACACCTGTTCCAACATTACCTGTAAACTTGGTCCAAACAGTTCAAACAACGTTTCTAATCCAACCTCAGGTACCTTAATATGTAAATAATCGATAAAATTTAAGATGGTACTGTGTTCAATACCGGAGAAAAAGAACAAGGAGCGCGCACTCATTCACGCACGCCAAAAGACTAGAGTCCTTCTGAGGGATACTTCAAAAGAATACGAATACTTCTTAATTTTTGAAAAAACAAGCGTGAAACAATTTCTAAAGATTGTTGACATCTAGTGGAAGACATAGGAACTGCAATCTGGGTCCTAATTATTAGATTTTCCCATAGAAAAGCATTGAAAAGTCCAATGACCTCAACAACAACAAGAAATCCTGGATGGATTGTCCTTGGTGTTTCGCCTGCCAAATCAGTTCTGTTATTCTCACAGACATTATTTTAACAGTTTCAGAAACTTTTGAGTGTTTTCTATCCAATACTACCATGCATATGCATATCCTAGCTTCTGGGCCTGAGTAACAGGCAGTTTACTTTGGACACCTCAGTCATCCAAACTTCCGAATACTGCCCCCTAGCCTTAAAAAAGTTAAAGTAACTAACTTTGGTCTTCCGGATAGCCTGAGTGCACTTATTTCTAATTTGCCTGAACGGGCCAGTCAGCCTGAGTGTGCGTTTGCCAAGTGATTTGCCAAATGGAATTCTTCAGATGGAGTAACTTTGCTAGATCACGGTCGAACCATGGTCTGAACCTGTTTTTTAATTCTCATTTTCTTTATGGGCGCGTATTTGTTAACGATACCACTGAAAATATCAAAAAAGAAGGTCCAAGCGTCTTTAACAGAGGGGGATCAAGATTCTGATTCTATACCAATTTACAGAGGCCAGATCATGAAGGAGGGCTTGCTCATTAAAAGTTTTTTTGCAAGCGTCTATGACAAGTCAGGACTGGTTGTTTCACTCAGCAGCCGTTACGAACACAGGCTGTAAAACAGTGATCACTAAAGTCATTATAGAAAACACCATACTGATACCTATCAGGATTATTTGTAAGGATAACATCAAGGAGAGTAGCCTTTTCTGGGTGTTTGGAGTAGGGATGCACGATATATCGGTAAGCATATCAGAATCGGCCAACTGTCACGTTCCTGACCTGTTTTCTGTTAGTTTTTGTATGTGTTAGCTGGTCAGGACGTGAGTTTGGGTGGGCAGTCTATGTTTTCTGTTTCTATGTTGGTTTGGGTACCTAATATGGTTCTCAATTAGAGGCAGGTGGTTTTCATCTCCTCTGATTGAGAATCATATTAAGGTAGGTGGGGTCACATTGTTTGTTTGTGGGTGGTTGTCTCCTGTGTTAGTGTCTGTCTATGTTGCACCATACGGGACTGTTTCGGTTTGTTTGTTCATTTTGTTCGTTCGGTTTTTATGTAGTCATTTCCCTGTTCGTGCGTTCTTCGTGTTACATGTAAGTTCTTACGTCCAGGTCTGTCTACATTCGTTTTGTTATTTTGTTAGTTAATTCAAGTATAGTTCGTTTTTTGTCTTCGTTGTTTTGTCGTGTCTAAATAAATATCATGTCTAAGTATCACGCTGCGTCTTGGTTCAATCCATGCTCCTCCTCTTCGGAGGAAGAGGAGAACCGTTACACCGACATTAGCTAAAAATGACAACATCGGCAACGGCCCGATGTCTAGTTTAACACCAATATCAAAGCTGACGTGCGTATCTACAGTTGAAGTCGGAAGTTTACATTGGAGTCATTAAAACTTGTTTTTCAACCACTCCACAAATTTCTTGTTAACAAACTATAGTTTTGGCAAGTCGGTTAGGACATCTACTTTGTGCATGACACAGCCGTACATAGTCCATCTGTAAATAGCCCACCCAATCTACCTACCTCATCCCCATACTGTTTTTATTTACTTTTCTGCTCTTTTGCACACCAGTATCTCTACTTGCACATCATCATCTGCTCATTTATCACTCCAGTGTTAATCTGCTAAATTGTAATTCTTCGCTACTATGGCCTATTTATTGCCTACCTCCTCATGCCTTTTGCACACACTGTATATAGACTTTCTTTTTTTCTACTGTGTCATTGACTTGTTTATTGTGTTATTGGCTTGTTTATTCCATGTTATTCCATGTGTAACTCTGTGGTGTTGTCTGTGTCACACTGCTTTGTTTTATCTTGGCCAGGTCGCAGTTGTCAATGAGAACTTGTTCTCAACTAGCCTACCTGGTTAAATAAAGGTGAAATAAAAATTTAAAAAATAAAGAGGGGACCAGCTCCATATTAATGCCCATGATTTTGGAATGAGATTTTCGACAAGCAGGTGTCCAAATACTTTTGGTCATGTGCCCCCTCTATCATGTTGGCCAAGGTGGTAACACACATTTTTTTATTCATATATCCATTTCTCCTTTATCATGCCTTAATTGGGCAAAAGTAAATATAATAAGAATAAAGTGAGAGAGAGCCAGCAACGGAAATAAAAGTACAGTGTGTTTACAATTTCAGCGTCTTAGGCTGTAAAACATTTGATCTCTCCCAGTCTTTTTTTCACGTGGGACATTTAAATTCTCCCCGTTTACTCAGGCCTTTATAGCCTGTTGGCTGAGGAGCATTCAAAAATAATTGTCCAGATCATAGCAAGCTTCCCTTGTCAGTTCGTTTCTTAAACAAACAGATCATGGCTATAGCCTGCCAATTAATGAGTTGTTATTTAGGCTGCATGGCCAATAGTCATTAAAGTGTTATTCATTTGGACAGATCACCTGAGTGGTGCTGTAATTGTCTTTTCAATAGGCGTGTGATTTGAACATTTTAGTCATTTGGCAGATGCTCTTATCCAAAGAAACTTACAGGAGTGATTAGGGTTAGGTGCCTTGCTCAAGGGCACAGACAGATTTTTCACCTAGTCGGATCGGGGAAACTGTCGGTTAATGGCTCAATGCTCTTAATCGCAGGGCTACCTGCCGCCCCAGGAGAAGCCATTAACAGCACATACCTTCCTCTTTTGTTTATTTTGATGTGGTGTGGTTTACTGTAATAGTCCATCGTTCACCTAAATTCAGTAGCCTAAACAGTTCAATAGGCCCGTGCCCCATCTGTTGTACATCGTCGGTTGGAAGGCTGTCCTGTAGTCTACACAGTTCATTCAATGCCATTTCCACCGTTCTCCTTGTCCAGGTTATCCAGGAATCGGGTAGCTTCTTTTGCTGATTTCAGTGTGATGTCTCTTTCCTTCCATTTGACCCGTAGTTGTGCGGGGTTCTCTCTGTTTCATGTGGAGGTTTCTGCTCATGTCGGCGTTGATGTAGCTAGATCCGATGGCCCTCATACATCAAAGGTCCGACTTTTTTTGGGGGCTTTGATGGCCAGTCATAGAACTTTATCTTTGTCCCTGTAGCTAAGGAACTTTGCGATGATGCCCCTTGGTTTGCTGCTCGTGTCCCCTCACGGGCTGCCTGTTCGATGTGCTCGTTCGATTGAGGGAGCCCTTGTGAAGTTCTACCGTTTCCAGTAATTCTTCCATTCCAGGTGTTCCACAGCATTCGGGGAAACCTCGAAATGAAGATTTGATCGACGGCTGAAGTCCTCCGTCCCGTTTAATCTTTAGTAAGCCTGTAATTATGTATTTTTCTTCAGCCACGGTTTTCTGGAGATTGTCTTGCGCGTTTTTCTCCAGGGTTAAGCCAATTTCGGCCTCCTCCAAGTGTTTGCCTAGTTCAGTCATATCAGCGATTCCCACCTTGATTTCTTTATTTTCTTTACATCATCGAATATTTTCTTAATCTGCTTAGACAGTTTCTCATTGCCAGTGCAAATTTCTGTTAGTAGTGTCTCTAAACTCACTTCAGTCGAATCGCCAGCTACAGTACTTGGTCCATGGTCGCATTGTTTGTCTCTATTTCTCTATTTAGTATTTGCCATAATGTGCAGTTGCCAACATAACGTTTCAGTTATTTCTTAACTTTAGAGTCGAGTGCTTTCCCATTTAAGAGGCATATTTTAGTAAAGAAAGGAAAAGCCAAACGGATCACAGTTATTGGCAAATACTTTCCTTCTATAACACGTTCAGAGCGAGCGATTTGTTAGATGTCGATGAGGACACTTACTTAGGCCTAATAGAATGTTACCATATAAAGAACCAGCCTAGCATTTGGTGCTAGCGCCCCCTCTGAAAACCAGGCTGTGTCTTTCTCTCTGTGTCACTGCCTCAGTCCTCTAGGCTTTGAGAGTGGCATTTCTTCTCTCTGTCTTCTCTGTGAGTGCATGTCAACAAGGCCTTGTCTGTTCCCTCGGCCCGGCCACTTTATCTAGCTCATTCACAATGCAAGGGTTTAGTCCTCACATCACTGCACTGGTCTGTTCTGTTCTGTTCTGTTGGCAGCTGGAAATAGGGCCTTGGCTGGCTAGTAGGCCTGCTTGACATCAGGTTGTTTGGTGTGACATCATACTGCCACAATGACCGTCTGGGTCAGTCGAATGACTTAGTCTGAATATCATTTATTTTGCAGTGTACGGGCAGAACCCCTCTCTTGAAATGAAGAATTGACAACCATTACTTAACCACCACTGCTCTTTTTGCACTTTAGCAAAGTTCTATTCAAAGAGTAGCCTGCCTCGGACCTGAAGGCCTGTGTGTGTTGTGGTTCAGGAAACGGGTATGTAGCCTATTCCCTCCTTGGCTTGGTATTGAAGTCATTGTACCCAGAGGAGGATGGAGCTAGCTGTCCTCCGGCTACACTATGGTGCTACCTTAGAGTGCTGTTGAGGCTACTGTAAGACCTTTGCAAAATAGTATGTTTTAATCAATTTAATCAAGTGCAGTCAGGGTTTAGTTGACTCCTGCTGAATCAAGTGCAGTCAGTGTTTGTTTGAATCATGCTGAATAAGGTGCAGTTCAGGTTAGTCCCTCCCGTTTCGGCCTGTTTGCTTCCGTTTTGGATTCTAGTGAATACACCCCAGAACTTAGTTTGGAAAATGACTTGACAACAACCGTTATAAAGTTGGTGTCAGCAACAGACAGCGTTTTTATGGAGAGTAGTTTGGATCAGGGCCGGGGCCTGTTGTTGGTCTTCAGGCAACATAAAGCGAACGGGGGGAAGAAGTGACTTGCTTGGAGCTTTGGATGTTATTATTATTGCTATGAAGCCATTCTAGTGCAAAGTCTGTTTTGATAGTTTACTCAGTGTTTTTATTCCTCTTGTGGCTGCTTCCCACACCAGTGAATGCTGGTGACATGAATAATTGAGGAGGATGGGAGACCCACGGTATAGGTGCGGAATGCACGGAGACGACAAAGTGTGTTTCAAAAATCGTCAAAGACTATTTTAACCTAAAACATTTAATAAAGACATTTATAGTACAATATTTTGGGGGAATGGGAATGAGAGGGCTACTTACAGTGTTGTAAAGGGATCACAGCAGTGATGGTATGAGGCATGAGTTGAGGTGTTCAGAGGCTTAACCAGTGCAGGACAGGATTTGACTGAGAAGACAAAAAACAAGAACACAACACCCTACACAGTTAGACAAAAGAGCTAAGAATGAGTTAGTCCAAGTAAGGAGTAAAATCATTGATGTGTAATAATGTGATTGTGTATGTGATTGACTCTACATTAGTGGCCAAAAGTTTAGAAATATTAATTTCCACAGAGTTTGCTGCTTCAGTGTCTTTAGATATTTTTGTCAGATGTTACTATGGAATACTGACGTATAATTACAATTACAAGGCTTTTATTGACAATTACATGACGTTGATGCAATGAGTCAATATTTGCAGTGTTGACCCTTCTTTTTCAAGACCTCTGCAATCCGCCCTGGCATGCTGTCAATTAACTGCGCCACATCCTGACTGATGGCAGTCCATTCTTGCATAATCAATGCTTGGAGTTTGTTAGAATTTGTGGGTTTTTGTTTGTCCACCCGCCTCTTGAGGATTGACCACAAGTTCTCAATAGGATTAAGGTCTGGGGAGTTTCCTGGCCATGGACCCAAAATATCAATGTTTTGTTCCCCGAGCCAGTTAGTTATCACTTTTGCCTTATGGCAAGGTGCTCCATCATGCTGGAAAAGGCATTGTTCATCACCAAACTGTTCCTGGATGGTTGGGAGAAGTTGCTCTCGGAGGATGTGTTGGTACCGTTCTTTATTCATGGCTGTGTTCTTAGGCAAAATTGTGAGAGAGCCCACTCCCTTGGCTGAGAAGCAACCCCACACATGAATGGTCTCAGGATGCTTTACTGTTGGCATGACACAGGACTGATGGTAGCGCTCACCTTGTCTCCCCCGGACAAGCTTTGTTCCGGATGCACCAAACAATCGGAAAGGGGATTCATCAGAGAAAATGACTTTACCCCAGTCCTCAGCAGTCCAATCCCTGTACCTTTTGCAGAATATCAGTCTGTCCCTGATGTTTTTCCTGGAGAGAAGTGGCTTCTTTACTGCCCTTCTTGACACCAGGCAATCCTCCAAAAGTCTTCCCCTCACTGTGCGTGCAGACCTGCCTGCCATTCCTGAGCAAGCTCTGTACTGGTGGTGCCCCGATCCCACAGCTGAATCAACTTTAGGAGACGGTCCTGGCGCTTGCTGGACTTTCTTGGGCGCCCTGAAGCCTTCTTCACAACAATTGAACCGCTCTCCTTGAAGTTCTTGATGATCCGATAACTGGTTGATTTAGGTCCAATCTTACTGGCAGCAATATCCTTGGCTGTGGAACCCTTTTTGTGCAAAGCAATGATGACGGCATGTGTTTCCTTGCAGGTAACCATGGTTGACAGAGGAAGAACAATGATTCCAAGCACCACCCTCCTTTTGAAGCTTCCAGTCTGTTATTCGAACTCAATCAGCATGACAGAGTGATCTCCAGCCTTGTCCTCGTCAACACTCACACCTGTGTTAACGAGAGAATCACTGACATGATGTCAGCTGGTCCTTTTGTGGCAGGGCTGAAATGCTGTGGAAATGTTTTTGGGGGTTTCAGTTCATTTGCATGGAAAAGAGGGATTTGCAATTAATTGCAATTCATCTGATCACTCTTCATAACATTCTGGAGTATATGCAAATTGCCACCATACAAACTGAGGCAGCAGACTTTGTGAAAATTAATATTTGTGTCATTCTCAAAACTTTTGGCCACGACTGTACATACAGTAATGAGAGAAAATTAATAGGGGTACTGACAGTGCTTGGAGGGGAAACATTAGACGTGGCTTCAGTTAATTTCAGGAGAAAGTTGACAATGGTAGTGGAGTAGTCATCACCTCTTAATCAGGGAACAGGGAGGACTTAGCTGTAAATACATTTACATTTACATTTAAGTCATTTAGCAGACGCTCTTATCCAGAGCGACTTACAAATTGGTGCATTCACCTTATGATATCCAGTGGAACAACCACTTTACAATAGTGCATCTAACTCTTTTAAGGGGGGGGGGTTTAGAAGGATTACTTTATCCTATCCTAGGTATTCCTTAAAGAGGTGGGGTTTCAGGTGTCTCCGGAAGGTGGTGATTGACTCCGCTGACCTGGCGTCGTGAGGGAGTTTGTTCCACCATTGGGGTGCCAGAGCAGCGAACAGTTTTGACTGGGCTGAGCGGGAACTGTACTTCCTCAGAGGTAG
Organism: Salvelinus alpinus; assembly: GCF_045679555.1. Lineage (NCBI taxonomy): Eukaryota > Metazoa > Chordata > Actinopteri > Salmoniformes > Salmonidae > Salvelinus > Salvelinus alpinus. The sequence continues at coordinate 70,526,451 of NC_092088.1, forward strand.
GGAGGCGAGCAGGCCAGAGGTGGATGAACGCAGTGCCCTTGTTTGGGTGTAGGGCCTGATCAGAGCCTGAAGGTACGGAGGTGCCGTTCCCCTCACAGCTCCGTAGTCAAGCACCATGGTCTTGTAGCGGATGCGAGCTTCAACTGGAAGCCAGTGGAGAGAGCGGAGGAGCGGGGCTGCGGCGTTCTGGATGAGTTGTAGGGGTTTAATGGCACAGGCAGGGAGCCCAGCCAACAGCGAGTTGCAGTAATCCAGACGGGAGATGACAAGTGCCTGGATTAGGACCTGCGCCGCTTCCTGCGTGAGGCAGGGTCGTACTCTGCGAATGTTGTAGAGCATGAACCTACAGGAACGGGTCACCGCCTTGATGTTAGTTGAGAACGACAGGGTGTTGTCCAGGATCACGCCAAGGTTCTTAGCACTCTGGGAGGAGGACACAATGGAGTTGTCAACCGTGATGGCGAGATCATGGAACGGGCAGTCCTTCCCCGGGAGGAAGAGCAGCTCCGTCTTGCCGAGGTTCAGCTTGAGGTGGTGATCCGTCATCCACACTGATATGTCTGCCAGACATGCAGAGATGCGATTCACCACCTGGTTATCAGAGGGGGGAAAGGAGAAGATTAATTGTGTGTCGTCTGCATAGCAATGATAGGAGAGACCATGTGAGGATATGACAGAGCCAAGTGACTTGGTGTATAGCGAGAATAGGAGAGGGCCTAGAACAGAGCCCTGGGGGACACCAGTGGTGAGAGCACGTGGTGCGGAGACAGATTCTCGCCACACCACCTGGTAGGAGCGACCTGTCAGGTAGGACGCAATCCAAGCGTGGGCCGCGCCGGAGATGCCCAGCTCGGAGAGGGTGGAGAGGAGGATCTGATGGTTCACAGTATCAAAGGCAGCCGATAGGTCTAGAAGGATGAGAGCAGAGGAGAGAGAGTTAGCTTTAGCAGTGCGGAGCGCCTCCGTGACACAGAGAAGAGCAGTCTCAGTTGAATGACTAGTCTTGAAACCTGACTGATTTGGATCAAGAAGGTCATTCTGAGAGAGATAGCAGGAGAGCTGGCCAAGGACGGCACGTTCAAGAGTTTTGGAGAGAAAAGAAAGAAGGGATACTGGTCTGTAGTTGTTGACATCGGAGGGATCGAGTGTAGGTTTTTTCAGAAGGGGTGCAACTCTCGCTCTCTTGAAGACGGAAGGGACGTAGCCAGCGGTCAAGGATGAGTTGATGAGCGAGGTGAGGTAAGGGAGAAGGTCTCCGGAAATGGTCTGGAGAAGAGAGGAGGGGATAGGGTCAAGCGGGCAGGTTGTTGGGCGGCCGGCCATCACAAGACGCGAGATTTCATCTGGAGAGAGAGGGGAGAAAGAGGACAAAGCACAGGGTAGGGCAGTGTGAGCAGAACCAGCGGTGTCGTTTGACTTAGCAAACGAGGATCGGATGTCGTCGACCTTCTTTTCAAAATGGTTGACGAAGTCATCAGCAGAGAGGGAGGAGGGGGGAGGAGGGGGAGGAGGATTCAGGAGGGAGGAGAAGGTGGCAAAGAGCTTCCTAGGGTTAGAGGCAGATGCTTGGAATTTAGAGTGGTAGAAATTGGCTTTAGCAGCAGAGACAGAAGAGGAGAATGTAGAGAGGAGGGAGTGAAAGGATGCCAGGTCCGCAGGGAGGCGAGTTTTCCTCCATTTCCGCTCGGCTGCCCGGAGCCCTGTTCTGTGAGCTCGCAATGAGTCGTCGAGCCACGGAGCAGGAGGGGAGGACCGAGCCGGCCTGGAGGATAGGGGACATAGAGAGTCAAAGGATGCAGAAAGGGAGGAGAGGAGGGTTGAGGAGGCAGAATCAGGAGATAGGTTGGAGAAGGTTTGAGCAGAGGGAAGAGATGATAGGATGGAAGAGGAGAGAGTAGCGGGGGAGAGAGAGCGAAGGTTGGGACGGCGCGATACCATCCGAGTAGGGGCAGTGTGGGAAGTGTTGGATGAGAGCGAGAGGGAAAAGGATACAAGGTAGTGGTCGGAGACTTGGAGGGGAGTTGCAATGAGATTAGTGGAAGAACAGCATCTAGTAAAGATGAGGTCAAGCGTATTGCCTGCCTTGTGAGTAGGGGGGGAAGGTGAGAGGGTGAGGTCAAAAGAGGAGAGGAGTGGAAAGAAGGAGGCAGAGAGGAATGAGTCAAAGGTAGACGTGGGGAGGTTAAAGTCACCCAGAACTGTGAGAGGTGAGCCATCCTCAGGAAAGGAACTTATCAGGGCGTCAAGCTCATTGATGAACTCTCCAAGGGAACCTGGAGGGCGATAAATGATAAGGATGTTAAGCTTGAAAGGGCTGGTAACTGTGACAGCATGGAATTCAAAGGAGGCGATAGACAGATGGGTCAGGGGAGAAAGAGAGAATGTCCACTTGGGAGAGATGAGGATCCCAGTGCCACCACCCCGCTGACCAGAAGCTCTCGGGGTGTGCGAGAACACGTGGGCAGACGAGGAGAGAGCAGTAGGAGTAGCAGTGTTATCAGTGGTAATCCATGTTTCCGTCAGTGCCAAGAAGTCGAGGGACTGGAGGGAAGCATAGGCTGAGATGAACTCTGCCTTGTTGGCCGCAGATCGGCAGTTCCAGAGGCTGCCTGAGACCTGGAACTCCACGTGGGTCGTGCGCGCTGGGACCACCAGGTTAGAGTAGCAGCGGCCACGCGGTGTGAAGCGTTTGTATGGTCTGTGCAGAGAGGAGAGAACAGGGATAGACAGACACATAGTTGACAGGCTACAGAAGAGGCTACGCTAATGCAAAGGAGATTGGAATGACAAGTGGACTACACGTCTCGAATGTTCAGAAAGTTAAGCTTACGTTGCAAAAAATCTTATTGACTAAAATGATATAGTACTGCTGGCTGGTGAAATAGGCTAGCTAGCAGTGGCTGCGTTGTTGACTTTGTTTGAAAGTGTAGCTGGCTAGGTAACCTCTAACTGGCTAGGTAACCTCGACAATTACTCTAGACTACACAATTATCTTGGATACAAAGACGGCTATGTAGCCAGCTAAGATCAAACAAATCAAACTGTTGTACTGTAATGAAATGAAATGTAATACTACCTGTAATACTACCTGTGGAGCAAAGCGGAATGCAACTACTCGCTCCAAACCAAACCGGAAGTGCGTATCGTAGAGGGAGAGGCAATAGAAGTGTTGTTTCTTGTATTATTGTCTTTTGTGTCTTTAGAGGACTGCTTCACCTTAATGTCCCCTTTCCCTTTTCTTCTGTCCTTATTTTGTCCCACTTTGTCCCTTCTTTGTCCCTTCTTCTCTTCTGCCAACTAGACACTCCTTGTTAGCTAGCTAGCTTCTTTCAGGAATGTCCCTAGCAACTGCCTAGCAACAGGTAAACAACTTAGCTAGCTAAGAAAACGGTATAATTTTATGAAAAATTGTTACTTTTTCAAAAGCCTTTCTTCTTTGTTTGCTGCTGTCTCCTATTCAGTTTGCAGTTTTCTTTTGATTTTTTTCGATGTACTTTACTCTAAAAAAACATTTAAATTTCAATATTTGTAGGAGCTCATCTTTTCAGCTGCTGCTGCTTAATTTGGAACTCCGGAACCGGAAAATACAAATTGCAGATACATTCCATTACAGCTAGAGATGCACGATTTACCGGTATGCATATCGGAATCGGACGATATTAGCTGAAAATACCATCATCGGCATTGGCCCGATGTCTAGTTTAACGCCGATGTGCAAAACCGATGTCAAAGCTGACGCGCATACCTATATAACGTAGGTAGATGACGTAACGACGCCACTTAAAATTTTGCGCTACACGTGCAACACAGCTTTCCTAACCTAGCCCACAATGTCTGCTGTGTGAATCGAGCAGTCAACAAGTCGAGCAGTCATTTGAAAGAGTAAGAACATTTCAGCGAGACAACTCAAAGGCGAAATCCATTAAAACCTCTTTGGGCTAGGGGGCAGTATTTTGACGTCTGGATGAAAAGCGTGCCCAAAGTAAACTGCGTGTTACTCAGGCCCAGAAGCTAGGATATGCATATAATTGGTAGATTTGGATAGAAAACACTCTAAAGTTTCTACAACTGTTAAAATAATGTCTGTGAGTATAACAGAACTGATATGGCAGGCGAAAACCCGAGGACAAACCACCCCAAAAAATGTATAATTCAGCCTACTACTGTTTCCAATGGCTGTCATGTTTAATATGAGGCGAAAACCTCCCAGATTGCAGTTCCTAGAGCTTCCACTTGATGTCAACAGTCTTTAGAAATAGTTTCAGGCTTGTTTTGGAAAAATGAGCTAGAATTTGTCATTTGTAGTGGCTCCCATTTTGGCTGTAGTGTTTTCATGCAGCGCGTTCTTTGTTGTTTATCTCTGGTAAAGACAATAACGATTCTCCGTCTTAAATTCTATCGTTATTTACGTATAAGGGTACTTGAGGTTTGATTATAAATGTTGTTTGACTTGTTTGGAGGAATTTATTAGTAACGTTTGGGATTCATTTTGTATGCATTTTGAAGGAGGGAAACCGTTGGATTATTGAATGAAGCGCGCCAGCTAAACTGGGTTTTTGGGGATATAAAGTCGGACTTTATCGAACAAAAGGACCATTTGTGATGTAGCTGGGACCTTTTGGAGTGCCAACAGATGAAGATCTTCAAAGGTAAGGCATTTATTTTATCGCTATTTCTGACTTTCGTGGCGCACCTGCCTGGTTGAAAAATGTTTTTAATGCTTTTGTGTGTGGGGCGCTGTCCTCAGATAATCGCATGGTGTGCTTTTTGAAATCTGACACAGGGGCTGGATTAACAAGAAGTTAAGCTTTATTTTGACGTATGACACTTGTATTTTCATGAATGTTAAATATGACTATTTCAGTAATTAGAATTTCGTGCTCTGCAATTTCACCGGATGTTGTCGAGGTGGGTCGCTAGCGGAACGCCTGCGCCAGAAAGGTTAACGCCAAGATAATGGAATTCATTGCGCTTGCCAATCAACCGTTCTCTGTCATGGATGATGTTGGCTTTCGCCGACTGGTCGAGCACCGGTACACACTACCAAGTAGGTGCTTTTTTTCAGATGTTGCCCTACCGGAGTTACACAGTATTGTTAATGCACATCTATGAGCTACTTGCTATGGGCATCACTTCTATTAGCTTCACGACTGACATTTGGACTAGCGATGTCAGCCCCATGAGCCTGCCGAGTCTGACAGCACAGTGGGTCGACGAGGATTTCGTACTGAGGAAAGCCGTATTGCATGCTCAAGAATGTGCTGGTTCTCATACCGCTGCTGCCATTTCAATGGCATTTGAGAACATGTTTGAAACTTGGAAACATGAACACTCCTAGCTCCATTCAAACATCTGACTCGAGAAATAAGCTCAACTGCGTCTGCAGCATACGTGATACCCTGTCATGGCATTGAAACGCCTGCTCAACAAAAATGCAAACATACCGTAGGGTTAAATTGGAAAAGTACTCTACTAGAGGCTGGGAGAACAAGCGATTTGGTGGCATTCTCTCTGAGCCTCTACTGTGTCGCCACCATGCTCAATGCTAGGTACAAGGACCGCTACTTCGATGCAGATAAGATACAGGTTTTACGTGAAATGTTAGACACAGCTGGACAAGATGGAAACGGACACAGTCACAGTGCGCACCGTGGAAGAGAGGCCATGGACAGACAGAGCTAAAACTTCACTGCTTGACATGTATGATGAAATCCTGGTTGAGACTGAACAAATGAACACCGAAACAGCACAGCAAGTAAGTGAAAGAAATAGGTTTTGATTGTTTCACTGGTAATGGGGACATATATTTTGGTGTGTGTGTGTTTCAACTATTTAACTGTACTAGAATGCTTAAAAGGCCGCTAAAATGTTAAATATCGGTATCGTTTTTAAAATTTTTATAAAATGTCATATCGGTGCATCCCTAATTACAGCTGTGTCATCATAGTGTTGGACAACAAGTTGCTCTATGAAGTTGAACTCAGACATCTCAAAATTCATGAAGTCAACCACAGACCTCGCATCTCGCCCACTTGACACATCAAAGTAGCCCAAGAAACGTTCCTGAATAAAGCCCTGATCATCCACATACCTGATGATAACAGACAACTGCAAGCAAGCTGGTCACACCATAGGTCTCAGAGCGGGGGGGCAATTTTTACCCCCTGGGGTCTGGAATTTTTCCTTATATGTTATCCTAACTAGGAAAACTCTGGACCTTTTTATAAGGTATGACAGTGATTAATCAGTTGTTAAAAGGTTTTATATGGTCTATGATGGGACCAGTTTTTCCCTAATCAGGTCACATGGTTTAAAAAAACTCCTGGGAAAAAAACTTCTGGCCCTGGGTTGGATGAAAACCCTGTTAAACTGCAGCTACATTATTTGTTCATATAAATTATATTTAGACTAGATTAGGAGGGGGATTTCCTCTACCCAGACACATAGACAACAACTGATAGAGAACAGCTGTAGCAACTGTAGGCCTTATAAAAAATGTACTCACATCTGTCATCACTATTATGTTGATGAATTGTTTCCAGTTAATCATTTTGGACTCAGCCAGCCCAATTTTGAATATATACAAAATTTGATCACATTCACATTTTCTCCTGACACCCAAATTGACTATAAATACATAACGTTACCAATTAGTTTACCCTGACCAGATGGACAGTGTCACGACTTCCGCCGAAGTTGGCTCCCCTGCCTGTTCGGGCGGTGCTCGGCGGTCATCGTCACCGTCCCACCGATCCCTTTTTCGTTTGTCTGTTTGTTTTGTCTTATTAGTTTCACCTGTGTTTCTGTTGTTTTCGGTTAATGAGCTTCCCTATTCCCAGTAGGTAGACCCGCCCTTGTTTTGTGCGGGATTGTCTTTATGTTACGTGTGTGTGTTTTAGGTAGAGGTGTATTATTTTACTATTTACTTGGCACCCTGTGTTTTGGGTTATCAAGTTGTTCTCTGCGCCCTGTATGTTTGGGCTTATCATTTTTTGTGTGCAATAGTAAAAGGAGCACTTTTCCCAAGTGGAACTCTCTTCGTCTGATTCCTTCACCCACCTAGTCCCGCGTGACAGACAGGGTGCATAGGCTGTATGCAGCTGCTCTTATTAGTGGCCTACAGTTGATCAGACTGAAAAATAGTCTTGTTTTCATCCCATACAGCATGTCAGATTTCTAATGTTTAGGTGTAGTCTAGGCTCCTGCAACATTTATGTCATGGGTTTTTGCTTGTCTGTCCGGACTAATTATGTGTTATCATCTTTGCTAAATTAACACCGGAGGAAAGTGGAAAGTATACTTGAACGGCCAAGAAAAAATGTGCTGTGTTAACCTCTCTCTTTAATCTAACTTTTAATGGATGATGCGATGGAAGCTATAAAATCATTCTGAATTATTTTCATCATCCCAGAAAAGACAGTAGAAATGTTAATTTGTTCAGCAAGTAAAGCATTGTAACGTGCAATTACCTCTGCAAGCTCCTTGTAGTTACCCTTGTTAGCGGAACTTTCCCTCTCATCGTGTCCTCTAAAAGCAAATTATTGCATGCCCAAAAACGCAGTGGTGTTGATAAGCAGCTTGATAACATCCCTGTTTCTTCTTACTTTCTCATTGTGTTGCGTAGTTTGAATACGCAGACCTTCGTCATAATCGATGTAGCTTTTTCCCAGAATCTTGAATCTGATGTGGGCATTTGTATGCTCCCTGCTTTTGTTTTGCCATTTAGCTAAACTATCGATGTTCTTCAGATCACTGTACCCACCTTTCGACCAAGGCTCAGACTTTCCAAAAATCAGGCAAGGCCAGCAATACAGGCGGCTTGATGAATGGCTCCCTGTTAACCAGCTAATATTTTGATACCAGGTGGTATTGAACGCCCTCACCTTTTCATCCTTCTTCATGAAACTGATCTCAGGCAGAGGTCGACCCTGAAGGTTGTGCAATGTAACAGGAATATTTAGACTGATGGATGCCACCCGTTAGATAAAATACGGAACGGTTCCGTATTTCACTGAAAGAATAAATGTTTTGTTTTCGAGATGATAGTTTCCAGATTCGACCATATTAATGACTTAAGGCTCGTATTTCTGTGTGTTATTATGTTATAATTAAGTCTATGATTTGATAGAGCAGTCTGACTGAGCGATGGTGGACACCAGCAGGCTCGTAAGCATTCATTCAAACAGCACTTTCGTGCGTTTTGCCAGCAGCTCTGCTGTTTATGAATTCAAGCCTATCAACTCCCGAGATTAGGCTGGTGTAACCGATGTGAAATGGCTAGCTAGTTGGCGGGGTGCGCACTAATAGCGTTTCAAACGTCACTCGCTCTGAGACTTGGGAGTAGTTGTCCCCCCCTTTTTTTAAAGGGGTGGATCAGCTTAATATTGCGGAAAGAATGTTGCTTCCAATGTAATTGTCTGCATCATTTCCAATCCCCAATATTTTTGGGGTAAATATATCCATACACGCATGCATACATATACACATATATACATACACATACCTATATAGACATACATAGTTTTTTTAAGAATATACCTTTATTATTATTCCCTGCAAACCCTACCACCGATCCCCCAATTGGAGTAAACTAATAAACACTTCTGCTTTTACCGTCAATCTATACATCTTATACACATTTTACAGACACAGTCTACTTTACAATAGTTCTCTCTTGTTTGTTCTTAGTCCTTCCTCTATTTCTGATGTCCATCCAGTTTGATTTCTATTTGTAACTGTGCTATTTCACAAAAGTTCCAAACCTATATACATTAAGCCAAAAACAACTATCCAGTGTTCCAGGGTAGTTACAGGGCCGTTCAACTAAAGGTTAGGGGAACAGGGGAGAGTCCTTTTTAGATGTAGGACACACAAACCAACTGAGTGGATTTGAACTAAAGGGCATGAGAGAGTCCTGTACAGTAACTTACTTCCAATGGACCGATGAAACCAATGTGCTTTGGTCCAACTCGGACCACTCTATAGTACGTCAGCTTTCTGGAATGGCTGTGCTGCTCACGGTCTCGAGCTGAGCTGGTTACTGTTGAAGCATCCTTGAGCTTTCACCTCACATTCCTAATAACTACTAGGGTCAGGAGTGTTTTGTTTGTAACTTTATGACATGACCTGGAAGAGTCCTGGGGCCCATTCTCTCTCAGCCCTCTCCACTTTTAGCCTGGCATCAACCTTTGTGTTTAATTGACAAACGGTGGTGGTGGACGCTCTACTTCCACAGTCCTACTGGACCAATGAGAAGACAGTAATGGGGTTGAGGGATGTGCTTCTGGCTCTGCCCCATGCAGACTCCATGATGTCAGCTGTCTGGAATGAATGGCTGTGCCACTGACTGTGATGAACTGGTGGAGCAGTTAAGAATCTAGAGTCTCACCACCTCGCAACTAATGTCCCATTCCTAATAACCAGGTTCAGGATTTTTTTGGGGGGACTTTGTGACCTGACCTGAAACAACCTTACTAGTTGTAGCCCCATAGGCTATTGACGTGGTCAGGAAATACTCATGAACATACTACAAATTGTAGAACTTATCATTTTGTTAAGTTTATTATGCAACTTCATTATAATTTCCCTTTGTATCAAAGTTCCCCAAATTCCTATGTCGATATAAATCCTTGCTTTTAGATACACCAGTGTAGCTGATGAAGTTGTAGTCGTAGTATCAAGTTGAAGTCGTGGTGCTTGTTAACCGGAGTTGTAGTGGGCATGTTAACATTTTGTTGAATATGATCCTGTGTATGAAGAGGTGAGTGTGTGTGTGAGTGTGAGTGTGTGTGTGAGTGTGAGTGTGAGTGTGTGTGTGATCAGTCAGCCAACAAGCCCCATCTGAATCAGACATTAACTTCTTGAGAATACAGGGGGTGCTATTTTCCCATTAGCATAATTTGCTCTACAGATTAAACTGCCTCTTATTCAATTATTGCTCTTACTATATGCATATAAATAATACCATTGGAAAGAAAACAATCTCTAGTTTCTAAAACCGTTTCAATTTTGTCTCTGAGTGATACAGAAGTCATTTGACAGCACTTTCCATGACCAAGAAGAAAAAAGCAAGATGTGTATGCCAGCTTCAACGCTCTGCCTATATATGGTCGTGCCCCCTATGACCCGAAACACACCTCATTGGCCTTCCTCTGGGTGTCAAGAGGACGTCAGAGGAAAAATATCTTGTTTATCTGGGACTGACGTGAAATGAGAGCTAATTCTTTGGCGTGACCGACAACTTCCGGTTGTCTAAATCGTGCGACTTGTAGCTGCGATTGTCTTCTGTTGTGCGGCCATTATGGATGAAAACTATCTCCGTCTCGAAGTTTGTTTGATACATGTGACCAGATCATCGTAATGTATGTTTTTTCAATATAGTTTAATCAGATTATTTGATTTTTTTCGGGAGTTTTGTGGTGTTCCGTTGTCTGAATTTATTTACGTTTGAGAGATCCGTGCCACTCGACCAGTACCTGTGCTAAATGGAGTGGGAAAGGAACAATTCTGAACGGAACCAACGACTCATCTTGACAAAGGACACTTTGATCAACATTCTGATGAAAGATCAGCCATAGTAAGACCCAATTTACGATGTTATATCATATCTGTTGTGCATGTGAACTGGCCGTGGGCGCCTAGCCGAATCTGCCTGGTATAGCTATGCTAATTTAGCGCTACATTTTGTTTTCGTTATAAAACATTTCATAAATCTGAAATATTGTTTGGATTCACCAGATGTTGGGCTTTCAATATCTGTACGCTGTGTATTTTTCTGAAATGTTTTAAGATGAGTAATTCGTTATATGACGTTGGTCTCTGTAATTGTTCTGGCTGGGTCAGCACTATTTCAGATTGCAGCTGCAATGTAGAACTGTGATTTATACCTGAAAAATGCACATTTTTCCAAAAAAAAACTATGCTATACCATAAATATGTTATCAGACTGTCATCTTATGAAGTTGTTTCTTGGTTAGTGGCTATATATATTTTTATTTAGTCGAATTAGTGATAGCTACTGACGCAGGAAAAAGCTGTTGGGAGTAAAAAAAATAGTGTCCTTTGCTAACGTGGTTAGCTAATAGATTTACATATTGTGTCTTCCCTGTAAAACATTTTAAAATCTGAAATGGTGGCTTTATTCACAAGACCTGTATCTTTCATCTGGTGTCTTGGACTTGTGATTTAATGATATTTAGATGCTACAAGTTACTTGTGACGCTATGCTAGCTATGCTACTCAGTGGGGGGGGGGGGTGGGGGGTGCTACCGGATCAGGGTTGGTGACTCGTGAGAAGTTTTAACAGCCTCGCTTGCAGAGCGAGCTCGAAGCTCAGGGCTCAATTGTCTGTCGGGTCGGGGAGAGACTACTAGACAATAACTGACACCGAGGGATTCCCTCCCTGTCCGTGGGTTTGAACATCTGCAATAAGAAACTACTCCTCTCTGTAATTGACAAATAGACTTTTCCTCTATCTTCTATGAATGGTTTTGATCATTCCTTGTGTGTGAGTGTGAGGTCATACTGGGAGAAATGAGTCATAGTAGCCGTGTGTGAGAGAGAAGAGGCATTCAGCTGTTTTACACATTACTTTGTGTGTGTGTGTTGCCCTGGCTCTCCTCGTGTGACCTGCTGGTTGAGACAATTGTTTATATCATTGTTGACTAACAAGATGTGACAATACATGATTAAAGACAACAAGAAAGATCAAAGGTTCTGGGTTCATTGGACCCAGATGCTCAATGAAGACTCTCCATTAACTAATATAAAAGTGATTACTTAGTCTATAGGAGTGTCCAGGAAACTGGCCCTACAGCATGTGGTAATGTGCTCTCCCTGTGTTTCTGTTCTAGGTGGGGAAAGACACTGTCCAGACTACGGAGGACCAGATAATGAAGAGAGATATGCCTCCAGCTTTCATCAAGTAAGTACACAAAGAACAACTCTCCTCGATTCTCAGCCCTCAAACTTTTTCACCTAATTTATTATTTACCAATCTATCCAATTTAATCATTAGTTAACGATGATGAGTTTGAACTTCTGTACTCTCTCTTTGTACTGTTCTCTCCCTCTCTGCTATCTGCTGCAGACAGTAATGGCTGCTTGCACCCAGGCCAGCACGCAAAGGTCAGAGATGGCATGTTAAGTGCCTCAGAGTCACAGCCCTGCCCTCCCTGGTCTATTATAAATACTGCCTTAGATTGTGTCCCAAATGGCACCCTACTCCCTATATAGTGCACTTTTGACCAGGGCCCTTAGGGTTAGGGGGCTGGTAGTGGCGCCTCAGTCAGTCAGTCCTGTGCTTCCATGGTGTATTATAAACACTGTGCTGGGGTGCTGCCTGCTACTGCTAGTAAGTTGCTGGCTGCCTCATAGGCTACTATTTGCCCATGGAGGAACTCTATGGAGGGGTTCTTCACTAACGGAGAAAGCAGGAAGGAACACTGTTAGGTTTCTATATGGTCTTCCTTCCTGGACAGCTGCTCTTGCACAACCTCGACCAAAGCTAAGCCCCTAGTGAAGACTTGCTTTTAAAATGTATTTTCAGACAGTTTGTTTTCTTTGGACGTATTGATTCAATCTACACTCAGTGGCCAGTTTATTAGGTCCACCACCCCGTTCACGAAAATGGTTCACTCCTATAGACAGTGAGTCACGTGTCCGTGGCTTGCTATATAAAGCAGGCAGACGGGCATCAATGCGTTCGATTGAATGGTAGAATGGGCAAAACGAGTGACCTAAGCGACTTTGAGGGTGGTATGACCGTCGGTGCCAGGCGCACCAGTTCCAGTATCTCACAAATGGCCTGCCTCCTGGGCTTTACATGCACGACAGTGTCTAGAGTTTACTGAGAATGGTGCAACAAACAAAATACATCCAGTCAGTGGCAGTCCTATGTGTGAAAACAGCTCGTTGATGAGAGGTTGAAGGAGAATGGTAACAGGCGGGCCACAAACGGACAAATATCGACACAGTACAACAGTGGTGTTGTAACGATCGTCTAAGGGAGGAGACCAAAACGCAGCGTGGTAAGTGTTCATTTTAATTGAATAAATAAACTGAACACTGAAACAACAAAAACCAACAAAGAGAGTGAACGAAACGAAACAGTCCTGTCTGGTGCAGACACAAAACAGAAAACAACTACCCACAACACACAGGTGGAAAAAGGCTACCTAAGTATGATTCTCAATCAGAGACAACGATAGACAGCTGCCTCTGATTGAGAACCACACGGTCAAACACAAAGAAATAGAAAGCATAGAAAAATGAACATAGAATGCAAGACATAGAATGCCCACCCCAACTCACGCCATGACCAAACCAAAATAGAGACATAAAAAGGATCTCTAAGGTCAGGGCGTGACAGGTGTGCAGAATGTTGGCTGGGTGTTTTGGGTGGTTCGACCTGGTACCTAATAAACTGTCCACTGAGTCTATATTACCCTTTTATCATTTTGAACAGTGGTCTAAAGATAAGTCACTCCCTGAATAAATTAATCTTTAGGGATATACATTTTTCCTCCTCCAGTATCTCCCTCCTGAGGTCTCTTCCTACTCCACTCGATCTAGCAATAATCTGTAGCCCAGCTGCTTTGCTGTGACTCTGCGATCCCTTCTTAGCCTTTACACCCTTGCCCCGGTCACCTCCGTCTATAACTCAGTAATACAATAGGGGCTGACGGGGTCACGACGGGGTCACGGGACGCCCAACAAGTTCACGGATGAAAAGCAATTGGCAGGCGTAGGTCATAGAGGTCACGGAGGCGTGAACCCATTTGGCACCTTGATGTCACATCGTCACCCTGTCTTCATCCATCAGATACACATGCTGGAATGTGTCTCCTTAACGATATATATATCCTTCACTATAATTAGCGTGTGCATAGATCCTGGTCTGGTCCAATAATGTAGCATAGCATGGGGCTGGCTGCTGAAGGACAGTGCTGGCTGCACTAACGTAACATACATAATATTATTCTGAAAAAATATAAACGCAACATGTAAAGTGTTGGTCCCATCATTCATGAGCTGAAATAAAAGATCACAGAAATGTTCCATACACACAAAAAGCTTATTTCTCTCAAATTTTGTGCACAAATTTTGAGCAATTTTTCCTTTGCCAAGATAATCCATCCACCTGACAGGTGTGGAATATCAAGAAGCTGATTAAACAGCATGATCATTCCCCAGTGCACCTTGTGCTGTGGACAATAAAAGGCTGCTCTTAAATGTGCTTTTTATGTCACACAACACAATGCCAAGTTTTAAGGGAGCGTGCAATTGGCATGCTGACTGCAGGAATGTCCACGAGAGCTGTTGCCAGAGAATTGAATGTTCATTTCTCTACCATAAGCCGGCAGTACGTCCAACCGACCTCAGAACTGCAGATCACGTTTAACCACGCCAGCCCAGGACCTCCACATCCGGCTTCTTCACCTTCAGGATCGTCTGAGACCAGCCACTCTGACAGCTGATCAAATCAAATCAAATTTATTTATATAGCCCTTCGTACATCAGCTGATATCTCAAAGTGCTGTACAGAAACCCAGCCTAAAACCCCAAACAGCAAGCAATGCAGGTGAAGAAGCACGGTGGCTAGGAAAAACTCCCTAGAAAGGCCAAAACCTAGGAAGAAACCTAGAGAGGAACCAGGCTATGAGGGGTGGCCAGTCCTCTTCTGGCTGTGCCGGGTGGAGATTATAACAGAACATGGCCAAGATGTTCAAATGTTCATAAATGACCAGCATGGTCAAATAATAATAATCACGAAACTGAGGAGTATTTCTGTCTGTAATAAAGCCCCTTTGTGGTGAAAAACTCATTGCAATTGGCTGGGCCTGGCTCCTAGTGGGTGGGCTTGTCTCCCAAGTGGATGGGCGTATGCCTAGACCTGTGAAATCCATAGATTAGGACCTAATGAATTTGTTTCAATTGACTGATTTCCTTATATGAACTGTAACTCAGTAAAAATGTTGAGATTGTTGCATGTTGCGTTGAAATTTTGTTCAGTGTCGATGCATTAATAATACATAATATATGCTTTGATCTAAAGTGACTTACAGTTGAGTGCATACATTTTATATGTGACCCCAGTGGGAATCGAACACACGGCCCTGGCGTTGCCTACACTACAAACTACACACAGACACCGCCAGCATGCAAGTGTCACTTCCCAGCACTCTTCCTGTTTTAATATGCACATACATTACCAGTTACCACAGGCTTTAAGAGACCAGCGGCAATTCTGCCTCAGCTATAATGGAAACTCAAACCGAACTTCTCTAGTCTGGCCCTTCCTGCAAACACAGTGCCTTGCCTTCCAGCACTGTGGGGGGGACGAATAATGCTAGTTCCCTATTAAACAGAGGAGAAGAGTGTTTGGCCCGCAGGCTTTAGTAGGAAGTCAGGATTCTGTGGGAATTGGGACATGTCTGTCTTTGGCTTGTTGCCTGTTTCTGTGCATCGTACCGTGGGGTTGGAGGTTCGATGATATACTGCACATATGAGGCTTGGGCTATGATATCGAGCCTGCCTGTGTTTCGCTGACTAACAGGTTTCTTAAATATACTGCATCTCCTCTGCAGCAGCAGTACACACCCGAGGCCATTTTCATGAAACCTGCTCAGGGATGCTATAGTGTAAGATATATTATGAGACTAATAGAAGCTCTTCATATCGACAATGGGCTTCATCTGCTTGCCTTGCAGTATATGACTGGAGGCAGTATACTGATTTAGAACGTGAGAAAGTAGTTGTGTTTAAAACATGAAAGAGCGTTTTGTTTTTCTTTGTCGTCAGGTCAGCAGTTCCACCTAGACACACTGCTGCTATGTATAGACACTTTTATCCATGATCACTTTTAACAACAGGAGATTGGCCCTACTGGCCTGGTGCCCTACTGGCTTTTGGAGACCCTAAATTATCTATGTTACATTATTGTTTAGTGGTATTGTTTTCCACTGTCCCTCTCTCAGGGTGGAGACTGCATGCACCAAGCTGGTGCAGGCAGCATCTATGTTGAAAGCAGACCCTTACTCCGTCCCCGCTCGAGATTACCTCATCGACGGCTCCCGGGGCATCCTCTCTGGCACATCGGACCTGCTGCTGACCTTCGACGAGGCTGAGGTACAGTCAAGTACAGCACCATTGGTTCTTGGAGCAGTTTAATCTCACCCTCAAACTGAACGTCTTCTAAACCCCATTAATTACACACAGACATAACCTGCCGTCCATCCTTGGCCATGCTCAAAATGTATTCCGGGACGAATATGTGTTACTACAACACAGCACAGCTCAGCTCAGAAGGCTAGAGCTAGTGTCTTAAACCAGGTAGCCGTACCATCCATCCAACCCCATCCATCCTCTCTCCCCGGGGGTGAAAATCACCAGCCATCAGCTCTCATCAGGCGGTAGCAGCAGCCAGGGAGACTCGGCAGTCAGCACAGACATGCTGTTTTATCTGTTCATGCAGCTGGACTCAGGGACAGTAGCACAGTACAGTGTAGAGACATAGAATAGGGTGCATTTTGGGACTGAGCCAGGTAAGTTGTTCATAAAGCAGCACTGGGACTAGGTGAGGAGAGGCGTACAGTAACCACACACACACACACACACACACACACACACACACACACACACACACACACACACACACACACACACACACACACACAGTACACAACACACACACACACAGTACACAACACATGCAGCTGGTCTGGAGCTGAAAGAGCAGGACAAAGAGACAGGAATGTCAGTAGCACAGCATTAATATCCAGTCTAAATAGCTAGACAAAATACTGTACCAACAATTAATTAGGATTTACTTTATTGGCCTGAGGGGAAATTTGTCTTG
This sequence comes from Salvelinus alpinus, assembly GCF_045679555.1. Taxonomy (NCBI): domain Eukaryota; kingdom Metazoa; phylum Chordata; class Actinopteri; order Salmoniformes; family Salmonidae; genus Salvelinus; species Salvelinus alpinus. The sequence goes on from NC_092088.1 coordinate 70,543,309, forward strand.
GACATTTAAGTCCAAGATAGCGTTTATGTAATATGACGTTAGCATAATCATTCTGAAAGAATCACCTTCAGCTGTGATTCACACATCATAATAAGAAGTCTTTAGCCAATGAAGATGGAGTTTAGAGTCCAAGAATGAAAGGTCTCGCATGAAACACTAGTCTAAAAAGTTGAATCTGACTTCAAATCGGATTTCCAAATCTAATTTCCACACCAAGCTGGGTGACCAAGACAATGTAGATTATTGATCCTGTTTCGTGTTGTTCTGATCAATTGCAGGTTCGTAAAATAATTCGTGTCTGCAAAGGTATCCTGGAGTACCTAACCGTGGCAGAGGTAGTGGAATCTATGGAGGACCTGATCACATACACAAAGAACCTGGGACCAGGTCAGTCCTTTCATAGTTACATTTGCATAGGTGTTACAACCACATGTCAAAACCACATACTTTAGTTACCAATACCTGGCTACTGAGATGATATAATGCATAATAACAATAATATATGCTTTATCCATAAATGTTTGACATTACTTTTTAAATTTTATTTTGCAAAACACAAGCTGATCCTGCATCAATCCCACCTCAACACCCTATGCTCCTGACATGATGACCTGATGTTGACTTGATGTTCTCTGCATGGATGGCATGTTGACAGGAAGTGGAAATTACGTGAGAGAAACACGTTATATAACCGAGCCTTTGTTGTTGTTCCTGTCCAGGGATGACAAAGATGGCAAAGATGATTGACGAGCGACAGCAGGAGTTGACCCACCAGGAACACCGCGTGATGCTGGTCAACTCCATGAACACAGTCAAAGAGCTGCTGCCTGTACTCATCTCAGGTGAGCTTCTATTCTACTCTATTCTATTGAACACAGTCAAAAAGCTGCTCCCTGTACTCATCTCAGGTGACCTTCTACTCTATTCTATTGAACACAAATAGCTGCTGCCTGTACTTCTCTCAGGTGAGCTTATTTTCTATTGAACACATTCAAAGAGCTGCTCCCTGTACTCCTCTTAGGTGAGCTTCTATTCTACTCTATTCTATTGAACACATTCAAAGAGCTGCTCCCTGTACTCATCTCAGGTGAGCTTCTATTCTACTATATTCTATTGAACACAAGGAGCTGCTGCCTGTACTCCTCTCAGGTGAGCTTATTTTCTATTGAACACATTCAAAGAGCTGCTCCCTGTACTCCTCTTAGGTGAGCTTCCATTCTACTCTATTCTATTGAACACAGTCAAAGAGCTGCTTTGTGTACTCATCTCAGGTGAGCTTCTATTCTATTGAACACAAATAGCTGCTCCCTGTACTCATCTCAGGTGAGCTTCTATTCTACTCTATTCTATTGAACACATTCAAAGAGCTTCTCCCTGTACTCATCTCAGGTGAGCTTCTATTCTTCTCTATTTTAGTGAACACAAAGATCTGCTGCCTGAATTCCTCTCAGTTGAGTTTCTATTCTACTCTATTCTATTGAACACATCCAAAGAGCTGATCCCTGTACTCATCTCAGGTGAGCTTCTATTCTACTCTATTATATTGAACAAAAAGAGTTGCTGCCTGTACTCCTTTCAGGTGAGCTTCTATTCTACTCTTTTCTGTTTCACACAGCCAAAGAGCTGCTGCCCTTATTCATCTCAGGTGAGCTTCTCTTCTACTCTATTCTATTTAACACATTCAAAGAGCTTCTACCTGTACTCATCTTAGGTGAGCTTCCATTCTACTCTATTCTATTGAACACAGTCAAAGAGCTGCTCTGTGTACTCATCTCAGGTGAGCTTCTACTCTATTCTATTGAACACAAAGAGCTGCTGCCTGTACTCCTCTCAGGTGAGCTTATTTTCTATTGAACACATTCAAAGAGCTGCTCCCTGTACTCCTCTTAGGTGAGCTTCTATTCTACTCTATTCTATTGAACACATTCAAAGAGCTGCTCCCTGTATTTATCTCAGGTGAGCTTCTACTCTATTCTATTGAACACAAAGAGCTGCTGCCTGTACTCCTCTCAGGTGAGCTTATTTTCTATTGAACACATTCAAAGAGCTGCTCCCTGTACTCCTCTTAGGTGAGCTTCTATTCTACTCTATTCTATTGAACACAGTCAAAGAGCTGCTGCCTGTACTCCTCTTAGGTGAGCTTCTATTCTAATCTATTCTATTGAACACAACGAGCTGCTCCCTGTGCTCATCTCAGGTGAGCTTCTATTCTACTCTATTCTATTGAACACAAAGAGCTGCTGCCTATACTCCTCTCAGGTGAGCTTCTATTCAACTATTTTCTATTGAACACAGTCAAAGAGCTGCTTTGTGTACTCATCTCAGGTGAGCTTCTATTCTATTGAACACAAATAGCTGCTCCCTGTACTCATCTCAGGTGAGCTTCTATTCTACTCTATTCTATTGAACACATTCAAAGAGCTTCTCCCTGTACTCATCTCAGGTGAGCTTCTATTCTACTCTATTCTATTGAACACATTCAAAGAGCTTCTCCCTGTACTCATCTCAGGTGAGCTTCTATTCTTCTCTATTTTAGTGAACACAAAGATCTGCTGCCTGAATTCCTCTCAGTTGAGTTTCTATTCTACTCTATTCTATTGAACACATCCAAAGAGCTGATCCCTGTACTCATCTCAGGTGAGCTTCTATTCTACTCTATTATATTGAACAAAAAGAGTTGCTGCCTGTACTCCTTTCAGGTGAGCTTCTATTCTACTCTTTTCTGTTTCACACAGCCAAAGAGCTGCTGCCCTTATTCATCTCAGGTGAGCTTCTCTTCTACTCTATTCTATTTAACACATTCAAAGAGCTTCTACCTGTACTCATCTTAGGTGAGCTTCCATTCTACTCTATTCTATTGAACACAGTCAAAGAGCTGCTCTGTGTACTCATCTCAGGTGAGCTTCTATTCTATTCTATTAAAGACAGTCAAAGAGCTGCTCCCTGTACTGATCTCAGGTGAGCTTCTATTCTATTCTATTAAAGACAGTCAAAGAGCTGCTCCCTGTACTCATCTCAGGTGAGCTTCTATTCTATTCTATTGAACACAGTCAAAGAGCTGCTCCCTGTACTCATCTCAGGTGAGCTTCTATTCTATTCTATTGAACACAGTTAAAGAGTTGCTCCCTGTACCCATCTCAGGTGAGATTCGTATCTATTCTATTGAACACAGTCAACGAGCTGCTCTCTCTTTTCTCTCCTAACTGTCTTTTTTTTTTAAAGATCATTCATATTGGTATTCTTTATGATAGTACAGAGTGAATGTAGATTGGAAGATGGACACTAGAAGGGCATAGACAGTAAAGGTTGAGATGGGGCTGGAACCCTCGTCGCCAGTGGGTATGCAGAGTCCAGAGTCGACCTTTATACCACTAGACCAGACTCTAACACACAACTGTTTCTCTAACAGAGTAATACTGGATGTTCACAGTGGAGGTCTTCACAGGTCCGTAAAGTTGGACCCATTCCTAAATGGAACCGGGTCTTTCCCACCCGACCCAATATGCATAATTATTTAAAAAAATAAACAGCGAACCGCTTCAAATGGACCCGAGGACAGTCAGTCCCGTTCAAAAAGGCGCGTGGAAAAACAGGCCCGTGCCAGTTAGGATCCGAGAGTAGAAAAAGAAAGGGAGAGAAAGAAACGTCAAACCGGACGCTTGGCCAAATGAGCCACGGTTGCGTGTCCTTAAACAGCCTATAACAAATTACACCAAAAAAGCATTTGTTCCGTTTTGATGTGTAGCATATTCATAACTTTATAGCCTATTGTTTTATTGGTTTTTACTTTCCTAAAACAATAATTGTCCACCTCAGGGTTCAGCTGTCAGATATTTGAGCGCTAAATGTATCAGGGCATTGCATGCATATATGCCTATATCCCTAGGTGTCCACTGTATGATATTAATACACAAATCTATACTGTGTGTGTGTGTATATATACAGTTGAAGTCGGAAGTTTACATACACTTAGGTTGGAGTCATTAAAACTAGTTTTTCAACCACTCCACAAACTATAGTTTTGGCAAGTCGGTTAGGACATCTACTTTGTGCATGGCACAAGTAATTTTCCCAACAATTGTTAGCAGACAGATAATTTCACTTATAATTCACTGTATCACATTTCAAGTGGGTCAGAAGTTTACATACACTGAGTTGACTGTGCTTTTAAACAGCTTAGAAAATTCCCGAAAATAATGTCATGGCTTTAGAAGCTTCTGATAGGCTAATTGACATAATTTGAGTTAATTGGAGGTGTACCTGTGGATGTGTTTCAAGGCCTACCTTCAAACTCAGTGCCTCTTTGCTTGACATCATGGGAAAATCAAAAGACATCAGCCAAGACCTTAGAATTTTTTTTGTAGACCTCCACAAGTCTGGTTCATCCTTGGGAGCAATTTCCAAACGCCTGAAGGTACCATGTTCATCTGTACAAACAATAGTACGCAAGTATAAACAGCATGGGACCACGCAGCCGTCATACCGCTCAGGAAGGAGACGCGTTCTGTCTCCTAGAGATGAACGCACGTTGGTGCGAAAAGTGAAAATCAATCCCAGAACAACAGCAAAAGGACCTTGTGAAGATGCTGGAGGAAACAGGTACAAAAGTATCTATATCCACAGTAAAATGAGTCCTTTATCGAAAGGCCGCTCAGCAGGGAAGAAGCCACAGCTCCAAAACCGCCATAAAAAGCCAGACTACGGTTTGCAACTGCACATGGGGACAAAGATCATACTTTTTGGAGAAATGTCCTTTGGTCTGATGAAACAAAAATAGAACTGTTTGGCCATAATGACCATCATTATGTTTGGAGGAAAAAGAGGGATGCTTGCAAGCCGAAGAACACCATCCAAACTGTGAAGCACGGGGGTGGCAGCATCATGTTGTGTGGGTGCTTTGCTGCAGGAGGGACTGGTGCACTTCACAAAATAGATGGCATCATGAGGCAGGAAAATTATGGGGATATATTGAAGCAACATCTCGACATCAGTCAGGAAGTTAAAGCTTGGTCGCAAATGGGTCTTCCAAATGGAGAATGACCCCATGCATACTTCCAAAGTTGTGGCAAAATGGCTTAAGGACAACAAAGTCAAGGCATTGGAGTGGCCATCACAAAGCCCTGACCTCAATCCCATAGAACATTTGTGGGCAGAACTGAAAAAGCATGTGCGAGCAAGGAGGCCTACAAACCTGACTCAGTTACACCAGCTCTGTCAGGAGCAATGGGCCAAAATTCACCCAACTTATTTTGGGAAGCTTGCGGAAGGCTATCCGAAACGTTTGACCCAAGTTAAACAGTTTAATGGCAATGCTACCAAATACTAATTGAGTGTATGTAAACTTCTGACCCACTGGGAATGTGATGAAAGAAATAAAAGCTGAAATAAATCATTCTCTCTACTATTATTCTGACATTTCACATTCTTAAAATAAAGTGGTGATCCTAACTGACATTAGACATGGAATTTTTACTTGGATTAAATGTCAGGAATTGTGACAAACTGAGTTTAAATGTATTTGGCTAAGGTGTATGTAAACTTCCGACTTCAACTGTATATATAAGGACGAGAAGCTTAGGCCTAGTCCTATAGAGACAGAGAGAGATATCCCGGTGGCATGTTTCCAACACCGAGATGCATTTCTTTATCCTTGTCAGATAGGCTACTATTGCAATACAGAGTTAGGCTAATTTGTTAATTTCGAACATATAAAGAGGAGGGTTATATTGTTAGATTAAAGGAATAACTCTGGTAGGCCTAAAACATTCTTCCTCACCTCAAGTTCAATTGTCGGAGGCCATTGGAGCGCCAATGCGCACTGCCTGCAGTAGCTAAAGCGTATAATAGCCACAACACACCAAACCTTCACAACATTTTCTAAACTTTATTAGGGTAATGTCAAAAGTAAAACAAGCCATTGCTTATAGGGAAAATACAAACAGGTTATTATATTGCGGCATTACAATAAGTTTATTTTTGCATCTCGGCCTGATTTTGTTTTTTCATAGTTTGAATGTAACATAGTAATTATACTATATTGCGGCAAACATGCAGTTTGTAACTTAATTTGGCCAATGAAAATGTCTCAACAGAATGAAACAAAATACTTTTTACAAACACTACATGACCAAAAGTATGTGGACACTCATCGAACAACTCGAACATCGTCTAACATCTTATTCCAAAATCATGGAACGAATCCACTAATTTGAACGGTTGTCCACATACTTTTGGTGATGTAGTGTATTTAAAGAGCTGGTTTAAACCCACAAGTTTTGAACAGGCTATATTGAAGCAATTAGGCCTCTCAACAAAGGTTAGTCCCTATACCATAGGCTACTGAACAAATGACACCAATAAGCTAATGATCTTTCTTTTACAACAGGCCTACTTATAACCTATCTTAAACGAAATACCGAGCAAAACATTTTAAAAACAGTTCGAACTTAATTTAGCCATTCGAAAATGTCTCAACAGAATGAAACCAAACACTTTTTGCATATTTAGAGAACTTGTTTGGATTCATATTAAAGCCTAAAATAATGATACATCTAATTATAATAAATATGAAAAATAAATAAAATACAAGTTAGAAAATTGCGTCAAACCTGAAGAGTTGGCCGCGCAATTGTTCTTATCATCTTTGCCTATTACAATATTAAAACTTTCCCCATGGAAATTCCACTTCTCGACTTCTTTTCATTATACTCTTTCTCTAACTTTCATTTTACTTCAATGAAAAATGCCTCCATCTTCACAATCAACAGTAGACTAGGCCAAGGCTCCTCTCACTCACTCTCTCGCTCTCCTTAGCAGCAGGCGCATGTTAGATGAGAGGCCAGAACCAGTTTCAGCTGGCTGACACAGATAACAAGCTCACACAGTTCTCATCAACCACCTTCAGATTTACAGAGGAGGTCCTGTTGGTACATCAATTTCAATTGCACATACCCGAGACCTATGGCAATTATATCAGCTCGAACCCGATCCGAGACAAAATTTAGGACCCGGACCCGCTCCGGTCGGATCTCGGAATTTCAAGGTCTGTTGGACCCGTGAAGACCTCAAGTTCAGTTACCTATACTTACGACTATACTGCAAGTAACTAAGTGCTTGTTACTGATGGTCATTGTTGTGGTGTTACTATAGGTATCAAGATCTTTGTAACGACCAAGACGTCCGGCAGCCAGGGAGTAGAGGAGTCTCTGAAGAACAGGAACTTCACCTTTGAAAAGATGAGCGCTGAGATCAACGAGATCATTAGGGTGCTGCAGCTCACTTCCTGGGACGAAGACTCCTGGGCCAATAAGGTACATAGCTAGCTAGAACCACACCCTCAGGGTTGTCTTGGCCACTAATGGGTGAAGTTGCTTCTAGGCACTGATCTTGGGTCAGTTGTGCATTTTCCCCATTAACGGTTAATGTTAGAATTGGGGGAAAGATGCTGTACCTGGGAGAAACTTCACCCCAGAGCTTGTTTTTGGCCCGGTCTCTCCCACACGCACACACCTCGACCCTCGAGAGCTGCTTGTCTTAGGCAGTGAAATCGCTTTGCCCAGTCACTCGCTCTTTGCACCGGCTAAAGAAAGCTATGTTTTTTTGTCCAGTATGAGTTCGTATGAATCTGGACTCAAATTAAAGGCTAAAAGCAAAGCAGTGACTGTCTGGGCCAAAGCTTGGTCTGCTAAACACCCACGTGCGCTCACATGCACTATACACTGTGCGCCCGCGTAGATGTACAGACTCCCAGAATGCTGTGGGAGTAGAGCGCACCGCAGCCTGGACAGGTTTAAGTGTGATGCCCATTTACTGTTCATTGTTAGTAAAATTATTTTTGTTAATTTTGGATAAGCCTATTTTGAGGTGGTTGATTGTCTAAAATGGCCATTTGTTACATTGCTATTTTAAGATTGCTTGAGGCCACAGGCACAGGGTCCTAATTTCCATTTAAGCAGGTATGCATAGGCTCTCTCTCTCTATCTATATCTCTTTCTATCTCTCTCTCTTTCTATCTATGTCTCTCTCTTATATATATATATATATATATATATATATATATATATATATATATATATATATATATATATGGTCCAGACAACTTTTGGGGGGATTTCAAATTTTTGAAAATCTTACCCCAAACAGCAAATCACTTCCTCATCCTCGTTGTGTAGTATGGGGGCCCCGAATAAACATGAAAAAAGGCTCCAAAAACATATTTTTAGAAACGTCAAAGCTCTCTGTATAGTGACGCAGGTCTTTAGATATTGTACACATGAAATTGTGTGATTCTGAAGCAATGTCATATTCTGTTTTGCGCGACTCTTGCCGTTTCCCCTATCCAGCTGTTTCATTCTCTGTGTAGCCTGCTGCTACAGGTAACTGCCAAAATAAAGGAAACACCAGCATAAGATTAAGGCAGCCCCCCGCACCTCTCTGATTCAGAGGGGTTGGGTTAAATGCGGAAGACACGTTTCAGTTGAAGGCATTAAATTATACAACTGACTAAGTATCCCCCAAAGTGTCTTAATAGGGCGTTTGTCCACCAGAACAGTTTCAATGCTCCTTGGCATAGATTCTACAAGTGTCTGGAACTTCCTGTGTGGAAGCACCCCATGCTTTCAATATACTTTGTATTCCTCATTTATTCAAGCGTTTCCTTTATTTTGGCAGTTACCATTAGAATGGACAGAGAGGTGCGAATACATTTCAGAATGACACGATTTCATCTAAAGACCTGCATCACTATCCTGAGAGCATTTTTGTTTCTGAAAGGAAGTATTTGGGTGTTTTTGGAGCCTTTGTTCTTGTTTTTTCAGGGCCCCAAAAACAAGTGAAATTACAAAAATGTGTCTAAACCCTTCAACAATAAAAAATAGAGATTTGGTTGTAAAAAAATAACTTCTCCTTTAACTCTTTCTGACCACCACTCTGCCTGCTTAGCATGCCCAGTCAGTCTCAACCGGCTGTATTTATTTCCCATGTCACCCCACTCTCCACTCTGAATGACTTCTTCTTTACTAAGCTTCTTACTATTTTTACGTTGCCTCTTTTTTCCCGTTGGTCTTGGTTGGTATGTCTGGTTAAACATTTGTATTTGTTTTGTTCTTCCTTTCTTTTTACCCCCCCCTCCCCTCCCTGTAGAAGGTAAGCCTACCTTTTTCGCCCCCTACCTACCTTGTTGTGCATTCGGACGCAGCATGTTTGATAGCTAGAGTTGCAAGATTCCTGGAACTTTCACGAAATTCCCTGGTTTTCCCGAAATCACAGTTGGAGGATTCCCGGAATCAGGAGGGAAACAGCAGGAAAGCCTAAATCTTCCAACCATGGTTTCCTGAAAACCAAGGAATTTATTGAACTGTCCAGGAATTTTGCAACCTTACTGATAGATCTCTGTCTGTGTGCTGACATGATGATGATGACGATGACAGTTTGTGCCATGTGGTTGTCCATGTGTTCTTTTGTGTAGTAGATCAGTGCTAAGGTAAAACTATGAGTGCTACTGTAGTAGATACGCGATCTAGGTGAGTGTGAGAGATGTTGCCTTATGCTAGATGCAGCATAAGCAATGCTAATGGAATGGAATTACACATTTGGGGAAAATGTGCAGCAAGTTCTAAAAATGTTCGCTGTTGTTTTACTTTACTTTAAAGGGATACTTCAGGATTTTGGCAATGAGGCCCTTCGTCTACTTTCCCAGAGTCAGGTGAACTCGTGGATATCATTTTATGTCTTTGAATGCGGTTTGAAGGAAGTGGCTAGCTAGCTCTAGCACAATTGCTGACTAGCATTAGCGCAATGACTAGCATGCTAGCAGATACCTATAGACTTCCAGTCATTGTGCTAATGCTAGTTAGCATTGGCTCGCGAAACTACCTTGTAACTTCCTTCATACTGGACACAGAAACAAAATTGGTATCCACAAGTTCATCTGACTCTGGGGAACTAGATAAAGGGCCTCATTGCAAAAATCCCTAAAATATCCCTTTAACAAGCAATGTTTTTCTTGATTTTCTTGGGGGGGTTGTTTTGTTTTTGCAAGTTTGACATAACACATAAACAGCTGACCTGAGTGCCCTTCTCCTATAGATACCAGTAGTAGGATGTCCTTTAGGTGTCTTATTGATCCATAGCACTATGGAGTCATGTCAAATGGATCTTTTATTCAACGTTCCAGTAAGATTAGGGGCCAGTTTCTGGAACACAGGTTAAGCCTATTCCTGGACTTAAAAGTACTTTCAAATGAGATTCTTCATTGAACATGCTTTTTAGTCCAGGTTTATTCTGGGCTTAGTCAGGCTATGGGAAACTGTCCTTAGGCAGTGTAAATTAATGCTGATCTGTGTAGTAATAGTGTACATATCTTGCACTTTATTTTTACCCATGGGAGAATGGCACTCAAATCATCAAGTGGTCCAAAAAATTGACTGATTCCAGGACTGCGCTAGTGTCAGTGTGTAAAAACAGTGGTCCTTTGCTCACATATCTAGCTAGCTAGGTTCCTTAAATGATCTAATGTCCTCTCACCTTACATGATCCCCAATACTAATAATCCCCAACGCAAGGGCCTCTCACTGGATGGATGGAGTGTACTGTTAGAGAGTGTGTGTTTGCTTGTGTTGTGAAAGGATTGGTTTGTCAAACCACCTGTCCACTTCTCAGGCTGGCTTCACCACTTGGTAAAGTAAACTTTGGATGCATTCCAAATTGCACACTATTCCCTATATAGTGCACTACTTTTGACCTGGGCATATAGGGAAGCTAGGGTGCCATTTGCGACATAGTTGTAGTGACATCATTCCTCACCTTATTGTTTTACTTCATGTTTCTTTTATCTATTTATTTTTATTTCACCATTTGAGTGCCATTCTTGACTTTGCTCAATCTTCTGTTTTTAAAGGTAGACTCAGCAAAATGACTTCGCCACTAGCAGCACCAGAGATATTGAGATGCAACACTTCGCTCTCACGTAGTCACACACAATCCCGGCGCATGTGCACGGGTTCGCTTCAGACTGTATACAGCGTGGTAGCCAGGGCACCAAACCAGCAGAGAAGTCAAGCCTCGTGCACTCAGGGAGCAGTTGTTGTTCTTGTTCAATGGCAGAACGGACATTTTTTTTTTTTTTTTTTATTCAACTCGCCAGCTCTTGCATTAGAACCATCGACCTTTCAGTTACTAGCCCAACTCTCTAAACCGCTAGGCTAATATTGGTTCAGTGATGCAGTAGAGACTAGACAGTAGACGTACAGTATTAATATAGCATAGATCTGTATTGTCCCTGAAGGACAAATGCCAAGGCTTTAATCTCATGGGTGGTGGGATCAGAGAGAACATCCACTTGTGGATGTCCTTTATGGAGTAAAAAGTAATAAACTGCATAAGGCCATTCAAAGGACATACAAGAACACTAGCCTATCACTCAACCCTCAACCAAGGTCCTGTGTGGCTTAATTGATAGAGCATGGTGCTTGTAATGCCAGGGTTGTGGGTTTGATTCTCATGGGAGAGCAGTACGAAAATATATGTACTCACCCCTGTAAGTCACTCTGGATAAGCACATTGGCTAAAAAGAAAAATGTAACCATCACTCTGCCACATGTTGTGTAGAACTCAGCTTTGTTTCAACACCATTCAAGCCATCTCTTGACTTGGACAAATTGTTATATTTACTCCGATTGAGGTACAATGTCACAGTCGATTGGCTTTTTATGATGTGAAACAACACCCCACACCCATATTGACGGTTGTGTCCCATATGACACCCTAGTCACTATACACTGAATGTACTAAACATTAACAACGCCTGCTCTTTCCATGAATCCAGCTGAATGCTGTGATCCCTTATTGATGTCACCTGTTAAATCCACTTCAGTCAGTGTAGATGAAGGGGAGAAGACAGGTTAAAGAAGGATTTTCAAACCTTGAGACAATTGAGACATGGATTGTGTGTGTGTGTGTGTACCATTCAGAGGGTGAATGGGCAAGACAAAATGTTTAAGTGCCTTTGAACGTGTTATGGTAGTAGGTGCCAGGCATTTGCTTCAAGAACTGCAACGCTGATGGGTTTTTAATGTTCAACAGTTTCACGTGTGTGTCAAGAATGGTCTACCACCCAAAGGACATCCTGCCAACTTGACACAACTGGGGGAAGTATTGGAGTCATGGGCCAGCATCCCTGTGGAACGCTTTCGACACCTTGTAGAGTCCATGTCCCGAGGAATTGAGGCTGTTCTGAGGGCAAAAGAGGGTGCAACTCAATATTAGGAAGGTATTCTTAATGTTTTGTACACACAGTATAATGTGTAGTACTTTTCACCATGGCCCATAGTGGTGAAGAGGAGAAGTCTACCGTGTCCGGAAGTGACTTCACTATTAACTTTATGGATTCAGGTTCACTCAAGCACAGTGGCACAACTTTGGTTTTAGAAGTGGGGGGGCATCACATTTTTATCCAGTCGGATAAACACTCTAAATAGCCTACCTGACCACTCAGGTGTCTGCATGGTCCTAAAGCACACCGTTGCATCGTTTTGTATCACATTTCAATGATAAAACTGGGTGGGACAAAATGCAATTTCAGACATGCCCCCCCATGTCCCCAGTGACAGTTGCGCCCCTGCTCAAACATCTTTTTAAGCTTTGTTTTACTTTTGACAGTTACAGCTGATTTTGGGATTGTATACCGATTCGCTTCAGTCTCTGAATTGTTTAATCTAACTTTTTGCCACCAATTCCTGATATCAGGGCATAAAAACAAAAATTTGTGGGCCTCCCGGGTGGCGCAGTGATCTAGGGCACTGCATCGCAGCGCTAGCTGTGCCACCAGAGACTCTGGGTTCGCGCCCAGGCTCTGTTGCAGCCGGCCGCGACCGGGAGGTCCGTGGGGCGAAGCACAATTGGCCTAGAGTCGTCCGGGTTAGGGAGGGTTTGGCCGGTAGGGATATACTTGTCTCATCGAGCACCAGCGACTCCTGTGGCGGGCCGGGGGCAGTGCGCGCTAACCAAGGTAGCCAGGTGCACGGTGTTTCCTCCAACACATTGGCTGGCTTCCGGGTTGGAGGTGCGCTGTGTTAAGAAGCAGTGCGGCTTGGTTGGGTTGTGTTTCGGTGCTTCGTCTCTCCCGAGCCCGTACAGGAGTTGTAGCGATGAGACAAGATAGTAATTACTAACAATTGGATGCCATGAAATTGGGGAGAAAAGGGGGTAAAATAAAAATATATATATTAAAAATAAAAATTTGTGAACTGCATTAGCCTAGTTAGTGCGCATGTGCGCCCAGCTATGTCCTGTCCCGAGCTTGTTTTCCCTGGCTAAACTATCTGGCTAGCTGAACTATGCAAGGTTTTGTTGTCATTGCCAGGCTTCATAAATACTGCAACCTTAACTTCAAAACTCCTTTGCTAGTTATACAAGCATGTAACTAAGAAATTAGCTGGAAAGAAACTTGAAAATTATATATTGTTTTGTTGAATAGTCATGACTGGTTTGAGCTATCTGTCGTGTCGTAAGACAAAGGTGGCGATGGATATCATTGTTACTTAACGCAGATCCAAGTTCATTTTTGAGATCCACCGACGACATTGGCATAGGTGAACATTTCTGACTGGTCTTGGAACTGTGATAACAGGCAGCCTTTCCCCGCTTGGCTCAATGAGATATGTAGTGATTTTGCCAACACAGCCAGATATGTAAACAGTCTTGTACCCTTAACCTTTTTTTAAACTGACTATAGTATTTGTTGACTAAATCTGACTTTGTTAGTTTAATGAGTAATCCAGGACTGTCACGAGTTAATTGACACAAGAAAACTATACAGAGTGCCAGTGGCTACAATGAATGGCTAAATGACTTCCGGGCAGGAAGGGTCCAAGGAGCTCCACCTCACCACTGTATAGGGCTCTGGTCAAAAGTAGTGCACTATGTAGGGATAGGGTGCCATTTGGGACTCGACAAAAGAATGGAAAGTGATTTGATTTGAACAGCATGTGCACTTTTACAGTTGTGTCTTGCTGTCAGAGGTTAACCTTGCATTTGAGGTACAGATGTGTGTGTGACAGCTTTTTGCAGGTTTGTTGTGTGTACTGTAATGGTAGTAATCATGGAGATGACATGTCTTTTCCCTATGTAACTATGTAACGTCATGATCCGTGTGTTCATCTGTGTGAATGCCGAGCCCATCAGTCATCATCACATTAATGAATTCCCCAAGCAGGCAAATGCTGTTACTGTATGAGATCACTATTCCAACCCTGTTCAAACTCCAAACACATGCTGGAATATCTGGCTCATTGACAGATAGACCATTAGCTGACTCCGAAGACATACAGTAAACTACAGAAGGGTTACGCTAAAAAGGAATGATCATTAGGGACATTACCTAATTTTAGACATTGCACAAATTATTTGAACAAATCTTTGTGTATGTCAAATTGTGACCTTGGAACTATAAGTTTCTGTCTGACATTTTGGTCAAAAATGTGTTATTCACAGAGTTGCTCTTTAGATGGTCCTTTTAAATATATTTATTTTTGTCAATTTACTATAAGAAAAATTACATCTGAAAGTTCTATCTGCGCAAACACCTTTTAACTTGGTGCTGTAAGGTTCTATCTGCAATCCAATCACACAATGCTGAGCTGTCAATCACAAATAATTGTATGTAAGATTATATAGTTATTAAGTCATGAAAGAGGAAGACCTCACAAAACAGTTCTGAGATCTGGGACTTCAAAAATATTAATTATCTCAAAACTACATTTTGCATATAGAACCTTATAGTCCAAAGTTCTTGATTATTCATATCATAAGTTCTGGTCTTCTTTTTCAATTACTTAGATTTTTTTCACCACTTTTTCAGAAGAATGGCCATAATGTAACCTCTTTATGGTAAAAATAATTAAATACAGGTGCCTTAAAACAGGGTTTCCCAAATGCAGTTCTGGGGCCACCCCGAGTGCACATTATGTTTTTTTTCCAAGCACTACACAACTGATTCAAATAATCAATGGTTGATGATGAGTTGGTTATTTGAATCAGCTGTGTAGGGCTAGGACAAAAAACAAAACATAGACCTGGGGGGGACTGAGTTTAGGAAACCCGGTCTTAGAGCATGTTTAAGGCCCTTAGTGGAGACATTGCTGTTTTTGTCTTTTCATCTTGTTCTATATAAATATGAAAACCTCCATGGAAAGGGTATTTCACAAAAAGTACAAACTTACCACATTTTATCGATTAATACAAAGTAGTTTACTGACTTTGGGTGTCAGATACCAGAAAATTATATCAGTTTACTCATCGAGTGCTAAGCTTTGGCAATGTTGCTAGTTCTCCATAGAATATAGCGCATTTGCCATTTGACAGAACTATCGCTTTAACAAATGTGTGATGACCATAAGAAAGAAGGAAGGGTACTTTTATTTATTTAATCATTAAATGTTTATACTTTTCTATTGAAATTGAAATAATTTTAACATTCTCTGCCAGATAGAATCTAATGGCTGATCCCAGATTGACATTTCAGAGCCATAAGGTTCTATCTGCGATTGCACTCTCCTAAAATAACTGATTTATAAATGTCTTAGGATTTTGATACTCTGTACTTTATGTACCTTTAAGCTGAGTGTCTTAATGGTTTATGGAAGAATAATTCACTACAAGACAGTTCTGAGATCTGGGATATGAAAACTTTGATGTTCAATATCTCAGAACTATGCTTTGCACAGATAGAACCTTATAGTCCCAAGGTCTCAAAATGCTGTAATACAAAATCTTAATTGTAGTCAATCAATCTTTTTCAAATGTGTATTTTTGGGGAGGTTCTAGACTTGGAGGTTCTTTGTTATTCATCCGTGTTATCTCTTTTAACCCTGTTGTTGACACTAAAGGATACAGAGGCCATGAAGAGAGCTCTGGCACTCATCGACTCTAAGATGACCCAGGCCAAGAGCTGGCTGGGGGATCCCAACGCCCAACAAGGTAACAGAGACTGGTCTTCCCAGTGGATTAATATACCAGGGCCGTGTTCATTAGGGCAGTGGTTTTCAAACCTCTCCTTGAGGACCCCCAGACATTAAACTATTTTGTTGTAGTCTGAACTAGCTCACCATATTCATGTAATCAAGGGCTTGATTATTAATTAACAAGTAGAATTAGGTGTGCTAGTTCTGGAATAGTTCATATATACAGTTGAAGTCAGAAGTTTACATACACTTAGGTTGGCGTCATTAAAACTCGTTTTTCAACCACTCCACAAATTTCTTGTTGACAAACTATAGTTTTGGCAAGTTCGGTTAGGACATCTACTTTGTGCATGACCCAAGTCATTTTTCCAACAATTGTTTACAGACAGATTATTTCACTTATAATTCACTGTATCACAATTCCAGTGGGTCAGAAGTTTACATACACTAAGTTGACTGTGGCTTTTAAACAGCTTGGAAAATTCCAGAAAATGATGTCATGGCTTTAGAAGCTTCTGATAGGCTAATTGACATCATTTGAGTCAATTGGAGGTGTATCTGTGGATGTATTTCAAGGCCTACCTTCAAACTCAGTGCCTCTTTGCTTGACATCATGGGAAAATCGAAAGACATCAGCCAAGACCTTAGAAAAAAATCTGGTTCATCCTTGGGAGCAATTTCCAAACGCCTGAAGGTACCACGTTCATCTGTACAAACAATAGTACGCAAGTATAAACACCATGGGACCACGCAGCCATCATACCTCTTAGGAAGGAGACGCGTTCTGTCTCCTAGAGATGAACGTACTTTGGTGCGAAAAGTGCAAATCAATCCCAGAACAACAGCAAAGGACCTTGTGAAGATGCTGGAGGAAACAGGTACAAAAGTATCTATATCCACAGTAAAACGAGTGCTATATTGACATAACCTGAAAGGCCGCTCAGCAAGGAAGAAGCCACTACTCCAAAACCGCCATAAAAAGCCAGACTATGGTTTGCAACTGCACATGGGGACAAAGATCGTACATTTTGGAGAAATTTCCCCTGGTCTGATGAAACAAAAATATAATTGTTTGGCCATAAGGACCATTGTTATGTTTGGAGGAAAAAGGGGGGAGGCTTGCAAGCCGAAGAACACCATCCCAACCGTGAAACACGGGGGTGGCAGCATCATGTTGTGTGGGTGCTTTGCTGCAGGAGGGACTGGTGCACTTCACAAAATAGATGGCGTCATGAGGAAAGAAAATTGTGGATATATTGAAGCTACATCTCAAGACATCAGTCAGGAAGTTAAAGCTTGGTCTCAAATGGGTCTTCCAAATGGAGAATGACCCCAAGCATACTTCCAAAGTTGTGGCAAAATGGCTTAAGGACAACAAAGTCAAGGTATTGGAATGGCCATCACAAAGCCCTGACCTCAATCCTATAGAACATTTGTGGGCGTGTGCGAGCAAGGAGGCCTACAAACCTGACTCAGTTACACCAGCTCTGTCAGGAGGAATGGGCCAAAATTCACCCAACTTATTGTGGGAAGCTTGTGGAAGGCTACCAGAAACATTTGACCCAAGTTAAACAATTTAAAGGCAATGCTACCAAATACTAATTGAGTGTATGTAAACCTCTGACCCACAAGGAATGTGGTGAAAGAAATAAAAGCTGAAATAAATCATTCTCTCTACATTCTCTCTACATTTCACATTCTTAAAATAAAGTGGTGATCCAAACTGACCTAAGACAGGGCATTTTTACTGGGATTAAATGTCAGGAATTGTGAAAAACTGAGTTTAAATGTATTTGGTATGGTGTATGTAAACTTCCGACTTTAACTGTATATGGAATGGCTGGGGGTACCCGAGGAGAGGTTTGAAAACCTCTGCATTTGGGCAATCTGTAGCGCATTGTTTTTCAATTAAAAACTAAAACAATCTGTTTTATTGGAGTGTAAGTAGTTTCTCCCTGTATCAGTCTGTTTCCTTCTGATTGGCGCCAATTGAACAATGCAGTTGTCCTTTTTCTCTAGGTTGTAAGTAACATTTGTCTTGCCGTGGTCTCTGTCTCCTGGTGATCAGGGGATGCAGGAGAACAGGCCATCCGTCAGATCCTGGATGAGGCTGGGAAGGTGGGAGAGCTGTGTGCTGGGAAGGAGCGGAGGGATATCCTGGGCACTGCCAAAACCCTGGGCCAGATCACTGACCAGGTGTCTGAGATGAGGGCCAGGTACAGTACATATACAGTAATAATATATGCCGTTTATCAGATGCTTTTATCCAAAGCGGCTTACAGTCATATGTGCATACATTTTATGTATGGGTGGCCCCGGGAATCAAACCCACAATCCTAGCATTGCAAGTGCCATGCTCTACCAATTAACCATACATACAGTCGCTAGTGAAAGTCTACACACCCCTTGCACATTCTTCACATTTTGCTGCCTTAAAGTTAATTCTAAAAAATTATTAATTTTGATATTTTCCTATCCACAAGCTACTCCACATTTCCAAAATGAAAGAAAAACTATAGGGAAAAAATGACGAAAAAATACAAAATGAGGATGCATTGATTGTGTATGACTTCACACCCAAGAGTTAATACTTGGTGGAAGCACTTTTAGCAGCCATTACAGTTATGAATAATTTTTTATACGATTTTACCAACCTTGCACAACTCTTAGGGCAACTTATCCATTGTTTTTGTAAACATTTCTCAAGCTCATGTAACTGGTGTGAAATGGCTAGCTATTTAGCAGTGCATGCTAGTTACGTTTCAATCGGTAATGTCACTGGCTCTGAGACCTTGAAGTAGTTGTTTCCCTTGCTCTGCAAGGGCTGTGGCTTGGTTGCTGAAGAGAAGGAGGTCAAAGGGGGGTGAGTGTAACTGGTGTGAAATGGCTAGCTAGTTAGTGGTGTGTGCTAATCCACCCAGTGACAACAAAGCTACAGGCGTCCTTCCTGACTCAGTTGCCGGAGAGGAAGGAAACCGCTCAGGGATTTCACCGTGAAGCCAATGATGACTTTAAAACAGTTAGAGTTTAATGGCTGTGATAGGAGAAACTGAGGATGGATCAACAACATTTGTAGTCACTCCACAATACTAACCTAAATGACAGAGCGAAAAGAAGGAAGCCTGTACAGAATAAAAAATATTCCAAAACATGCATCCTGTTTGCAATAAGGCACTAAAGTAAATCTGCAAAAGTATATATATAGGGAATGGGATACCATTTGAAACACAGCCTGTGATCAATCAGTGGGAGAAAGTAACCTACAAAGTGGTAAGCTTATTACAGGGGATTATAGTGTGTTAGACTGTAACTGATTCCCCTCCGATCAGATCTCACAGTGGCTGGGGACACGCACTGAGTCATGCTGACAGATTAAAAGCAGCTTTCCTCACTTAATGCATAATCTAGTTAAACCCCCGACCTGAATGAGTTACTGTCTGCTGTTAACTGGAAAGGCCTCTGGAAGTGGAGACACTAAGATCGGGAAAAAATGATATTATTGTTCAAGTATTTCATCCCATATGAGACAGTGAACAGGAAGTTAAACAGCAGGAGGGCAAGAGGTACAGAACATGTTAGTCAATGAAATATTTCCTCAGTCAGTTTTGAGTTTTCTGTCTTTCCATCAGAATGACTAACACTATGAACAAGATTTCCTTTTCCACACGCAGGTATTGTTCCCTACGCAAGTTGATGTTTATTGTCATCAATCTTGCCCTGAGCGATTTCCACTGGATGGGCCAGCTGCAAAGTCAAAATGTGCTTTATTGTAAAAATTCCTGAAAAAACTAAAATTAGCTTTTTGGTCTTAATTTAAGGTTAGGCATTAGGGTTAGCAGTATGGTTAAGCCTAGGATTAAGAATAGTAAAACAACACATTTCACTGCACTTATTTGGATTGTATGACTTTGTGGCTGTGCTAGCTAGTGACCACTGCAGAGCTGACTCCAGTTCCAGATTCATGACGATGAATGCCAACCTGCTTTCCACACATTAACCCAGTTATTCCAGGAATAATCAGGGATTCCAACCATGCTGGGATTCCTGAAAAACCTGTGTCGTGTCTTTACTATCATTAAATGTGAAGACTGTTATTTTATCAAATCAATTCTCTCTAATTATTATCGTTAAGTGATTAAACTAATCATGTACACTTAATTAACTAGGAAGTCGGGGCACCACGGAAAATGTCGATTTATAGAGCTGTAATTTTCCGAACAGAACCCCTCAGACATTTTCATATCTGATCGATTAGTCATTCTCATTAATAAATTATTATTACCTTGTTAGTCTCATTCCAAATGTCATAAAATTCTTGGTTATCTGCACAAACCCTAGCATAAATTATGAATCAGCAAAATACAAATTGGCTTAATTATTTTTTTATTAACTAAATACTCACAGAAATACATAACAAACAAACAGTAGATATTGGTTACTAACAATGATAGAAAAGTCCCTAGTGGGCTAAGCCGATATGACAGCTTGGTAGACAAGAGGAAAGGTGTGTGACTGAGAAAGTGCGGGAAAGACAAAATGGATTCATTACACACAGTCTATAATTATATTAATTGAAATGCTAATCCTTTGCAGATGAACGGCCGCTCATTCAAGAATAATTGCAATGTATATATATTTACTCCCGTATGTCGTTGTTGTTTTCTCTGTTGGAATCCTCAATCGTCCTGTAGGGTTCATCATCGTCTCTGGTTAACTTTCATTGAAGTCACAAAGTCTTTCGTGGTTGTAGGTGGTTAGAATGGATACTTCAGAGGAGTACCATTCAGAAATGTTCTCATAGACTAGATGCTTCGGCGGTTGTCGGTATGCTCGTTCTAGGTTTATGTAATTTCTTGCTGCAGACTAGTAATTATACGTCTAAGATTTGCTCTTATTCTGTAGGGATCGATAGTCTCAGAGTTGAACCGTTTCCAGCCGTCTAGCCAATGCTCCACGTGGTATGGTCTTGTCCTTTGGTAGAGTTGTAGTTTAAACCACTTCACACACCAGCATCACCCGGCATGTTTTGGTCTCAGAAATTCAACCATTTGCAACCTTAGCTTACACCGGGGTTTGCGTGGTCTGGTGTGAATTTCATCAGGAGTGGGTTTTATACGTTTCAGTAGAAAAGGGCAGTCCATGACGCCTAATGTGATGTCTGGGCTCACGGGGGTGTGGCCACTGACTAGTTAATCTTTATATGAAAATCCATACTCTCATTTAGAAGGTTAATATCACATGACATCTTTTCACAAATAGTTTCATGTTTAATCACATACTTTTAACAATATTTAGATGTAAACCTGACAGCTGGGAAATGTACACTTTAAGAGATATCTTTGTTTATGTTTCCTGTCATCATGAGCTCACCAAATGAAACACACTCCTCATAACTGTCCCTTAAAACCTTTCTAGCCCCGGCGTTCCGCTAGCGGAACTCCTCCCACATTCCACTGAAAAGGCAGAGCGCGAAATTCAAAAAATATTTTTTAGAAATATTTAACTTTCACATATTAACAAGTCCAATACGGCAAATGAAAGATACACATCTTGTGAATCCAGTCAACATGTCCGATTTTTAAAATGTTTTACAGCGAAAACACCACATATATTTATGTTAGCTCACCACCAAATACAAAAAAGGACAGACATTTTTCACAGCACAGGTAGCATGCACGAAACCAACCAAACTAACCAAGAACCAACCAAACTAACCAAGAAACAACTTCATCAGATGACAGTCCTATAACATGTTACACAATAAATCTATGTTTTGTTCAAAACATTTGCATATTTGAGGTATAAATCAGTTTTACATTGCTGCTACCATCACAGCTACCGTCAGAAATAGCACCGAAGCAGCCAGAGTAATTATAGAGACCAACATGAAATACCTAAATACTCATCACAAAACATTTCTGAAAAATACATGGTGTACAGCAAATTAAAGACAAACATCTTGTGAATCCAGCCAATATTTCAGATTTTTTAAGTGTTTTACAGCGAAAACACAATATAGCATTATATTAGCTTACTACAATAGGCTACCACACAACCGCATTCATTCATCAAGGCACGTTAGCGATAGCAATAGGCACGTTAGCGAATAAACCAGCAAAAGATATTAATTTTCACTAACCTTCATAAACCTTCCTCAGATGACAGTCCTATAACATCAGGTTATACATACACTTATGTTTTGTTCGAAAATGTGCATATTTAGAGCTGAAATCAGTGGTTATACAGTTTGCTAACGTAGCATCTTTTTCCCAGAATGTGCGGATATTTCTATTAGACTCTCACCTATTCTGACCAAATAGCTATTCATAAACATTACAAAAAAATACATGTTGTATAGGAAATGATAGATACACTAGTTCTTAATGCAATCGCAGTGTTAGAATTCTAAAAATATCGTCATTACGACATAAGGCTTATGTTATAGCGAGAGAGTGGCCAAAACCTGGGCGCAAAACTACTAGTACACAGTTCGACAGATATATGAAATAGCATCACAAAATGGGTCCTACTTTTGGTGATCTTCCATCAGAATGTTGTACAAGGGGTCCTTTGTCCAGAACAGTCGTTGTTTGGATTTAGAACATAGTTTTTCCCTCTTGAATTAGCAAGCACACTGGCCAAGTGGCGCGAAGCTCTCCATCGTCAACAAACACAGACAACGCAACACGCCTAACGTCCCGAAAAAAATTCAATAATCTAATAAAACTATATTGAAAAAACATACTTTACGATGATATTGTGACATGTATCAAATAAAATCAAAGCCGGAGATAGTAGTCGCCTATAACGACAGCTTTTCAGAAGGCAATTCCCGGTCCATCTTCGCGCTTTCCAGAAAACAGGAAATGGATGACTCGTCGTGCCAAGAGGATTTATTCCACCTCAGACCAAGATAAACACTTCATTTCTTCTCTCACTTCCTCTTGACATCTAGGGGGAGGTGTATGACGTGCATGTATACTCATACGTATCATGCCCATTTATAGGCAGGCCCTTGAACAGAGCATCGATTTCAGACTTTCCACTTCCTGGTCAGAAAGTGTGCTGCCAAATGAGTTCTGTTTTACTCACAGACAAAATTCAAACGGTTTTAGAAACTAGAGAGTGTTTTCTATCCAATAGTAATAATAATATGCATATTGTACGAGCAAGAATTGAGTACGAGGCCGTTTAAATTGGGCACAATTTTCCCCCAAAGTGAAAACAGCGCCCTCTGTCCTCAACAGGTTAAGTGTCCACGGACCATTCCCACATTCTCAAAAATATAAATATAGTTTAGTTCTCCCATTTTGGGGATTAGGAGTTTGGCCAAGTGAAGGCCTTTGTTCTCTCTCTGTGCTCTCTCCCTCTCTTTCTGCATGACCAGGGGGAAGAGAGTCTCTTCCAGGAATTTATGACCTGAGATAACAAAACCTGGGTTTAGAGAGAGAGTGAGGGGGGGGGGCACGATCTACCCCCAGAAAGGGCCACGTCATGACACCTGTGAACTTTGTGAACGTTTCTGGAATTTCACAACCAACTGATGTTCTGTGTTGTCATTCTCTCCAGGGGTCAGGGGGCATCTCCTGCAGCCATGCAGAAGGCCCAACAGGTCTCCCAGGGCCTGGACATTCTCACGGGAAAGGTGGAAAATGCAGCCCGGAAATTGGAGGCCATGACCAACTCCAAACAGGTCATCGCCAAGAAGATCGACGCTGCTCAGGTAGGATATCTGATTGATTGGATAATTGATTGATGATTGGATAAAAGTAAAACACAAATCCCAGAGGATAGCACACAAAAGCATTAAACAACAGTAATTTGTGTTCCATGGTGTTGTGCCGATTGTCTTATGTTGACCACTAACCCTGTGCTCCCGCAGAACTGGCTCGCAGACCCCAACGGTGGTCCTGAGGGAGAAGAGAACATCCGAGCCCTCCTGACTGAGGCCAAGAAGATCGCTGACATGTGTGAAGACCCCAAGGAGAGAGATGACATCCTGAGGTCCATCGGAGAGATGGCTGCTCTCACCGCCAAGCTCTCTGAGCTCCGGAGACAGTAAGTCGCACATTGGATATGCTATGGAAATAGTTGTTGGTTGCATTCCTTAAAAAATTAACAATGCAGAATAAAGAAGACTTCAAAGAAGAATGTTCAAAACACTCCCAAGGTAAAATATTGAGTTCCGCAGGGTTTGGTTCTTGGGCCATTATTGTTCTCACTATACATGTATCCCTTGGTGATGTAATTCTTTAGAGGTTGAATCACATTTTGTTTTCTTGCTAGATAGAAGTCCACAAATCGTAATCAACGTCATTTCATTTTTATTTAGCCTTCCCTAAAATAACTATATCATGCTTTAGAGAGACTATGAGAAAGGTCCTTTCCAGTATGTCATTATTCTCTCCCATTCACAGGGGTAGAGGAGATACTCCGGAGGCCAGGGCATTGGCCAAACAGATAGCCACGGCTCTGCAGAACCTGCAGTCGAAGACCAACAAGGCTGTAGCCAACAGCAGGCCTGCTAAGGCAGCAGTCCACCTGGAAGGGAAGATAGAACAGGCCCAGAGCTGGATGGAGAACCCTACCATTGATGACGGTGGAGTGGGTGAGTCTCAATAGCCTGGTCTCTCTCGTAGCTCCCAGTCTCTCTCTCGCTCTCTCTCTTTCTATCTCTGGTTCACTCTCTCTCTCTCTCTCTCTCTTGCTCTCTTCATCCCTGCTTCTTGATTTGTTCTCTCTTTCTTCCAATCTATCTCTCTCTGGCTCCCTCCCTCGCTTGCTGTGTTGTTTTTCTCTGTGCACTACATTCCACTACTCACCCAACCTCATAATGCTCTCTTTGGCTTGTCGGCTCAGAAGCCTGGATACACTCTCACATGTCATGCATTGTTTACACTGGCTCTGGACTGTATGACACCGTCTACTAGAGAATGTTCAGAGTAAGCATAACCACAACAATATATGGAATAATAAGCCGCCTAGACTGCTGCTTCTGTGTCTGACTCCATCTATGTCTCTCCACAGGCCAGGCAGCTATCCGGGGTCTGGTGGCAGAGGGTCGTCGTCTGGCTAACGCCCTGCCAGGTCCCTATAGACAGGAGCTGCTGGGAAAGTGTGAGCAGGTGGAACAGTTGATGGCCCAGCTAGCCAACCTGGCTGCCAGGGGCGAGGGAGAGTCGCCACAAGCACGTGCCGTGGCTCAGCAGCTCCAGGAGACCCTGAAGGTGAGACGGCTCACATTCACTCTCACAAGTCATTAGCCACACAAGTCATTAGCCACACAAGCTGGAGTTCACTCTGACACAGGCATGGTGAAGGGCTCCCCCTCCTGGCAGGATACACCAGCTGCAGTCAATGACAGATCCACTATTTTATTTATTTAACCTTTATTTAACTAGGCAAGTCAGTTAAGAACAAATTCTTATTTACAATGACGGCCAAACCCTAACACGGACGATTCTGGGCCAATTGTGCGCCACCCTATGGGACTTCCAATCACGGCTGGTTGTGATACAGCCTGGAATCGAACCAGGGTCTGAAGTGACACCTCTAGCACTGAGATGCAGTGCCTTAGACCGCTGCGCTACTCAGGAGCCCTATGACTATGTTAGTAAAAATAAATGTGGGTAACACTTTATTTGGATAGTCTATCTGTATTTGCTAACCATAAACTAACACTAGCTTTATCTCTTATCCTTAACCCTTACCCAAACCCTTATCGTAAACCTAACCGTAACCTGAGCAAGCAGTTGCCTATCAACAGATAGTTTGTTGATAGTATGACCATCGTTAGAGTGTCTACAGATAGAAAATCCCGACTATCCAAAGAAAGTGTGACCTAAATGTGTTTTAGTTTATTAAGTAAGAATTCCCCTTTGAAATCAACTGTTGAACGATGTCACACACATGTAGTAGTATTTCCATAGATCAGAGCTGCAATGTAAAGCACTTGACAAAAGAGTTCTAAGAGCCTATTGTTAACATGTAATACTTCTAAAGCTGGTCTAATGCTCACTAACTCATGTGTGTGTGGACTTGTCTTCTCAGGACCTCAAAGAAAAGATGCAGGAAGCTATGACTCACGAAGTGTCGGACATCTTCAGCGACACGACCACTCCCATCAAACTACTCGCTGTGGCCTCCACCGCCCCGTCCGATGCTCCTAACAGGGACGAGGTGGGAGGTTTATCTTTCTCTCTCCCCCTTCCTCTCTTACTCCCTCTCCCTCTGTTCGTCTCTCTGTCTCCCTACAGTAACTCCATCATGGCTCATTCATTCACTCAACCTATGAACAGAGCAGTATAAAGAGCTCTAAAGTGTGTATGGCGGCAGGTAGCCTAGTTGGGCCAGTAACTGAAAGGTCGCTGGTTCTAATCCCGAGCCGACTAATTAGGCACTTAACCCTAATTGCTCCTGTAAGACACTCTGGATAAGAGAATCTACTAAAATGTGAAATGTAAGTGTACCGTGTATGCATATAATATGGCTCTGCAATATGGTGACTTATTTGGCAGATTCATATCATGATAC
Source organism: Salvelinus alpinus (assembly GCF_045679555.1). Taxonomy (NCBI): domain Eukaryota; kingdom Metazoa; phylum Chordata; class Actinopteri; order Salmoniformes; family Salmonidae; genus Salvelinus; species Salvelinus alpinus. The sequence goes on from NC_092088.1 coordinate 70,569,801, forward strand.
ACATATGGATGACTTATTGATTAGTTTCCAATCATTTATGTACTTGTCACTCAATAATACTTAGACTACATTTCCAGAGGGAAGTCTTACCATAAGTAATCATGCAAGATTAATATTTAATAATATGTTTTATCGTTCTAATGTTTTGTCACTGTAAGCATTTGCTAAGTGGCATATAGTATACTATATTTAAGCAATAAGTCCCGAGGGGGTGTGGTATATGGCCAATATATGCACTACACAATGCGAAGTACCTGGGTACAGCCCTTAGCCATGGTATATTGGCCATATACCACAAATCCCTGAGTTGCCTTATTGCTATTATAAACTGGTTACAAACCTAATAAATGTTTTCATACCCGTAGTATACGGTTTCATTTGCCACGGCTTTCAGCCAATTAGCAGTCAGTGCTCGAACCACCCAGTGTATATTGTGTTATGTTTCATGATTCTATGATTTGTCACTGTTATGTTAGGTGTTTGACGAGAGGGCGGCCAACTTTGAGAACCATGCCAACAAGCTGGGTGCCACGGCAGAAAAGGCTGCCGCTGTAGGAACAGCTAACAAGAGCACTGTGGAGGGGATCCAAGCTGCCGTCAAGTCTACAAGGGACCTGACACCACAGGTATGGGACAGTGTGTTTGTGTGAGTGTGTGTAAGTGTGCGAGTGTGTCACTGGTGTAGCGTAAATCCCTGTAGCCCCCGAAAGGCGAAAGGCACCACATGCTCTGGGGGCCCATGCGCCTGTCATCTCACGGCTATGTCTAAATTGTATTCATTTTTGTAATAAATAATTTGGACAGTAACCCTCCTTTTTAATTTACAAATGTAGCAAGCAAAGTGTTTGTGTTCAATCTACATGGGTAGTAGGTGTAACAGACAGTCAATGTAGTTTTCATGCAGCTAATTAGCCTATTTCGGCCTCCTCACCTAATTGGCTATCTAGTTTTTTTTTAAGTTAAGTGAATCAGGTGGGACTCGGATGGAGAGTGAGTGGGTGAATCAGGTGAGACTCGGATGGAGAGTGAGTGGGTGAATCAGGTGGGACTCGGATGGAGAGTGAGTGGGTGAATCAGGTGAGACTCGGATGGAGAGTGAGTGGGTTGTTCAAGATGGATAAACATAAAGGAAAAACAAGTTTTATCTGATCAAGCTCATGCCAAATTACCGAAGATAACTACATCAGCCAAGCTACCACCTTGTGAGTCTCTCCTCCTCCTCCTCTCCAGAATAGTGTCAGTTCCTCTAGTGATAGTCTCTCTGCCTCCTCTCCGGAATAGTGTCAGTTCCTCTAGTGATAGTCTCTCCTCCTTCTCTCCAGAATAGTGTCAGTTCCTCTAGTGATAGTCTCTCCTCCTCCTTCTCTCCAGATTAGTGTCAGTTCCTTTAGTGAGAGTCTCTCCTTCTCCTTCTCTCCAGAATAGTGTCAGTTCCTCTAGTGAGAGTCCCTCCTCCTCCTTCTCTCCAGAATAGTGTCAGTTCCTTTAGTGAGAGTCTCTTCTTCTCTCCAGAATAGTGTCAGTTCCTCTAGTGAGAGTCCCTCCTCCTTCTCTCCAGAATAGTGTCAGTTCCTCTGGTGAGAGTCTCTCCTCCTCCTTCTCTCCAGAATAGTGTCAGTTCCTCTGGTGAGAGTCCCTCCTCCTCCTTCTCTCCAGAATAGTGTCAGTTCCTCTGGTGAGAGTCTCTCCTCCTCCTTCTCTCCAGAATAGTGTCAGTTCCTCTCGTGAGTCTCTCCTCCTCCTTCTCTCCAGAATAGTGTCAGTTCCTCTAGTGAGAGTCTCTCCTCCTCCTTCTCTCCAGGATAGTGTCAGTTCCTTTAGTGAGAGTCTCTCCTCCTCCTCTCCAGAATAGTGTCAGTTCCTCTAGTGATAGTCTCTCCTCCTTCTCTCCAGAATAGTGGCAGTTCCTCTAGTGAGAGTCTCTCCTCCTCCTTCTCTCCAGAATAGTGTCAGTTCCTTTAGTGAGAGTCTCTCCTCCTCCTCTCCAGAATAGTGTCAGTTCCTCTAGTGAGAGTCTCTCCTCCTCTTTCTCTCCAGGATAGTGTCAGTTCCTCTAGTGAGAGTCTCTCCTCCTCCTTCTCTCCAGAATAGTGTCAGTTCCTCTAGTGAGAGTCTCTCCTCCTCCTTCTCTCCAGGATAGTGGCAGTTCCTCTCGTGAGAGTCTCTCCTCCTCCTTCTCTCCAGAATAGTGTCAGTTCCTTTAGTGAGAGTCTCTCCTCCTCCTCTCCAGAATAGTGTCAGTTCCTCTAGTGAGAGTCTCTCCTCCTCCTTCTCTCCAGGATAGTGTCAGTTCCTCTGGTGAGAGTCTCTCCTCCTCCTTCTCTCCAGAATAGTGTCAGTTCCTCTAGTGAGAGTCTCTCCTCCTCCTTCTCTCCAGAATAGTGTCAGTTCCTCTAGTGAGAGTCTCTCCTCCTCCTTCTCTCCAGAATAGTGTCAGTTCCTCTAGTGAGAGTCTCTCCTCCTCCTTCTCTCCAGAATAGTGTCAGTTCCTCTAGTGAGAGTCTCTCCTCCTCCTTCTCTCCAGAATAGTGTCAGTTCCTCTGGTGAGAGTCTCTCCTCCTCCTTCTCTCCAGAATAGTGTCAGTTCCTCTAGTGAGTCTCTCCTCCTCCTTCTCTCCAGAATAGTGTCAGTTCCTCTAGTGAGAGTCTCTCCTCCTCCTTCTCTCCAGAATAGTGGCAGTTCCTCTGGTGAGAGTCTCTCCTCCTCCTTCTCTCCAGAATAGTGTCAGTTCCTCTAGTGAGAGTCTCTCCTCCTCCTTCTCTCCAGAATAGTGTCAGTTCCTCTAGTGAGAGTCTCTCCTCCTCCTTCTCTCCAGAATAGTGTCAGTTCCTCTGGTGAGAGTCTCTCCTCCTCCTTCTCTCCAGAATAGTGTCAGTTCCTCTAGTGAGAGTCTCTCCTCCTCCTCCTCTCCAGAATAGTGTCAGTTCCTCTGGTGAGAGTCTCTCCTCCTCCTTCTCTCCAGAATAGTGGCAGTTCCTCTAGTGAGACTGTCGGCCATCCTTCTCCTCTTCCAGAAAGGCCTACTGGACAATTGTATATTCAAAAAAATATATTTTGGTTACTGATTAGTATGCTGTTGCTTCGTAAATTCATTTTACAATCTGCAATGTTTGAAATTCCCATTTTAATTACATTATTGCCTCCAGCCAGCATTCTAAATAGCAGCATTGTGACACTGTAGGCCTATAGCTTCATGAAACATAAACGTTAGGCTTAACATGAGAAAATTACGAGCAAATACAAATGAACATGTATCCATAAAAGCAAAGCTATAGCCAAGCATTAGCGCCACATCATCTGATAGCCTATCGATAGGCAGCAGCGTAAACGTTGCAATTTCAGAACCACAGACAGCGATTGGTAGTCTATACATTGTTGTTTTTTTAGGAATGGGAGGGGCCAAAACTCTGACTTTGCAGGGGTCCAGAGAAACTGTGCTACACCAGTGGTGTAGGTGTGTTTGTGTTTTGTGCAACATGATCAACATTTGTGTGGTGCTTATGCCGTAGTGACATAGGGACGATTAATTTGGCCTTGGTCAGTTGACCCCTATTTCCTATATATTTTTTTCCTGATGGGAACGTTCTTTTCTAGGTAGTCTCTGCAGCCCGTATCCTTCTGAGAAACCCAGGCAACCAGGCTGCATACGAGCACTTTGAGACCATGAAGAACCAGTGGATTGACAATGTGGAGAAAATGACAGGTAGTGCCAGACCATCTTGTGTCATTTGTCATTGATTACAAAAAGTGGGCGTTGTGGTCACTTCGTTATAAGCACTAAGAATGATGTCTTCTCGGTCTCTAGGTTTGGTGGACGAGGCCATAGACACCAAGTCTCTGTTGAATGCCTCTGAGGAGGCCATTAAGAAAGACCTGGATAAGTGTCGTGTGGCCATGGCTAACCACCAGCCCCAGATGTTAGTGGCAGGGGCAACTAGCATCGCCCGGCGGGCCAACCGGATCCTCCTGGTGGCGAAACGGGAGGTATAGATCATTTTTATTTACAATCTAATTTATTTTAAAGCCCTTTTTACATCAGCAGTTGTCACAAAGTGATTTACAGATACCCAGCCTAAAACCCCAAAGAGCAAGCAATGCAGATGCGCAAGCATAGAATACAGACAACTGAATTGCAGTTCAGCTTAAAAGAGATACTATGAAAAGGATTCAAAATAGAAATTTATGAATACACTTTCTTTCCTAGGTGGAGAACTCTGAGGATCCTAAGTTCAGAGAGATAGTGAAGGCTGCATCTGATGAGCTCAGCCGGACTATCTCTCCCATGGTGATGGACGCCAAGGCTGTGGCTGGGAACATCACAGATCCAAGTATGTTCCAAGGCAGTTACCAGACATTTAGGATGTGTTTGATCATTATACTGTATAATCTGCTGTTATAGCTACCCGTGTACAGCTTTCCAACATGACCTAATACTAAATATAAAGATTCATTCTATCAATTTCTGAATCTGTGATTGTCAAAAGTTAAGGTTCAGTCGATGGTGTTATGGTTTTGGGGTCTGTCAATGTGTTACTGCTGCCACACAGCAGCTTTTGCGGGCTTTGTCTAATATCCTGTTTTTAAGGCCTATATGTATCTCCTTCTTCCTCCGTGGTGTCCAGGTCTGCAGAAGGGCTTCCTGGACTCAGGCTATCGAATCCTGGGTGCCGTTGCCATTGTGAGAGATGCGTTCCAGCCACAGGAACCAGACTTCCCACCACCACCTCCTGATCTGCATCAGCTGCACGTAAGTCGATCAATCAAATTCATTTATAAAGCTCTTTTCACATCAGCATCTGTCACAAAATACTTTACAGTCCTGCACTGTCAACACCAGGGTTTTGTTCAGTGGCGTACAAATGGGGTTTCAGAACGTTCATATCAAAAAAAAAAAAAATTGTTAGAACGGATATGATTATCTGCCATGTAGAGTAGAGGGATTCATTTCTATCTGCAACATTCTGAACGTTTCACCTATCTGAATACACGCCAGGTCAGCGACGAGCCCGCCCCACCCAAACCCCCTCTCCCCGAGGGTGAGGTTCCTCCCCCCAGACCCCCTCCCCCAGAGGAGAAGGACGAGGACTTCCCAGAGCAGGTGTTGGGAGAGATGGTGAGCGAGCCCATGATGATGGCCGCCAGGCAGCTCCACGAGGAGGCCCGCAAGTGGTCTAGCAAGGTGAGCTAACAGCACATACAGTTAGTTACATGTAATGTTCAAAGTTAAGTTTATTGCGACCAGAAAACCATAGCAGAGCAGATTCAGACTAGCCATAATTCGGTGCCATTTAGGAAGTGTGACATGTACATATACATGTATACTGCACAATTACACTGGACACGGAATCCACCCCAGCTGTGTTGTCATATGTCCAATTTAATGCCTTGGTTTTTGTCATCTTTTTCAGGGTAACGATATCATCGGTGCAGCCAAGAGAATGGCCCTGCTCATGGCTGAGATGTCCCGTCTGGTGCGCGGTGGCAGCGGGAACAAGCGTGCCCTCATCCAGTGTGCCAAAGACATCGCCAAGGCCTCAGACGAGGTCACGAGGCTGGCCAAGGAGGTGGCCAAGCAGTGCACAGACAAACGCATCCGGACCAACCTGCTCCAGGTCAGCTGACATTTACATTTACATTTAAGTCATTTAGCAGACGCTCTTATCCAGAGCGACTTACAAATTGGTGCATTCACCTTATGATATCCAGTGGAACAACCACTTTACAATAGTGCATCTAACTCTTTTAAGGGGGAGGGGGGGGGTTAGAAGGATTACTTTATCCTATCCTAGGTATTCCTTAAAGAGGTGGGGTTTCAGGTGTCTCCGGAAGGTGGTGATTGACTCCGCTGACCTGGCGTCGTGAGGGAGTTTGTTCCACCATTGGGGTGCCAGAGCAGCGAACAGATATGGTTCCTGACCGACTGGTTCCTGGTCCAGTCTTCTTAGGAAACAAAATGCTAACTCTCATGGCTACGATGCAATAAATACCTATGTTTCGATAGCTATGCTGCCTTAATCAGGGTTTCATCTGGTCCAATATTCTGCTAATGTGTCTTTGGATGAATTGAGCAAACAAGGACGGAAGAAGCAAGACTTTCAAACTGCTCTCTTCAGGTTTTTCTTGAGGAGCAGCAGCTGCTCTGGAAAGACCATAGAAAGGACAACATTATATTCATGTTGGAGTTGTAGGACTAAAGATAATTGAATTTCCACCCTGTCCTCGTGATTTGATTTAGGGTAGATCATTGAAATAAATGACACTGTTTTCTGTTTTTTATCTTCATGTCTCTGACTGGTTTCTCGGAACTTGAACTTAAATAAACTTCTCTGTGTTCCAGGTGTGTGAGCGGATCCCCACCATTAGCACACAGCTCAAGATCCTCTCCACAGTCAAGGCCACCATGTTGGGTCGTACCAACATCAGCGAGGAGGAGTCAGAGCAGGTCAGTACACTGGAGATCATTGGATAACACACATCAACCAAAGTTACCTTTTTGCTTTTGGAATAACATTGTAATGGAGTTAAGTGGTTCCTGTTATTATACAAGTGGAATAAGGAACACTATTCCACTTGTGTAATTACAGAAAAACACTCGAACATTTCAACTTGAAATTTACTACGAAATGTACTAAAGTGCAATGTAACAGTAATGTTACAATGTACAGTGCTTCCCCTAGGATTTCTTAAAAGTGTATATCAGCAGAAATATATGTATTTCTTTTTAAATTACATTTTTTTGCAGTGTTGGCAACAATTTATCATCGGTGGGCCGTTGCTGCTAAATGAATATAGGGGAAACACTGATATAAATAGTTGTTACATGTTGTTACTAGTGTAATTACAGTGTTACTACACAAGAGCAACTTCATGTAAAATGTGACCAACATTTTTCTTTCCTTCCCCCTCTCCCAGGCCACAGAGATGTTGGTTCACAATGCCCAGAACCTGATGCAGTCTGTGAAGGAGACGGTAAGAGAGGCTGAGGCTGCCTCCATCAAGATCCGGACAGATGCAGGCTTGACTCTCCACTGGATCCGTAAGACACCCTGGTACCAATAAGAAGAGACGGGCCAACTGTCTGTTCAACAACGTCCCAAATGGCACTCTATTCCCTATGTAGGGCACTACTTTTGACTTGGGCTCATGTCTGGTTAAAAGTAGTGTACTAAATAGGGAATACAGTAGGTTGCCATTTGGGACACGGATTATTCTGTTCCTCTGCTCAAGGCCCAGCTTGTTAAGAAGAAAAAAACATCCAGACCCTTTGAGCAATAGATTTGATGGACACATACATACTAATTCCAAGCTACAATGAATGAAAACCCTGCCTGGTTGGGGTAAAAAGAGTGAGTTAATACTGAATACACTATTTATCAGTCAATGTCAATCCCATACCTGCCTGTAAATGGTGTTTTTAGACTTCCTAGGTTTGTGTGTGTGTGTGTGTTAGAGGTTTGCTTTTCTTATCCAGTAAGATTAAAGGAGTACTATTACCAGTCTCATTTAAACATACAGTAGCCCCAAATCTAAGTAAAAATTTGAACATTATTAAGATTTGTCTTGGAAGATGTTTGTATGTCTTTATACTGGTTCTTTATTTCACTATCTGCATTGTGCAGTCGTTCACTGTTGCTAGGACAAAGCACATCCAACTCAATGGGAGTTGGTTCGAGCATATCGTTATGCTGAGCTCTACACGCAAATATATATGATTCAGTGGTTATTATGTCTGTTTACACTATGTTCTAGAAACTGAAAAATAAACACTATTCCCTGTTCCATATTTGTATTACAGTTGAAGTCGGAAGTTTACATACGCCTAGGTTTGAGTCATTAAAACTTGTTTTTTAACCACTCCACAAATTTCTTGTTAACGAACTATAGTTTTGGCAAGTCGGTTAGGACATCTACTTTGTGCATGACACAAGTCATTTTTCCAACAATTGTTTACAGACAGATAAATTCACTTATAAGTCACTTTATCACAATTCCAGTGGGTCAGAAGTTTACATACAGTGAGTTGACTGCGCCTTTTAAACAGCTTGGAAAATTCCAGAAAATTATGTCATGGCTTCTGATAGGCTAATTGACACCCATTTGTGTCAAATGGATGTGTACCTGTGGATGTATTTCAAGGCCTACCTTCAAATGCAGTGCCTCTTTGCTTGACATCATGGGAAAATCGGCCTCCACAAGTCTGGTTCATCCTTGGGAGCAATTTCCAAATGCCTGAAGGTACCACGTCTGTACAAACTATAGTACGCAAGTATAAACACCATGGGACCATGCAGCCGTCATATCGCTCAGGAAGGAGACGCATTCTGTCTCTTAGAGATGAACGTACTTTGGTGCGAAAAGTGCAAATCAATCCCAGAACAACAGCAAAGGACCTTGTGAAGATGCTGGAGGAAACCGGTACAAAAGTATCTATATCCACAGTAAAACGAGTGCTATAATGACATAACCTGAAAGGCCGCTCAGCAAGGGAGAAGCCACTGCTCCAAAACCGCCATAAAAAGTCAGACTATGGTTTGCAACTGCACATGGGGACACATGATACTTTTTGCCTATTCCCTTTGGATTTATTAAACATCTTAAACTCCAACCATCTGCCTCCTGTGTCTGCATTTGGGTCTTGCCTAGTGTCATGATAGTACAAACTGGCCATGACAGACCCAGCAGACTTGGGCCATGTCTGCAGCAGACATGGGCCATGTCTGCCACACTGTCTCCCTACAGGGAGCCACCATTGGGAGACATCAGGAGTTACTTTTTGGAGAAATGTCCTCTGGTCTGATGAAACAGAAATATAATTGTTTGGCCATAATGACCATTGTTATGTTTGGAGGAAAAGGGGGGAGGCTTGCAAGCCGAAGAACATCATCCCAACCGTGAAGCACAGGGGTGGCAGCATCATGTTGTGGAGGTGCTTTGCTGCAGGAGGGACTGGTGCACTTCACAAAATAGATGGCTGAATGAGGGAGGATGTTATGTGGATATACAAATTATGTGGATATATTGAAGCAAATTCTCAAGACATCAGTCAGGAAGTTAAAGCTTGGTTGCAAATGGGACTTCCAAATGGACAATGACCCCAAGCATACTTCCAAAGTTGTGGCAAAATGGCTTAAGGACAACAAAGTCAAGGTATTGGAGTGCCCATCACAAAGCCCTGACCTCAATCCAATAGAAGATTTGTGGGCAGAACTGAAAAAGCGTGTGCGAGCAAGGAGGCTTACAAACCTGACTCAGTTACACCAGCTCTGTCAGGAGAAATGGGCCAAAATTCACCCAACTTATTGTGGGAAGCTTGTGGAAGGCTACCCAAGTTAAACAATTGAAAGGCAATGCTACCAAATACTAATTGAGTGTATATAAACTTCTAACCCACTGGGAATGTGATGAATTAAATAAAAGCTGAAATAAATAATTCTCTCTACCATTATTCTGACATTTCACATTCTTAAAATAAAGTGGTGTTCCTAACTGACCTAAGACGGGGATTTTTTACTAGGATAAAATGTCAGGAATTGTGAAAGACTGAGTTTAAATGTATTTGGCTAAGGTGTATGTAAACTTCCGACTTCAACTGTAGATAGTGAGTTGGGTTTTGTAGCAATGTTTTTAATTTTTTTGTATTTTCAAGACTGTCAGAGTTTATGCTAGCCTGGTCCCAAATCTGTTTGTGCTCTTTGCACCGGAGTTGGCGTGATAGCACTAAACAGACTAGCACTCAGGCTAAGTTTGTTCCACCATTAACTTTTTAAATATATTTTTTTATGTTTTGAGGTTTATTATATCTGCGCTGTTGGAAAACATAAGGGCTAGATCTTCAGACACATTGCATAGAGAATGTCTTATTAACTTATAATGTTTACAACCATTTAGCGTACAAAAGAGTTGACGATTGAAATTAAATATCCATTAAGATGACATGCATTCAACTCTGTCAGTTTCTGGACTAGCTTGATTTTTCACCACGTTGCATTGAGATTACATGTAGAGCTTAGGTCTCCCTCTGGTCTGGCCCTCTATACTTTGTACTTCTCAGAGAAACTATAGAAAGCCAGTCTCCGTGTTTTAGCCTGACTAGAGGCCAACTGTACTGTAATGTTTAAACTGTGTCTTGACATAACGTGGTGTGTAGTTTGTGGGCTAGCTTCTGATTACTGTATTAAGCCGAGTACTTGACTAAGCTGACACTATGTCCAGGTAGTCTCTCGTCCGTGAGACTACCAGTGTGTTTAAGTTCAATGCATCACATGAAACTGGTGTTGAAATATCAGCCTTCTCTTCCTCTTATATCTTCAAACTACACTAAACTAACCCTTACAGTTGCTAACACAACTGGTACGTTTTTTTTTTTTTTTACGTTTTTTTTTTTTTTGGTGTCTGAATAAGACCAGCGCAGTTTGAATGTGTAGATGAAGATACTGAGACCCTACAAAACCATCTGATGTGCCTTGTAATAAAAAGACTGTTTGCAATAAAAAAAACAATTCATTTACAGGAAATTATGTTTTGTATCTACTTTGTAGTAAGCGCTACTCAAGGCATTATAATTCTGTTCAGACACATTTTTGTGATATTTATAAGATGGGTACAAAGTGAAATATGATATTAGAGTCAAGTACTGCTTTTTGGTATTGTTCACATTATTTTGTAATAAAGCATTTAAGACTCCCAACAGCAATTCCTCTCTTATTTATAACACAGTAATCCTTGTTATAACAGTAGTGATACATTTACATTTGTAGGCTCGGCACTAATTGATGTCTTCTCTGCCACCTGGAGCTGCATGGCAAATGGTCCAGGAACACAAGGAAAGGACAATACCCAAGGACTAGTCAGCCCTTTCCCCACTGACGGGACTAAAGGTATCTCTCTGTTACGGTTTTCTTAACTTGTAGAACATTTAACCGACAACCTCAGCTCATTGACTGAGGGAAGAACCCACATTCCATCTCTCCATATCTCTCCCTATCCCAGTCTGCTGTCCCCACGTGCTTCAAGACGTCCACCATTGTTCCTGTACCCAAGAAAGCAAAGGTAACTGAACTAAATGACAATTGCCCTGTAGCACTCACTTTTGTCATCATGAAGTGCTTTGATAGACTCGTCAAGGATCATATCACCTCTACCTTACCTGACACCCTAGAACCACTTCAATTTGCTTACCGCCCCAATAGATCCACAGAAGATATCATCGCACTGCACACTACCCTATCCCACAAGAGGAATACCTATGTAAGAATGCTGTTCGTTGACTATAGCTCAGCATTCAACACCATAGTACCCTCCAAGCTCATCATTAAGCCTGGGGCCCTAGGTCTGAACCCCGCCCTGTGCAACTGGGTCCTGGACTTCCTGACGGACTGCCCCCAGATGGTGAACAAGTGTGTGTGCTCAGCCCCCTCCTGTAGTCCCTGTTGACCCATGACTGCGTGGCCATGCACGATTCCAACTCGATCATCAAGTTTGCAGACGACACAACAGTAGTAGGCCTGATTACCAACAATGACGAAACAGCCTACAGGGAGGAGGTGAGGGCCATGGGAGTGTGGTGCCAGGAAAATAACCTTTCACCCAACGTCAACAAAACAAAAGAGCTGATCGTGGACTTCAGTAAACGGCACAGGGAGCACCCCCCTATCCACATCGCTGGGACAGCAGGGGAGAAGGTGGAAAGCTTCATGTTCCTTGGCGTACACGTTGCTGACAAACTGAAATGGTCCACCCACACAGACAGTGTGGTGAAGAAAGCGCAACAGCTTGGCACCTAAAACCCTCACAAACTTTTACAGATGCACAATTGAGAGCATCCTGTCATTCCTTACGAATCACCTAATAAAATGACCAGGAAACCACCGTTACCTAAATGTATGTTTCATGTATTCTTGTTTGTTTATTTTTTATTTTATTCATTACGCAATTCAGAGTTTGATTGTATTCTGCCATGTAAATTAATTAAATACACTTGAACATGTAACCTACAACTGTCACACCCTGATCTGTTTCACCTGTCCTCATTACTGTCTCCACCCCCTCCAGGTGTTGCTTGTTTTCCCCAGTGTATTTATCCCTGTGTTTCCTGTCTCTCTGTGCCAGTTCGTCTTGTATGTCCAAGCCTAACAGCGGTTTTTCCCATTTTCCTGCTTTGCCTTTTCTCCTTTTTCTAGTCCTCCCGGTTTTGACCCTTGCCTGTTTTGGACACTGTACCCGCCTGCCTGACCATTCTGCCTGCCCTGACCTCGAGCGTGCCTGCCACGCTGTACCTCCTGGACTCTGATCTGGTTATGACCTTTTGCCTGTCCATGACCATTCTCTTGCCTATTCCCTTTGGATTTATTAAACATCTTAAACTCCAAACATCTGCCTCCTGTGTCTGCATTTGGGTCTCGCCTAGGGTCATGATAGTACAAACTGGCCATGACAGACCCAGCAGACTTGGGCCATGTCTGTCTCCCTACAGGGAGCCACCATTGGGAGACATCAGGAGTTGCTACAGGGCCTTTTGGAAGGGCTTAGTTCCTTGACGGAATGCCACGACCATGGGTTAAAGGCTATTATGGAGCAAATCAGGGAGTTAGCTCAGAGGCTACCTGCCACCTCTGGAAAAAAAAAACAATCACCCAGTAATTTTTTCCCCTATCTGTGGTGAGTTTGTACAGCCTATCCCGACTCCCAGTGAACCCCGCTTACCTCCTCCAGAGCGATATTCGGGGTGACCTGGTACCTGCTGGGGTTTTCTTTCTCATTGCTCGCTTATTTTTGAGCTACAGCCATCTTCGTTTTCTTCAGACTGATCAAAGATAGTGTATATAATTAAGCTAATGTCGGAAAGGGTGCTTTCCTGGGCTACGGCAGTTTGGGAACAACAATCTGCCATTTGCGGTCGTTTGGAGGAATTCCTGGCAGAGATGAGACGTTTTTGAGTCTCCGGTATCCGGGAGAAAGGCGGCCAGCAAACTGCTTGACTTGCGTCAAAACTCCCGTAGTGTGGCAGACTACGCGGTGGACTTTCACATGTTGGCTGCCGAGAGTGCCTGGAATCCGGAGTCTCTTTTCGATACTTTTCTGCACGGATTATCTGAGGAGGTAAAGGATGAGCTAGCTGCTCGGGAACTGCCGGTGGACCTCGACTCCCTTATCGCTTTAACCATTAAAATTTATGGACGCCAAAGGGAACGCAAGAGTGAGAGGTGAGAGGAGGTCTGGTCCAGTGTTGCCAACTCCTCAGTAAGGAAAGTAGCTATTGGCTGTCCTAAAAGTCGCTAGAAGTTGCTAAATGACGTAATCACCAAATTTGCATAATTGGCCATGTGCATGTAATTGTGATGGACGCTGTAGGGGAGAGGAATAACATCGTGGGAGAGACAAAAAGTGAGTAAAAAACACCCTAAATATGTTAAGAACTACAAATGAACTTTCTTCTGTCGATTCTTGTTTTTTTAATGCCACCGGCCTCGAGGGTGACCCGGAGGGCGAGGCGCCGGGCGATCCGGGTGGAGGTGGTGGAAGTCTCTCAGGAGAGAAGGATCCAAAATGTCCCCCACCGGCACCCAGCACCTCTCCTCCGGACCGTACCCCTCCCAGTCCATGAGGTACTGTAGGCCCCTCACACGGCGTCTCGAGTCCAGAATGCCACGTACTGTGTACGCCGGGGACCCTTCGATGTCCAGAGGGAGCGGAGGGACCTCAGGCACCTCACCTTCCTGAAGGAGACCAGCCACCACCGGCCTGAGGAGAGACACATGAAACGAGGGGTTAATACGATAATACCTAGGAAGTTGTAACCTGTAACACACCTCGTTTATTCTCCTCAGGACTTTAAATGGCCCCACACACTGCGGCCCCAGCTTCCGGCAGGGCAGGCGGAGGGGCAGGTTGCGGGTCGAGAGCCAGACCCGGTCCCCCGGTGCGAACACGGGGGCCTCACTGCGGTGCTGGTCAGCGCTCCTCTTCTGCCGTTCCCCCGCCAGTCTCAGCGACTCCTGGACGGCTTTCCAGGTGTCCTTGGAGCGCTGTACCCATTCCTCTACCGCAGGAGCCTCGGTCTGGCTCTGATGCCATGGGGCCAGGACCGGCTGGTAACCCAACACACACTCAAAAGAGGACATGTTTGTTGAGGAGTGGCGAAGGGAGTTCTGAGCGAGCTCAGCCCAAGGAACATACCTCGCCCACTGCCGGTCCCGGCAATATGACCGCAGAAACCTGCCCTCATCCTGGTTTACGCGCTCCACCTGCCCATTACACTCGGGGTGAAAACCCGAGGTCAAGCTGACCGAGACCACCAGTCTCTCCATAAACGCCCTCCAAACTCTGGACGTGAATTGGGGGCCCCGATCAGAAACGATGTCCTCAGGCACCCCATAGTGCCGGAAGACATGGGTAAACAAGGCCTCCGCAGTCTGCAGGGTCGTAGGGAGACCGGGCAACGGGATGAGACGGCAGGACTTAGAAAACCGATCCACAACGACCAGGATCGTAGTACTTCCCTGGGACGGGGGAAGGTCGGTAAGAAAGTCCACCGATAAGTGTGTCCACGGCTGTTGTGGAACGGGGAGGGGCTGTAACTTCCCTCTAGGCAAGTGTCGAGGAGCCTTGCTCTGAGCGCACACCGAGCAGGAGGAGACATAAAATCTCACGTCCTTAGCCAACGTGGGCAACCAGTATCTCCCTCTAAGACTCCGCACTGTCCTCTCGATGCCAGGATGACCCGAGGAGGGTAGAGTATGAGCCCAACAGATTAGTTTATCCCGGACCACCCTCAGCATGTACTGAGACCCTGCTGGACACTGAGGGGGGGCCGGCTCTAACTGTGAGGCCCTCTCTATTTCCACGTCCAACTCCCGTACTACCGGTGCCATGAGACATGAAGGTGGAATGATGGGAGTCGGCTCAACGGACCGCTCCTCGGTATCATAGAGGCGGGACAGCGTGTCGGCTTTGGTGTTTTGGGAGCCTGGCCGGTACGAGATGGTGAAACGAAACCGGGTAAAAAACATGGCCCATCTAGCTTGACGCAGATTTAGTCTCCTCGCTGCCCGGATATACTCGAGATTACGATGATCAGTCCAGATGAGAAAAGGGTGCTTCGCCCCCTCAAGCCAATGTCTCCACACCTTCAGAGCCTTGATTACAGCTAACAACTCCCGGTCCCCCACGTCATAGTTTCGCTCCGCCGGACCGAGCTTCCTCGAAAAGAAGGCACAAGGGCGGAGCTTTGGTGGCACGCCCGAGCGCTGGGACAGCACGGCCCCGACCCCCGCCTCGGACGCGTCCACCTCCACTATGAACACTAAAGAGGGGTCCGGATGCGCCAACACGGGCGCATTGGTGAACAGCTCCTTTAGACGACTGAATGCTCTGCCCGCCTCTGCTGACCAACGCAAGCGCACTGGTCCTCCCTTCAGCAGTGAGGTAATGGGAGCAGCCACCTGACCAAAACCCCGGATAAACCTCCGGTAGTAATTGGCAAACCCTAAAGACCGCTGCACCTCTTTCACCGTGGTCGGAGTCGGCCAATTACGCACGGCTGTAACGCGGTCACACTCCATCACCACCCCGGAGGTGGAAATACATAACCCAGGAAGGAAACGGCCTGTTTGAAGAACACACATTTCTCGGCCTTGCAATACAGGTCATGCTCCAGCAGTCGCCCAAGTACCTTACGCACCAGAGACACGTGTGCCGCGCGTGTGGCAGAATAGATCAAGATGTCATCGATGTACACTACCACTCCCTGCCCGAGCAGGTCTCGGAGAATCTCATCTACGAAGGATTGGAAGACGGCTGGAGCATTTTTCAACCCATATGGCATGACGCGGTACTCATAATGGCCAGATGTAGTACTAAATGCGGTTTTCCACTCATCTCCTCCCCGGATACGCACCAGATTATACGCACTCCTCAGGTCCAGTTATGTGAAGAAGCGCGCCCCGTGAAATGATTCCACCGCCGTAGCAATGAGAGGTAGTGGGTAACTAAACCCCACTGTGATAGAATTTAGACCTCGATAATCAATACACGGACGCAGACCTCCCTCCTTCTTCTTCACAAAAAAAGAAGCTCGAGGAGACGGGTGAATCGGAGGGCCGAATGTTCCCCTGTCCCAGCGATTCAGCAACATATGTCTCCATAGCTACTGTCTCCTCCTGGGACAATGGGTACACGTGACTCCTAGGAAGTGCAGCGTTCTCCAGGAGATCTATCACGCAGTCCCCTCGACGATGGGGTGGTAATTGGGTCGCCTTCCTTTTACTGAAGGCGATAGCCAAATCGGCATATTCAGAGGGAATGCGCACGGTGGAAACCTGGTCTGGACTCTCCACCGTAGTCGCACCAACGGCAACTCCTATACATCTGCCTGAACACTCCTCTGACCACCCTTTAAGAGCACCCTGTCGCCAGGAAATCAATCAATGGAGAGCCAACATGTGGCACACACCTTGGTTATTGTAATAAATACCATTTAATATAACACAAGCATATTGCTATTACGTTGTTATAACTAACTTCTTTCAAAACAGGGTTTCTCACAAACTCATAAGCAGATACTGAGACCCACACACACCCAGAGACAGATGGCTGGCACAGACCTTTCATAAACACTGATAAGGCCGGAAAGGCCTTGATCAAAAGGGTGCTTGGGTCTGCATTTCACGAGATACTGAGACACACACATACCCAAGGACAGAGGGCTGACGTAAACCTTTCATAAACACTGATTAAAATAGGAACATCTACGCACACACAAAATCTCCTCTTTAGGCTGAACATTTTACAGAGACACACAGATATGACAGGAACATCTACGCACACACCTAAACTCCTGTTTTAGCTGAACATTTCTGAAGACAAAGAACTCTACTCAGAGCCAATGGGACAGTGATACTAGCCTGAAGGGGACCTCGCCCAACTCATCAGGACCAACCAGAGGACCAGAACTTCCAGACTCAACCTACTTTCTGTGCTGTATAAAATGTCTATGCACTCTGTTATCTGGGCTCTTTCCGACGGTTCTCTATGAGCCAGACAGAACGAGTCCGTGCACGCTTGTACCAGATATCTTTACTCTTAAATAAAACTGTCGCTTGTCATACAATTTACCACCTTGTCTGAATCGATCCTTGACCGGCTCACCCTTCTCCATATCCAATTATCAACATTATCTCTAAAGGTTTCTCCCCACAGTTGATGGTCTCATATATGTCCTTGTTGGCCTCCCTGAGCTTTGGAGACACTGAAAACCATTAATAAGTCTCTCCTACCAAGTACTCCACACTACGGGGGATGGTGTCATTGGAAGCATGACTTACAGAAAGCTGCAGAGAGTGGCACACACAGCGAATAAGAACCAGATATTTGAGGCCATACTCCTCCTTGAGCACTTTATGGACCCCATTGTTAATCCCTGGTCATAACAGAGGCATTGTCAGTCCCTATCCCCAGGAGTTTCCCTTTTTTAAGACAACACTTCTCGAGGAAAGCCACAACAGCACTGGCTATAGATTTGGCATCTCCTCCCTCCAACTCAACAAGCCCCAGAAATGTTGATACAATTGTCTGCTTGGTGTCACTAAAGTACCTTATCACAATCCCCAGGTACTTAGCCTGTCTAGCGGAACCCCCCCCCACATTCTACTGAAAAGGCAGCGCGCGAAATTCAAAAAATATTTTTTTGAAATATTTAACTTCCACACATTAACAAGTCCAATACAGCAAATGAAAGATAAACATCTTGTGAATCCAGCCAACATGTCCGATTTTTAAAAATGTTTTACAGCGAAAACACCACGTATATTTATGTTAGCTCACCACCAAATACAAAAAAGCACAGACATTTCTTTCACAGCACAGGTAGCTTGCACAAAACCGACCAAATAGAGATAGAATTAGTCACTAACCAAGAAACAACTTAATCAGATGACAGTCTTATAACATGTTATACAATAAATCTATGTTTTGTTCGAAAAATGTGCATATTTCAGGTATAAATCATAGTTTTACATTGCAGCTACAATCACAAATAGCACCGAAGCAGCTAGAACAATTACAGAGACCAACGTGAAATACCTAAATACTCATCATAAAACATTTATGAAAAATACATGGTGTACAGCAAATGAAAGACAAACATCTTGTGAATCCAGCCAATATTTCAGATTTTTTAAAGTGTTTTACAGCGAAAACACAATATAGCATTATATTAGCTTACTACAATAGCCAACCACACAACCGCATTCATTCAACGCAAAGGTAGCGATAGCGAAAAAAACAGCAAAATATATAAATTTATTCACTAACCTTCACAATCTTCATCAGATGACAGTCCTATAACATCATATTACACAATACATATATGCTTTGTTCGAAAATCTGCATATTTAGAGCTGAAATCTGTGGTTATACATTGTGAAAACGTAGCAACTTTTTCCCAGAATGTCCGGATATATTTCTGACACTCACCTAATCTGACCAAATAACTTATCATAAACTTTACTAAAAAATACATGTTGGACAGCAAATGAAAGATACACTAGTTCTTAATGCAACCGCTGTGTTAGATTTTTAAAAATAACTTTAGTACGACATACAGCTTACGTTATAGCGAGACAGCGCCCAAAATCAGGGCGGATAATATTACTAAACATTTTCAACAGAAATACGAAATAACATCATAAATGGTTCCTACTTTTGCTGAGCTTCCATCAGAATCTTGTACAAGGGGTCCTTTGTCCAGAACAATCGTTGTTTGGTTTTAGAATGTCCTTTTCTCCTGTCGAATTAGCAACCAAAGCTAGCCAAGTGGCACGAAGCTGTCCATCATCACCAAACGCAGAGAACGGAAAAAGCCAAAACTCCCGATAAACTTTCAATAATCTGATAAAACTATATTGAAAAAACATACTTTACGATGATATTATCACATTTATCAAATAAAATCAAAGCCGGAGATATTAGCCGTCTATAACGAAAGCTTTTCAGAACGCAATCCAGGGTTCCTTCCCGCGCCTTGCTGAACAAAGGAAAAAGTGGTCACGTCATTCCAAGAGCTCTTGTTCGGCCTCAGATCAAGCTAGACACCCCATTCCACCTCTCACTGCCTCTTGACATCTAGTGGAAGTGCATGTAGATTTCAAGCAAATGAATAGGAAGGCCCTGGAACAGAGCCTCGAGTTCAGATTTTTCAGTTTGCTGCAAAATGAGTTCTGTTTTACTCACAGATATAATTCAAACGGTTTTAGAAACTTGAGAGTGTTTTCTATCCAATAGTAATAATAATATGCATATTGTACGAGCAAGAATTGAGTACGAGGCAGTTTAATTTGGGAACGATTTTTTACAAAGTGAAAACAGCGCCCCCTATCCCAAAGAAGTTAGAAACACTTACATCCGTGGACTCATCGAGGAGGAGGCTGAAACGCTGGTCACCCACATCTGCGACCAACTTTTTCAGAAATTATGGTGCTAGAACACCATTATTCATTTCTGTGCACTTCGTCCTGTGCATTTTGAAGTGGGTAGCAGCAGTGGAGTCTGAGAAAGCAGCTCTACATGCTTCTCCAATGTGATCACATGCCAGCATGGAACAGTGTTCAGCGATAGCTAATGCCATGGTGGCCTCAGCCTTTTTTGCAGAGTCAATTTTTTAAACCATAAATGGCAGCTTGTTTTGGGTGGAACTGTTATAAGGCTTTGCCTTTTGAGTATGTTCTTGAGTTGTCATGTGTTTTTTTACATCACTAAGTTTGGCGTAGAAATCAGCCTTACAATACAGGCAGTATGCCCGTGTATCATCTCCAATAAATGGCTTCAACCAGCCTTTGAATTCAGGGTTTGATTCCCACTCCTTTCTGTATTTTTGAGTGTACAGTTTAGACTGAGACATGATGAGCTAGCAAGCTAGATGTTTAGCTCATGTCACAGAGAGGCACACAGAGGCTGTGTGAGTCAAATGCAGTGATTTATTTTTGTGCAGTGATTTATTTTAGACAAAGAACATTTTACATCCCGCCCTGAATGTAAGCCAGGGCGGGATCAGCCTGCGGCGGCTTCCCGCATGCGGAGGGGTGAACATCTCCTGCTCTGACTGCAGCGCGAGGACTGGGCCGCCTGTGAGTGCTCTGGGACGGGGGTGGGGCCCACGGCAGCACCCGCTGCTTGTTGAGAAGAGTAAGAACGATACGTGCTTTCACGACAGAGTCTCCAAAAGTCTCCAATAACACCAGAAAAAGTCGCTAAATTTGTCGCTAGTCGATTTTTTGAAAATGTGTTGCTAGATGGGTCTGAATACTCGCTAAATATAGCGACGAAGTCACTAAGTTGGCAACACTGGACTCTCGGGCACACTCGTGCAACCGATATGGCACGTTCACCTCCTATGGAATCCGTAAGTTTCCGAAGGCAGCTCTTCTGAGAGGAGTCGAAGCCACCCGAGCTCTCTCATGAATCTATGACGGGTGAGTTGGATACTCCTGAGCCTATGCAGTTGGGAAGAACTAGGCTATCAGTTTGGGAGCGCTCACGGAGGATTAACACTAACTGTTGTCTGTACTGTGGAGGGGCAGGACATTTTATAGCTACCTGCCCTATTAGGAAACCCTTGTCTTTAGTGGGTACCAGTACCATGGTGTGTCAGACTGGGAGTTCCCTAATTCCCATCACTCGCACACCCCTTTTTGCTCTTGTGCTGTGGGGAGACCAAACTAAGTCTCGCCGAGTGCTCATTGACTCTGGGGCTGATGAAAATGTTATGTATGCCACTATTGCTTCAGAGCTTGGTATTCCCACCCAGCCTCTCTCTGTGCCCATGGATGCTAGGGCACTGGATGGCCGCTCTATAGGGGAAGTCACCAATAGTACTGTGCCCGTTCAATTACGGGTTTCTGGTAACCACAGTGAGACAATACAGTTTCTCCTCATTACATCTCCCCATGTTCCGGTTGTGTTGGGTTTTTCCTGGCTCCAAAAACACAATCCTTTGATTTTTTACCTTTATTTAACTAGGCAGGTCAGTTAAGAACAAATTCTTATTTTCAATGACGGCCTAGGGGCAGAACGACAGATTTTTACCTTGTCAGCTCAGGGATTCGATCTTGCAACCTTTCGATTACTAGTCCAACGCTCTAACCACTAGGCTACCTGCCGCCCTGACTGGACCACAAGCTCCATCCTGGGTTGGAGCCCAGTTTGCCAGTCCCACTGCCTTCAAGCAGCACAGCCTTCCTCAAGGTACCTTTCTCAGGATGTTAGCAAGACTGTGGATGTCTCTGCTATCCCCACAGAATACCATGACCTCCTGGAAGTGTTCAGTAAGGCACGTGCTACTTCCCTACCCCGTCCTTATGATTGTTCCATTGATCTTCTCCCAGGCACCACACCACCTCGTTTGTCGATTGTATTCTCTGTCTGGACCAAAGACCAAAGCTATGGAGGAGTACATAGAGGAGTCACTGGGGCCGTCTGTCCGTCTGCATCTCCTGCCGGCGCAGGGTTTTTCTTTGTGGAGAAGAAGGACCCTACATCTGTGCATTGACTACCGGGGACTTAATGACATTACTGTCAAGAATCGTTACCTCTACCTCTCCTCTGCGTTTGAACCTCTCCAGGCGGCCACCATATTTTCCAAGTTGGACCTTCGAAATGCCTACCACCTGGTTCGGATACGCGAGGGGGATGAGTGGAAGACAGCCTTCAACACAGCCAGTGGACATTATGAGTACCAGGTCATGCCATTTGGACTCACCAATGCCCCTGCTGTTTTCCAGGCTTTGTTCAATGATGACCTCGGGACATGCTAAACCGGTTTGTGTTCGTGCACATCAATCCGGAGCATCCCAAACCTGCTCAATGGGTGACATGTCTGGTGAGTATGCAGGCTATGGAAGAACTGGGACATTTTCAGCTTCCAAGAATTGTGTACAGATCCTTGCGACATGGGACTGTGCATTATCACGGTGAAACATGAGGTGATGGTGACGGATGAGTTGCACAACAATGGGCCTGAGGATCTCATCACGGTGTCTCTGTGCATTCAAATTGCCATCGATAAAATGCAATTGTGTTCATTGTAAGTAAGTTTATGCCTGCCCGTACCATAACCCCACCGCCACCATGGGGCACTCTATTTTCAACATTGACATCAGCAAACTGCTTGCCCACAAAATGTCATACATTGTTGTGAGGCCGGTTGGTCAAATTCTTTGAAACGACATTGGAGGTGGCTTATGGTAGAGAAATTAACATTCCTGCATTCAGCAAGCCAATTACATGCTTCCTCAAAACTGTGACATCTGTGACAAAACTGCACATTTTAGAGTAGCCTTTTATTGTCCCAAGCAAAAGTTGCAACTGTGTACTGCTGCTGCTCATTTCATGGCAAAGTTTGCAAATAATAGATACAAATGATATACTTACTCATGACATACTTCTGCCAGGTAAGACTACTTTGCAGTTAACATTTAATTGAGAAGGTATTGGGGAAAATATTTCTGTCAACCCACAAGATGGTTATCATGATTATAGACAAACATGCGCACCACACAGAAAGGCAGGGAATATTTCTGGAAATGAATTGACAGGTATAGTGTTAAGTTTGGCTTTTTAAGCCAATAGTGGCTAGACAGGGCTGGGATAATGTCAATTCTGAATGGATTAGATAGTAGATGGGAGCTTGCGGTGTCTGATACTTGTGAGATATGTTTATGACAGTTTGCGGTGGAACACGTGAAAATTGAAAATTTACTTTCGAGCTACTTTCTCATAGGTGGCCTGAGATCTACTGGTAGCATGCGATCGACCTGTTGGGGACACCTGATCTACACTGATTGAAGTGGATTTAACAAGTGGCATGAATAAGGAATCATAGCTTTCACCTGGATTCGGTGCATGTTCATGTATTCCACCGCAAACTGTCATAAACAAATCTCACAAATCCCACATCAGTCACTGGCTTCATCAATAAGTGCATCAACGACGTCGTCCCCACAGTGACCGTACATACCCCAACCAGATGCCATGGATTACAGGCAACATCCGCACTGAGCTAAAGGGTAGAGCTGCCGCATTCAAGGAGTGGGACTCTAACCCGGACACTTATAAGAAATCCTGCTATGCCCTCTGACAAACCATCAAACAGGCAAAGCATCAATACAGGACTAAGATTGAATTGTACTACACAGGCTCCGCTTGCACTACACAGGCAGGGCTTGTAAACTATTGTACTACACAGGCAGGGCTTAAAAACTATTACGGACTTCAAAGGGAAGCACAGCCGCAAGCTGACCAGTGACACAAGCCTACCAGACGAGCTAGCTTCAACAGCTATGCAAGCAACACAAGCATGCATGAGAGCATCAGCTGTTCCGGACGACTGTGTGATCACCCACTCCGTAGCCGATGTGAGTAAAAACTTTAAACAAGTCAACATTCACAAGGCCGCAGGGCCAGATGGATTACTTGGACGTGTACTCCGAGCATGCATTGACCAACTGGCAAGTGTCTTCACTGATATTTTCAACTTGACTACAGCTCAGCGTTCAACACCATAGTGCCATCAAAGCTCATCACTAAGCTAAGGACCCTGGGACTAAACACCCCACTCTGCAACTGGATCCTGGACTTCCTAACGGGCCACCCCCAGGGGTAAGGGTAGGCAACACGCTGATCTTCAACACGGGGGCCCCTCAGGGGTGCATGCTCAGACCTTTCCTGTACTCCCTGTTCACTCATGATTGCATGGCCAAGCAGGACTCCAACACCATCCTTAAGTTTGCAGATGACACAACAGTGGTAGGCCAGGATAACAACCTCTCCCTCAACGTGATTAAGACAAAGGAGATGATTGTGGACTACAGGAAAAGGAGGACCGAGCATGCCCCCATTCTCATCGATGGGGCTGTAGTGGAGCAGGTTGAGATCTTCAAGTTTTGGTGTCCACATCACTTGGTGTCCACATCACCAACAAACTATCATGGTCCAAACACACCAAGACAGTCGTGAAGAGGACACGACAACACCTATTCCCCCACAGGAGACTGAAAAGATTTGGCATGGGTCCCCAGATCCTCAAAGTTCCTACATGTACATACACTACCGGTCAAACGTTTTTGGAACACCTACTAATAATAGGGAAGACATCAAAACTATGAAATAACACACAGAATCATGTAGTAACCAAAAAAGTGTGAAATAAATCAAAATATATTTTATATTTGAGATTGTTCAAAGTAGCCACCCTTTGCCTTGACAGCTTTGCACACTCTTGGCATTATTGCAACCAGCTGAGGTAGTCACCTGGAATACATTTCAATTAACAGGTGTGCCTAATATGTCTGGATTAATATGGCTGGATTACCTTGGCAAAAGAGAAATGCTCACTAACAGGGATGTAAACAAATTTGAGAGAAATAAACTTTACAGGTTGAGGTTATATTTTTATGTATTAATAGGCCGTCTAGGATCTACGTACAAAATAATACGAAATGCGCTGAGACCAGGTTGGTACAGGTGATCTCGGTATTAGAAAAAGTTACCTACATTTTTCTATTGATTATAAATCGAAATCAAAGCTGTCTCACTCTGGAATAGCGAGTCACACATGTTTTAATTCAGGCAATATCGCAAGCCAGCATGTGATAGATTTTTGTCCAATAAAACGGTCGTTGTGTCTGCAGAGATTAGTGCGGTTGTAGGCGCCAACATGGAGAAAGGCAGAGTGACAGATCAAGTACTTGGGTAAGTGTAACTATCTAACCGTATTTAGAAACTCAATGCTCAGGTGTGTATAAGATGCTGATCAATTTTGGCTTTGTAGTGATGCTTCGTAAACAAGCACAGAGCTGGGTAGGTAGCTAGTGAAAGCAGTATCGATCTGTGCGATACTGGTTCAGGTAGCTAGCAAGAATGCAATGAATTTCCACGTGCAACAATATTGGCACATAATATCTTGTTCTGACACGCGCTCTTATGAAACGAGATTACACAAGTTGTCATTCTGCTGCTGTGCTTAAATTATTGCATCAGAGAGCACCATAATGCTTATATGGTGGCCATGACGGTCCAAGCTTTGTATCCCTAACCACAGCTGCATTTTCCATGCATGATGCAAAATGGATACGTTGTACATCGGCTATTAATCAGTATGTGCAACAAAGTATCACGTTAGGGAACGCTAATGTTTATTTAAGTAACTAGCTATGCAAACGTGCTAAGGACTGAAAATAGGTGACGTGTGCAGCCAACCACATACCTAGAAAAAAATTATATCGCGCCGCCCAGTGCAGTTCAAGCCAATCCGTTTTGGAAACGGTATTCGAGGAGGTTCCAGTTTTAGTCAAAATTGCTGCGAAATTAGCACGCTGTTATTGCTGGTTGGAATTGAGTAGTAGCTTCACCAGTTTGTTAGGCTAAAGCTATAATCAACCTAAACTGACACAATGACTACTGCAAGGTAAGATTGTTATATTGCTGGGAAGGAAATAATAATTTCCGTATATTGTGTCATGTTTCTCCTGTTATTCCAGTGATAATGGTTAGCTCAAAAGGGAATAACTGAAACATCATAGTGATCGGCTATATCCTATGGACTTCTTGTTAGGGAATGACTTGGAAGAAACTGCAGGATTTGAGGGTCAGTTATCTTGTCATAAGAGTAGAACGTGACCATAACCTGTCAAAGCTATGAAACCTTGTCAAATATAACAATTTCTTTCAAAGTGTTTGATTAAAATAAATGTACCCTCAGTTACTGCCTATATTGTCCCATTACCATATGGAGTTTAAATGCATTATGGAATGTGCACTGGCCTGCATTTTTCAGGTTTGCTCTGTGTGTGTGCATGCATGCATAGGGTGAAGTTGCTATACAGGCCTTCAGCTGTTAGGTGACACACGAGCTCCACATGTGCCTATGTGATAGCTGCATGTGCCTAAAATATGATGTCAGTGGAATAAACAGTTTAGGCTCCCCGTAGTGTGCTGAAACACCCATAGGGGTTTAGTACGATTCTTCATAACCAACACAGTTGCATCATGCATTCATATTCTGTCTGAGTAGAAGTGCTGATCTAGGATTAGGTCCTCCGTGTCCGTGTAATCTTATTCATTATTATCTAAAAGGCAAAACTGATCCTAGATCAGCACTCTTCCATTGGTCTCCTCTATTAAGACTGACAGTTAAGAGGATATGGTTTAGTTTGATAGAATGATTTGAGAGTGAGACATGCATATGTCGCCTCTGCTTAGATCCTGTGTTCTCTCTTCAGTACAGGATTCCTCATGTGTCCCACGTGTTGCTCACAGGGAACAGCTCAGATGACAGACTTGACTTGTCTTAACCCCTTTCACTCTGAGGAGCACAGGACTTCCTCAAATGCGCTCCACTGGTAACAGAGCCACCACAGAAACACAGGGACAGGTGTCACACTGCCTCACTTGGCAGGCCCTAGATCTTTGTCTGGTCGCAACCTGTGGGTAACTGAACATGTTCATGGTTTCGATTTAAGCGATTTGCCGTTCCACCATTTTAGGCAACATTGTCTGAAGACTCTGGGATTTCAGCACTTTCACTACTTTTATTTACTTTGTCACACCAGATGTGGGGATGAGGCTGACTGGAGTGTCTGAGTCATGCTTCTCTATCTTTTCTCTCCAGTGAAAATGCTCTATTTGGGATGGGCAACCCCCTGCTGGACATCTCGGCTGTTGTGGACAAGGACTTCCTCGACAAGTGAGTTTTGAACATAACCATTTTAGACTAAGCTAACCATGCATCTTATCAAATTCTGTTTATTTTAATATTGCTTCCGTCTCAATAGGTATGGACTGAAGCCCAACGACCAGATACTGGCGGAGGACAAGCACAAAGCCATGTGAGTAACGGACCGCTAAAACAGCGACTATTTAACACACACACACTTCAATATTGACTTTTTACTCTCAAATTTAGTCAACTAGAGTTTATTCATACTTCTCCAGAAGCGTCTTGGCATAATAAGCAGTACTCAAAATAGCTGACTGGGAGTGTGTCCCAAATGTCACTCTGTTCCCTATTTAGTATGTGACTTTATAGGCCCTGGTCAAAAGTAGTGCACTATATACAGAATAGGGTGCAATTCGGGACATGTCCTGGGTGTCTATAAATCTGCCTTTCGTAACGGGGCAACTGCACTTGATCTGGAGGTCCCCAAGCATGGCCATGGCACACCCATGCAACTTTCACCATGATGCGGCCGTTAGGCACAAGAATGCACCCCGACACTGACTCCGTTATTCTACTACAGTTCACCATCCAAGCTGCCAAATGGTAGACTATTGGAAATGTATGGCTCATGGATTTTGACAAGGAATTAGAGGACTTGAATAATGTAATATTGTTGAAATGTAGGCTGTGCGCTATTGATTTGCATGCACTTTGCAGCAGTTGTAACTTTGACACTGACTGTAGAGGGATGATTCTCTCTGAACATCTGTGTAGTCTAAATATAGATTCTGCTGGAGGAGCTGATGGTTACACAGCTTCAAAAAATAACCCTTCTCCACCCTACATTATACAAGGTGCTAATTCACCAACAATATAACCTCAGCCTTGGGGTTAGGCAGCACTTAAAATACCATAGTTTTAGGAGGATATATTAGCCTCCGATGTCTTCTGTTGACACCCAAAGTAGAGCTGGATTTTAGGGATGGTCTGATATGAGTAGTCTTTCCATTCTGAAGTCAGCACTCCATAGGAATCTAAATGGGGTGTGGTGAGTGGGAGGGTCTTCAGAGGCTGCATTGCCTGGGTCGTATTCATTGGTGCACACCATAGCACAATGTTTTGCAGTGAAAATGAGCATTTGTCCCTCCCTGTTTCATCTGTTTGGTTCATAGTGAATACACCCCTCTTGCAGCAGTTCAGATGACAAGCCTGTGGTCTGTTTTTGATACAGCTATGCTACCTACACTAGGTTGTATGGACAAAAGTATGTGGACACCTGCTCGCCGAACATCTCCTTCCAAAATCATGGGCTTTAATATGGAGGTGGGGGGGTGGGGGCATTTACTGCTATAACAGCCTCCATTCCTCTGGGAAGGTGTTCCACTAGATGTTGGGACATTGCTGCAGGTACTTGTTTCCATTCAGCTACAAGAGCATTAGCAGGGTTGAATGATTAGGCCTGGCTTGCAGTCGGCATTCCAATTCATCCCAAAGGTGTTCGATGGGTTTGAGGTAAGGGCTCTGTGCAGGCCAGTCAAGTTCTTCCACACCGATTTCAGGAAATAATTTCTTTATGGACTTTGCTTTGTGCATTGTCATGCTGGAAAAGGCCTTCCCAAAACTGTTGCCACAAAGTTGGAAGCACAGAATCGTCTAGAATGTCATTGTATGCTGCAGCGTTAAGATTTATTTTCACTGGAACTAAGGGGCCTAGCACGAACCATGAAAACAGCCCCAGACCATTATTCCTCCTCCACAAATCTTTACAGTTGTCACTATTCATTGGGGCAGGTAGCATTCTCCTGGCATCTGCCAAACACAGATTCGGACGTCGGACTGCCAGATGGTGAAGGCGTGATGCCAGATGGTGAAGGCGTTTCCGCTGCTCCAGAGTACAATGCGGCAAGCTTTATACCATTCCAGCCAACGGCTGGTATAGCGCATGGGAATCTGAGGCTTGTGTGCGGCTGCTCGGCCATGGAAACTAATTTCATGAAGCTCCCGACTAACTGTTCTTGTGGTGACGTTGCTTCCAGAGGCACTTGGTAGTGAGTTGCAACCAAGGACAGACGATTTTTACGCATTTCAGCCCTCGGTGGTCCCGTTTTGTGCGCTTGTGTGGCCTACCACTTCGCGGCTGAACCGTTGTTGCTCCAAGACGTTTCCACTTCACAACAACAGTTGACCAGGGCGGCTCTAGCAGGGCAGATATTTGACGTACTGACTTGTTGGAAAGGTGGCATCCTATGACGGCGCTACTGTACGTTGAAAGTCACTGAGCTCTTCAGTAAGGCCATTCTACTGTCACTGTTTGTCTATGGAGATTGCATACCCCTGTACTCGATTTTATACACCGGTCAGCAACGAGTGTGGCAGAAATAGCCGAATCCACTAATTTGAAGTGATGTCCACATACTTTTGTATAGATGCATAGTGTACCTCTAGCCAAAAAGCTTGTGTAAGAAATTTGGTCACTGAATTCCTTTAATTTCCTGTTTTTCAATGTACCATGTGATGTGCTTGCTGCAGAAGGCAGAGTACTCCCCGGAGATCTCTAAAGGGGGAAACCAATAATCCACAGTAGTACTGTAATAAGATTATTATTATTATATTTTTTTGTTGTTGCTTGCTTCATGCTAAAACTTTGCATTATGGAACGTTTTAGGCTATTGCTTTGGATGGGGACTTTTTCTCTCTGCGTCATAAGAAAACAAGGCGATTTGGCTAAACGCGTGTCGTGGAATAATGAAGTGAATGTTTACCAAGTGAAACCGGTTTGATGCTTGTATTTTAGATGGACCCTTTAGAGATGATCTACTGCTCGTGCTATTGCATGCCAGATCACTGACCAGTAGTTCAGGTGTGGTGCTTCTACTGTAAAGCAGCCTTATCAGCAGTGTAATTCAGTCTCCCCAGCAGGCAGAACATCGCACACAAAGAGAATAGTGTTATCTTTGGCATCACAGATACTATGCAGTTCTGTTCTGTCCTCATCAACAATGGCTGCATTCTTTGTCGCCGTTTCCACATCACCAGGACCGGCTCTGTTGGAGTAGTTCAGTATAGAGGAAACCTATTTAGTAAACCTTATTTTTGTAGACTATAGAGTGTATAACCCCTCGTCACCTGGTTCCTCTCTTTCTTCCTAGGTTCCTACCTTCTAAGGAGTTTATCCTAGCCACTGTGCTTCTGCCTCTTCATTGCTTGCTCTTTTTCGATTTTAGGCTGGTTATCTGGAAAGCACTTTGACAACTGCTGATGTAAAATGCTTCATAATATAAATTTACTTGATATAAGTAAGCTAAGTAGTATGAAGTATCCCTCAGTTTCAGTGCCTGTTTGGTTATAGCCTACACTACAGCTTACTCGACTGCCATACAGTCTACTCATTTACTTGTGGAAATTAGAGCTGGGCGACATGGACCAAAGTCCATATTGATGCGATAATGATAAATAGAAATAAGTTTAAAACATTTATGTGCAACAGTTTAAAATGATCCTTAAAAAAAAAAAAAAAGACTAGTTTTGATTTTATTTAACCAGGTAGGCCAGTTGAGAACTTGTTCTCATTTACAACTGCGAACTGGTCAAGATAAAGCAAAGCAGTGCGACAAGTGTTACACATGGGATAAACAATGGGATGGGATAAACAAACATACAGTCAATAACGCAATAGAAAAATCCACGTACAGTGTGTGCAAATGTAG
This sequence comes from Salvelinus alpinus, assembly GCF_045679555.1. Taxonomy (NCBI): domain Eukaryota; kingdom Metazoa; phylum Chordata; class Actinopteri; order Salmoniformes; family Salmonidae; genus Salvelinus; species Salvelinus alpinus. The sequence continues at coordinate 70,600,216 of NC_092088.1, forward strand.
GGAATAGAGGTGTAATAATTACAATTTAGCATTGACACTGGAGTGATAGATGTGCAAGTAGAGCTATTGGGATGCAAGAGGGTTAGTAATAATAAGGGGAAGATGTCGTTGGGTGTGCTATTTACAGAATGACAGTGATCGGTAAGCTGCTCTGACAGCGGATGCTTAAAGTTAGAGGGAGATTTGACTTAAAAAAATAAAAATAATTATTTATTAGTTCCAGTCATTGGCAGCAGAGAACTGGAAGGAAAGGTGGCCAAAGTAGGTGTTGGCTTTGGGGATGACCAGTGAAATATACCTGCTGGAGCGTGTGCTACGGGTGGGTGTTGCTATGGTGACCAGTGAGCTGTGATAAGGCGGGGCTATACCTAGCAACAACTTATAGATGACCTGGAGCCAGTGGGTTTGGCGACGGTTATGTAGTGAGGACCAGTCAATGAGAGCATACAGGGCACAGTGGATAGTATATGGGGCTTTGGTGATAAAACAGACAGCACTGTGACATCCAGTTTGCTGAGTGGAGTGTTGGGGGCTATTTTGTAAATGACATCGCCAAAGTCGAGGATCGGTAGGATAGTCAGTTTTACGAGGGTATGTTTGGCAGCATGATTTGAAGGAGGCTTTGTTGCGAAATAGGAAGCCGACTCGATCTAGTTTGATGGTTGTAGCCATCAATTGTCCTATTAAAATCACCCATATTAGCAAACAAATGTAATTTCAAACTTCATTTTTCTTTAATATAGGCTTATTGTAATGATCGATGTCAGCAAAATGCCTAGGGTAAAGTCAGGGTTTCCCTAACTCTGTCCTGGCCCACCACAGATGGAACAATGAGACAGATCTTTCACCGGATGTATAAATGTGGAGCATCCGCTTGGCGTTTCCATGGAAACCCAGTGGCCGACAGTGGGAGAAGATGGAACGAGATGGATTTGGCCAACATTTAGCAAATTCTCATCGTTTTTTTAAATTTATTTTTTTACATTTGAACTAAATACAGTTTTCTGTTCCCAAAACTAAAATCTGTTACAAACTAAGTTTTTATGTTTTTATTGACTTTACCCTTTGCCGAAGTTTTAAAAAGTTGCGTTGTTTAGGAGTGCAAAGGTGAATTGAGTTATTGCACTCGTGCACTTCAGAGTAGGCGTTCCCTTACGGAAATATGCAAATGAATGATAGAACGTGCCAATAGGATCTCGCTACCTCGTACTTGGCTCTACCGAATTCCTTGCTTGTTCCATTTTAAGCCTTTTCCAGAAATTAGAATTACACCAAAATAAAGCAGTTGTCTGAGGATGGTGCTGGACCATCTGGCATACAGTAAAAAGGGGACAGTTTGATTCATCTTTTAAATAAAGGTTAAAATCCAGGTCATGCTTTTGAGGTCGTTGGACAGTATTAGTATTATGAACCAATGAAGTTCATGTTTGGTTATAGAGTTTACTGTACTGCCACACTTAGCTTGTGGTGACTAGCCTAGTTTTAGGTCTACTTTTGGTAGCCCTTTGTCTGCACTGATTGTAGCAACCCAAACAAGTCTGGCATGATGCCAAGTTGTCTAACTGGACCTTAACCTCGGACCTTGGAGATTAGCATTATATGGCAAACAAGCCCCTTTATCAAAGCTTACCCTTGTGTGCCACTTCCAAATTCACAAACCCAAACTGGTTAGTGATGTTAGTCTTTTTTCCATTTCTTTAGTGGTACAAATATCACTTGGGGCGCTCAACTCCAGTCCTGTCTGAATTCAATTATCTAGATAATCCTGTTAACATTATAGATGAACCATCTCTGGTACAGTGTACGCCGTCATCACTCCCCTTCCAGTCATATCTGGCCATAGAAATAAAATTACTAGAACAGGTATATCCCTTCGGACTTCCGCAATAGTACAGTGCAATATCCATTCTAGTAATTGTGTTTCTCTGCCATCAACTCTCCTCTGTCATTTCTGGCCAATGGTTCACCACTACCAGTCTGATAACTGTATTCAAATAGGTCCTGTCCTCCCTGTCCATGTAATCTTTAGTCATTCAAATCTACAAGTCAAAACTGATTCCATATTTGAGCTTCTACTCTGAGATGCTTTATGAATACAAGCTCTGATACTGTGATACTGTGATAAAATGCTCATTAATCCAAACATGATCCAGCTACATTGACCTCTTTCAACGCTATAGCTGTTTTAATCATCAAAGGTATATCAATGTTGCAACAAAAGATCCCTGACTGCCTCGTCCTCCAGTCTAGTACGATCACAATGGCCTACTTCGTTATTACCTTGGACTGTGCAAACTAATACAGGATTTACAGTTGAAGAAAGGGGGTGGGATCTCCCTCAGAGTAAATGTAGTGTATGAATAAGGTACAGATAATCCATCAGATTGACTGACTAACCACCAGACTCAGGATATGCATCCCAATGGCTACATAGTCCCTGATCTAGGGCCCACTATATAGGGTGCCATTTCGGACGCATCCATGGCCTGTTCACATTAGTCTGTCTTCCATATATGGAAGTCTTCTCTTCTAATGGTTCCCACTGCTCCTCAGGCTCATTGCCTGTTCATTTGACTGCATGTGGTTTCAAATGATGCTGCAAGAATGCTCCTCACTCACGGTACTAAGCATACCTCCAGTCTGTTTCAGAAGTGATTTTCAGAGGGCATGGTGATGGTTGGTGAGAGACTTGCACAGGATGTGCTTTGGTTTCAGTAGTTATCTTGTCATCTTAACATTGTTCTCTTTTAAGGTGGTGATCATGAAGTCAGATTTTGCTTTGAAAATGGGGCAGTGTGTACTTAATAAGTTTCATCTTGACTTTATGTTTTACTTGATATAATTAATTGAACAGCGTTGGTTACATTTAGTAGCCTATTCATGCACTTGTTTTAATACCGTCTGAGTAAATACATTTTTAAATGTAACTACATGCATAAGGAAATGTATCAATAGTTTTTTGGGGTTATCTGGATGACACTGCCACCATGTGGTTGGAAATTGAACCTCATGGTCACATTACAGTACCATGCAGGATAAACAGAATATCTAGGCTATCCTCTTTCTCCTGCAGGTGGCAAGTTTATTTAAAAAATAATATATATATATTTTGATTTAACATGACAACATTATAAAACACCTCAAATCTGCAAAATATTACAATAAGAGAACAATGAAAAGTATATGCTATTTTATGTTAAATGGGCTTTGTAGAGTCACATTCACTATGACTAAAATGTATAGGCACTATGTTAATTAGGCTAGAACATTCAATTAGTCTGTTAGATGACTGAATGAAACCTTGTAATCATCGTCAGTAAGGGCCCACAGGGAAACATTCAACAGCGTGCTGTCTAAACTGGACCTGTTCACATTCATTTTATGTCGCCTCCGTCTGTCCATTAATGGATTACTTTCTCGTCTTAGCGCTGGCGGCATGACTACTTTCAGAGGTTGTTTGCTCACAGCAATTAAGTTCATAAGCGCTCCGCTCATCCCTCGTTCTGTTTTATTTTCTCCTCTGTGCTAAATGCAGATTAGCGGTGTCACAATGGCATCCAGAACCAGAGTAAACTGCTCATTATGCAGAGTGACCCGCTGCTGCTGTATGAATTATGCAAAGGACTGTGTGTCGGTGTGTTTTAGTAGCTGGCTCTTATTAGCATTCTAGATGGATGAATGGTTGGGAGGAGAGACACTGTGTCCCAAATGGCACCCTATTCTCGACATAGTGCACTACTTCTGACGAGAGCCCTATAGTGACCGGGCTGACTCTGCAGTGGGGGAGAGGGGTGGGGGATCAGGCAGGGTTGAGGATCATCGCACACGACACAGGAGATCAGTGGAGGTGCCTCTCCTTTCGTCTGTCACACACACCGCCCCCTGTGTACACACACAAACACGTAAACACACACACACACTCACCTGCTGGTGTTGTGCAGTTCCATCTGCTTACTGTGAAGAAAAGAACAAAGGTTCTTCCTGCCTCCTCTCGTCTCTGAGTACAAGCTAAACATCATGGCTCCTGGCTCTGTGTATGTGTAATACATTTGGCTCTGTAAACACACTTGAATCCCCTATTTGTATTCATTCCTCCCTCTGTCCCTCCCTCTTTATGTCTATTGCTCTTTCTATTCACCCTCCTTCAATCTGTTTCTATCCCTCCCTCTCTCGTCTCTCTTTCTAACGAGAGGGAATCGTGAGTGTTGGAAACCCCCAAAGGATCTATCCTGGTGTGTCAGGCAGGGAAGGAGTGAATGGCTGTGTGTGTCTGGCGGCGCGTTGCATGTCTGTGTGCATGCAAGCGTGCGTGTCAGGCTGCATGTGCTATCCATCGTGCCACTTCACTGGATGCACTCATGCTTGGCTGAGTGTGTAGATGGACCACTAAAACTCCCCCACACACACTACAGCCCCAACCCCAGTCAGTCTGTTTTACAGAGTGCTGTATCTATATGTATTGTAGTACAGTACTCAAGGCATCTACGGAAACACATTAGGGTCATACTGTACGTCCTGCTCCCTGACTCAGTGTAGAGGTCAAAGGTCATAGACCCACATCCATCATTGACACCAGTCAAGGCAGCACACCTCAACTGCCATGTTTCTCAGCCTTGCAATGATTAATTTATGTATATTAAATCAAACCATTACCCCCCCCCCCCCCCCCCGAAAGGCAAAGCTCTCAACTGAGATATTCAATTGAGTTTAGGGGGCTGTCAGAATTGATCTAAACACCTACATGAATTCTACGTATTTTCATTTAACTACGCAAGTCAGTTAACAACATTCTTATTTACAATGACGGCCTAGGAACCGATTTTTACCTTGTCAGCTCGGGGATTCAATCTAGCAATCTTTCGGTTACTTTTAGTGGTATAAACCCTGGGTATAAAAAGTCTAGATTGTGGCATTTAGTCAAATTGGTTAACATAGGTCAGTAATCACATTGGTTATTATTCCTTATGTCTCCTCTGTATTTTAAGCATGCTGCGGTCTCATGATGGCTGATGCAATCTCAATTAAATGTCCTTCTCCTTTAATAGTAATATCCCCCTGGTATTGGCAGTCTCTGCCAGCAGCTGGCGCTAGAACCACCAATGAAACACCACTGAACTGATTATGGGTGGAACAAATATACCCACATTTCTATGCATGTGGGCGTTCTGGTGTTTTATAATTATGATGTGGGTGTCTCAATCGCGCATGTTCAGAGAGCAGTTGAGAGCATGCTCTCCCTCACAGCTATTTCTTTCACAGCTGTTTTCTTTGAATCCCCCTCCCTCTGATGCGCTATAACTGTGTCCCAAATGGAACCCTAGTCCCTTTATAGGTCATTACTTTGGACTAGGATTCTGGTCCACGGTAGTGCACTATGTAGGGAATAGGGTGGCATTTGGGATGCAGGCGATGCATCCTCACACGCGTATAGCAGTGCTGTTAGGAGACCTGAGTGGTGCAAAGCACTCCCTGTGTGTTTTAAAGTTCACACTGGTTGCCCCAGCAGGAGAGCTGCGATTGATTATTTATATATATATATATAAATAATCAATATATATGACACGTGCTCAGCGCATGAATCCCCATCAGCAGGATGCTGGTAGCAACCTCGGAGATGAGCGAACGAGAGGTCTCAAAGGCTTTGTATTCAGACTGCTTCAAATTTCAATCCTCCCAGGAGACTACAGATGGAGAAGAAGCCTGTCTCTCTCGCTCTCATAGAAACATGCATATACACACATTCACTTTTTTTTTAATGTTATATATATATATATACACAGTTGAAGTTTACATACACCTTAGCCAAATGCATTTAAACTCAGTTTTTCACAATTCCTGACATTTTATCCTAGTAAAGATTCCCTGTCTTAGGTCAGTTAGGATCACCACTTTATTTTAATAATGTGAAATGTCAGAATAATAGTACAGTGATTTATTTCAGCTTTTTCTTTCATCACATTGCCAGTGGGTCAGAAGTTTACATACTACACAATACTAATTGAGTGTATTGCCTTTTAAATTGTTTAACTTGGATCAAATGTTTCGGGAAGCTTCCATAAGCTTCCCACAATAAGTTGGGTGGATTTTGGCCCATTCCTCCTGACAGAGCTGGTGTAACGGAGTCAGGTTTGTAGGCCTCCTTGAGGTCAGGGCTTTGTGATGGCTACTCCAATACCTTGACTTTGTTGTCCTTAAGCCATTTTGCCACAACTTTGGAAGTATGCTTGGGGTCATTGTCCATTTGGAAGACCCATTTGCGACCAAGCTTTATCTTCCTGACTAATGTCTTGAGATGTTGCTTCAATATATCCACAATTTTCTTTCATCATGACGCCATCTATTTTGAAGTGCACCAGTCCCTCCTGCAGCAAAGCACACCCACAACATGATGCCGCCACCCCCGTGCTTCACAATTGGGATGGTGTTCTTCAGCTTGCAAGCATCCCCCTTTTTCCTCCAAACACAACGATGGTCATTATGGCCAAACAATTATATTTTTGTTTCATCAGACCAGTGGACATTTCTCCAAAAAGTACGATCTTTGTCAACATGTGCAGTTGCAAACCATAGTCTGGCTTTTTTATGGTGGTTTTGGAGCAGTGGCTTCTTCCTTGCTGAGCGGCCTTTCAGGTTATGTCGATATAGGACTCGTTTTACTGTGAATATAGATACTTTTGTACCGGTTTCCTCCAGCATCTTCACAAGGTCCTTTGCTGCTGTTCTGTGATTGATTTGCACTTTTCGCACCAAAGTACGTTCATCTCTAGGAGACAGACCGCATCGCCTTCCTGAGCGGTATGACAGATAAGTCATCCCATGGTGTTTATACTTGCGTACTATTGTTTGTACAGATGAACGTGGTACCTTCAGGCATTTGGAAATTGCTCCCAATTTTGAACCAGACTTGTGGAGGTCTACAATTTTTTTTTTGGAGGTCTTGGCTGATTTCTTTTGATTTTCCCATGATGTCAAGCAAGGAGGCACTGAGTTTGAAGGTAGGCCTTGAAATACATCCACAGATACACCTCCAATTGACTCAAATGATATCAATTAGCTTATCAGAAGCTTCTAAAGCCATGACATTTTCTGTAATTTTCCAAGCTGTTTAAAGGCACAGTCAACTTAGTGTATGTTAACTTCCGACTTCAACTGTGTGTATTATATTTAATCACTGAACAAAACTGTATATAAATGCAACAATTTTAAAAGATTTTATATAATGAAATCAGTGGATTGAAATAAATAAATTAGGTCCTAATCTATGGATTTCATATAACTGGAAATACAGATGGCCCCCTCCAAAAAAAATGGGCCTCAGGATATCGTCACGGTTTCTCTGTGCATTAAAATTGCCATTGATGTTAAAATGCAATTGTGTTCATTGTCCGTCGCTTATGCCTGCTTATAACCCCACCGTGGGGCACTCTGTTCACAACGTTGACATCAGCAAACTGCTTGCCCACATGACGCCATACACGTGGTTGTCAGCCGGCTGGACGTAAGGCCAAATTCTCTGAAACGACATTGGAGGTGGCTTATGGTAGAGAAAATAATATTTAAATTCTCTGGCAACAGCTCTGATGAACATTCCTGCAGTCAGCATGCCAATTGCACACTCCTTCAACTTGAGACATCTGTGGTGTTGTGACAACTGCACATTTTAGTTGCCTTTTATTGTCCCCAGCACAAAATGCACCTGTAATGTTCCACCACATCTGTCAGGTGGATGGATTATCTTGGGAAAGGAGAAATGCTCACTAACAGGGATGTAAGCAAATGTGTGTGCACAATTTGAGAGAAATAAGCTATAAGGGTGTATGGAACATTCCTGGGCTCTTTTATTTCAGCTCATTAAACATGGGAACAACACTTGTTGCATTTGTTCAGTGTAAATACATGCACAAACGTGTGTGTTCCCACGACCCCTCCATAAGGCAGACTAAACCAGTGGTGGGGCAGCGGCGGTGACCTGTTTCAGAGAAAATATAAACTGATCCTCATGACCAAATATACTCAAGTGTTGGTTTATTTCAAGGACAACACCAGTCCTTTTAATGCTAGCTAAAGGCCCATGGCCTGGAGGGGCTGAATTTTGTTAGAACCCTGGGGATGAGATACCTGGCCCGCGTCCACAGAGATGGAAAGAGGTCTCATCTTTGTATCTGTGCCATTATGGCATGTGTGACAGCATGTGCAGCGCCATTGAGGTTATCGACATTATTAAAGTAGTCCATTTTCTTTTGTGTTTGAAAGAAGTTAATATTGGTGATTTGCTGACGTGCTGGAGTTCTGACCCAAATCTAGTCATTTATTTTGGCCTCTACGTGTCTGTAATGTATATCTAAAAGCCATTTACAAAGCATAGCACCCAATTAGAAGAGCATGCTCTGATCATTGGCTGATCTATTCCAACCAGTAGGAAACTCCACCCAGTTGACTACTTTATAAAATGGTGTAGGCAGTCAATGGCGCAAAGTCCATGGTTAAACATGTTGAGTCCTTTGTCTCTATGGCTGCGTCCTAAAGGGCACCCTATTCCCTAAGTCCTCTGGTCAAAAGTAGCGCACTATTAAAAAATGACATTTGCAACACAGCTCTTGTTGAAAGTAATATGAGAATAAACATTCACCCCTCTTTGTAGTTTGTTTCAATGTTAAGTGCACAAGTACAGTGAAATGCCTTTCTTGCAATCTCAAAAACATCAATGCAATAATCATCAATCATTTTAATACTAGAAGGAATATGAAGAACACAAGTAAGCATACAATATACAGGTTCAGTACCATATTTACAATGTGCAGGGATACTGGAGTGGTGCAGTCAAAGTATTCAGACCCCTTGACTTTTTCCACATTTTATGTTACAGCTTTATTCTAAAATGGATTAAATACATTTTCCCCCTCAATCTACACCCCATAATGAAGCAAAACTCACTTTCTTTAACTGCAAATCAGTTCAGTATATGCATTACCTGCCTTGTTGCTCTTGTTTTGATTTATTTTATGTTAATTTTTATTTGCATAGGTAACCAGGCCCTTTGCTATGAGACTGGAAATGGGTGCATCCTGTTTCCATTGATTATCATTGATGTTTCTACAACTTCATTGGAATCCACCTGTGGTAAATTCAATTGATGGGACATGATTTGGAAAGGCAGAAACCTGTCTATATAAGGTCCCACAGTTGACAGTGCATGTCAGCAAAAACCAAGCCATGAGGTCGAAGGAATTGTCCATAGAGCTCCGAGACAGGATTGTGTCGAGGCACAGATCTAGGGAAGGGTACCATTCTGCAGCATTGAAGGTCCCCAAAAACCCCAGTGGACTCTATTCTTAAATGGAAGAGGTTTGGCACCACCAAGACTACCTAGACCTGGCTGCCTGGCCAAACTGAGCAATCAGAGGAGAAGGGCCTTGGTCAGGGAGGTGACTCTGACAAAGTTCCTCTGTGGAGATGGGAGAACCTTCCAGAAGGACAACCATCTCTACAGCACTCGACCAATCAGGCCTTTATGGTAGTGGCCAGACGGAAGCCACTCCTCAGTACAAGGCACATGATAGCCGCTTGGAGTTTAACAAAAGGCAACTAAAGGACTCTGACCATGAGAAACACGATTCTCTGGTCTGATGAAACCAAGTGTCACGTCTGGAGGAAACCTGGCACCATCCCTACGGTGAAGCATGGTGGTGGCAGCATGCTGTGGGGATGTTTTTCAGCGATTGGGAGGCAAGTCAGGATCAAGGGAAAGTTTAACGGAGCAAAGTACAGAGATCCTTGATGAAAATGTGTGCCATACCTCTACGTTGTAGAATAATAGTGAAGACAACTATGAAATAACACATTTTGGAATCATGTAGTAAAAGTTTGAAACAAATCAATGTGAGATTCTTCAAAGTAGCCACCCTTTGCCTTGATGACAGCTTTGCACACTCTTGGCATTCTCTCAACCAGCTTCATGAGATTGTCACCTAGAATGCATTTCAATTAACAGGTGTGCCTTTTGTTAAAAGTTAATTTGAAATGTCTTTCCTTAATGCGTTTGAGCCAATCAGTTGTTGTGACAAGGTAAGGGTGGTATACAGAAGATGGCCCTATTTGGTAAAAGACCAAATCCATATTATGGTAAGAACATATCAAATCAGTAAAGAGAAACGACATTCAATCATTACTCTAAGAGATGAAGGTCAGTAAGTGCGGAACATTTTAAAGAACTTTGAAAGTTTCTTCAAGTGCAGTCGCAAAAACCATCAAGCACTATGATGAAACTGGCTCTCATGAGGACCACCACAGGAAAGGAAGACCCAGAGTTACCTCTGCTGCAGAGGATACGTTCATTAGTTAGTCTTGCTTGTGCCAAGAAAAAGGAGCAATGGACATTAGATCTGATGAGTCCAAATTTGAGATTTTTGATTCCAACCGCCGTGTCTCTGACGCAGAGTAGGTGAACGGAGGATCTCTGCATGTGTGGTTCCCACCGTGAAGCATGGAGGTGCTTTGCTGGTGACACTGTCAGTGATTTTATTTAGAATTCAAAGCACACTTTACCAGCATGGCTACTACACCTTTCTGCAGTGATATGCTATCCCATCTGGTTTGTGCTTAGTCCCACTATCATTTGTTTTTCAACAGGACAATGACCCAAAACACACCTCCAGGCTGTGTAAGGGCTATTTGACCAAGGAGAGATATGGAGTGCTGCATTAGATGACCTGGCCTCCACAATCCCTCAACCCAATTGGGATGAGTTGGGCCGCCGAGTGAAGGAAAAGCATTCAACAAGTGCTCAGCATATGTGGGAACTCCTTCAAATGTCACCCTGGAAAAGCATTCTTCATGAAGCTGTTTGAGAATGAAAAGCTGTCATCAAGGCAAAGGGTGACTACTTTGAAGAATCACATTTTTTTTGATTTGTTTAACACTGTTTTGGTTACTACATTATTCCATGTTATTTCAGTTTTTTTCAATTTAAAGTTCTTGTTTTTCAACCAAAACACATTCCACGCTCACAGATGTGACAAACCCCCCCCCCCCCAAAATATATATATTAAAAACAAACTTGCAGCAGCACTATCAAGGTTCTTGTTAGCCATTTCCAGCCTTAGCTGAGACGACGAGATAATAATTTGTTTTTACAGCACCTTACACTATTATGTCTTCACTTACTTCACTCACCTTACACTATGTCTTCACTGTTATTCTATGTTGTAGAAAATAGTAAAAGTAACTAGAATGAGTAGGTTTCCAAACCTTTGCTTGGAACTATGTAAATATGATTTCAGTTTTATTTTTATTACATTTGCTAATGTCTAAACCTGTTTTCGCTTTGCTTTTATCGGATATTGTGTGTAGATTGAAGGGGGAAATAATTTTTTTAATACATTTTAAAATTAGTCTAACGTAACAACAAAATGTGGAGAAACTGAAGGTCTGAATACTTTCCCGAATGCACTATGTAAGGTGACTAATCAACAGGATGTAATATAAACAGCAGCAGCTTGCGAGTGTGTGTGTGTGTGTGTAGTCAGTATAAATGTATGTGTAAGTTAGCAGATGGCGTGAGTGTGCATCGACAGTGTAAAAATTAAAAGGTCAATAAAGATGGGTTAACTCAGTATGTGTAGCTATTTAGCAGTCTTATGGCATGGGGATAGAAGTTGTTCAGGAGCCTGTTGGTGCCAGACTTGATGCACCGGTACAGATTTGCTGTGCGGAAGCAGTGAAAATAATCGGTCTTGGGTGGTTGGTGTCTTTTTAACGATTTTTCTGGGCCTTCCTTCCACACTGCCTGATATAGATGTCCTGGTTGGCAAGGAGCTCTGCCCCAGTGATGTAATGGGCTATCTGCACAACCCTCTGTAGCGCCACGCGATTGAGGGCGGTACTCTTGCCATAGCCTGCATCACTGCTTGGTATTTGCAGTGTGTGTGTGTGCACGCGTCAGAGGACAGTCAGAAACAAATCATACATTGTAGTTTAAACATTTTCTCGTTCTTTAATACCTAGTACTCCATCCTAATGCCCGAATGTTCTATCCTGATTAGAAGATTCAATTCATTGTGATGCTTTCTCACAGGTTACAACAGACAGAAGAGAGGCACTCACTACATTTCAGGCATTGAAGGAAAAGTACATCTATTTCCGAGCGGGGGAGAGATAATTAATGATGCTTTCTGGTGTCGGGACGAGCCTTCCCACTGACTATTGATTTGAAACAAACTGACTAACCCTTTGAAGGCTTTGACAAACAATTTAATTGGGGGGGAAACAACTTTCACCTCACCCTCTCCTCCTTTCATCACCCTCTCCACTTATGAGTACAAAATGGTATCCTATTCCCTATATAGTGCACTACTTTTGAAAATATAGCACTATATAGAGAGTAGATTGCCATTTGGGACGTACTACTCCTTTCATCACATCCCCAAGCTGTTTTCTCCTCTGTGTGACCTATGACCTATAGAAACCATTACTGTGCATCTGGCCTGCTGCCTCTGTACTATATTGGTCCCGTGTGACTCTTTTGTTAGAGCATGGGGCATGAAACTCCGGGGTTGTGGGTTAGATTCCCACTGGGGACTAGAGCGTCTGCTAATGTCAAATGTAGTTATACACACACAGTTGAAGTTTACATACAGTTAGGTTGGTGTCATTAAAACTAGATTTTCAACCACTCCACAAATTTCTTGTTAACGAACTATAGTTTTGGCAATTCGGTTAGGATATCTACTTTGCCTGACAAGTCATTTTTCTAACAATTGTTTACAGATGGATTATTTCACTTATAATTCACTTGTCACAATTCCAGTGGGTCAGAAGTTTACATACACTAAGTTGACTGTGCCTTTTTAAACGGCTTGGAAAATTCCAGAAAATTGTCATGGCTTTAGAAGCTTCTGATAGGCTCATTGACATCATTTGAGTCAATTGGAGGTGTATCTGTGGATGTATTTCAAGGCCTACCTTCAAACTCAGTGCCTCTTTGCTTGACATCATGGGGAAATCAGCCAAAACCTCAGAAAAAGAAATTGTAGACCTCCGTCTGGTTCATCCTTGGGAGCAATTTCCAAATGCATGAAGGTACCATGTTCATCTGTACAAACGATATTACGCAAGTATAAACACCATGGGACCACGCAGCCGTCATACCGCTCAGGAAGGAGCGGTATGACGAACGTACTTTGGTGCAAATCATTCACAGAACAGCAGCAAAGGACCTTGTGAAGATGCTGGAGGAAACGGGTACAAATGTATCTATCCACAGTAAAACGAGTCCTATATCGACACAACCTTATGACCAGCGTTATGTTTGGAGGAAAAAGGGGGAGGCTTGCAAGCCGAAGAACACCATCCCAACCGTGAAGCACGGGGGTGGCAGCATCATGTTTTGAGGGTGCTTTGCTGCAAGAGGGACTGGTGCACTTCACAAAATAGATGGCGTCATGAGGGAGGAAAATTATGGGGATATATTGAAGCAACATCTCAAGACATCATTCGGGAAGTCTAAGCTTGGTCTTCCAAATGGACAATGACCCCAAGCATACTTCCACAGTTGTGGCAAAATGGCTTAAGGACAACAAAGTCAAGGTATTGGAATGGCCATCACAAAGCCCTGACCTCAATCCTATAGAACATTTGTGGGCGTGTGCGAGCAAGGAGGCCTACAAACCTGACTCAGTTAGACCGGCTCTGTCAGGAGGAATGGGCCAAAATTCACCAAACTTATTGTGGGAAGCTTGTGGAAGGCTACCAGAAACGTTTGACCCAAATACTAATTGAGTGTATGTAAACTTCTGACCCACTGGGAATGTGATGAAAGGAATTAAAGCTGAAATAAATCACTCTACTATTTCACATTCTTAAAATAGTGGTGTTCCTAACTGTTCTAAAACAGGGAATTTTTACTAAGATATTAAATGTCAGGTGTATGTAAACTTCCGACTTCAACTGTATTTAAATACTTTTTCATTGTAGAGCGCTTTTCAGTTAGACAGTAATCATTGAACTCTAACATTGAGCAACCATTCCAAAAATAGGATTTAATAAAAGGGCAAAAAACATTAAATGAGAATTTAAAAGATAACTAGTAGTTTAGTACTATATAAGGTGATAACTAAGACTAAAACAATACTGTCTGCTACCAATACAAGGAAGGCTGTCTCAGTTCCGAGAGGATGCACACAGATGGGGGAAGATTGGTTCTAGAACTAGTCTCTGCTCTACTTCAGATGCCTAGCTGTTTAAAACTAAGATTGTCCAAATATTTTAAAACTATTTGTCGTTTTGTAGAGCAAAACTTTTTGGTCCTACGCAGCGCATGGATCTCTTTTGTGCACTCAACGTTGTTGATGCGTTGAGTTTCCATTTAGGCCTATTTGGCAGGAGAACTGTGAAACCAGCTGTATAGCCTACTGGCTTTAAAAAATATATATTTTTAAATTAAAGAATGTTGGTCAATGTTGTCTGCTTTTCATTAAATCTTGCATAGCTGTTCTTATGGCCTAAAATACATTGTTCATATGGGCAGAATATTATCTGTAGATGGTTGAGGTACAGTATGATGTTGGAAGATGACTGCGTCAATTATTTTGACAACAGCGGAGTGGCTTCCCCAAGCTGCATGATAACAGTGCCTAAAACTACTTGATTCATCACTGTGGTGCATTATTTTTGCTGCTCTAACAAGGCAGTAAAGACAATGGGAGAAATTATTTTTTCAAATTACCACAATCATGAGACTCAAATGTCGGAAAAGCGAAGAAACCTTTTTGCCCGTCACGACCTGAACCAAGACAGGAGCAGTCCCTGTACTGACAGCATTTCATCACTGGTAAGTCTAATCGATTTTAGAGTTTAGTTTGTTTGTTCAGGGCTACAACACAAGTGTGCTGTTGGGAGGACTGGAATTGGAAACCACTGCTGTAGGCCTATTGCTGCATTGGCATTGCATGCCATTATGAGCTGCAAAATGGGTTCACATGGCTGATATCCTGAGGGGGGAAAAAAATATTTAAAAAATAAAATAAAAAGTGACAAAACTAATTGGAGAGCTTACGACTGAGCAAAATGGTAATGTTCATTGAGAATACATCTCAGCAACCCAGACAAATTAGAGATGGATTCCCTTCCACTCTTTATTGCAGGATTGTGATCATTGATACTAGCTAATCTTGAATAGTAAGTTAACAATTTAAAACAAGTTAAAACCTTCACTTCAAAGAATCACTCATACTGAACAAAAATATAAACATGTTTTAAAAAAATTATTATTTAACCAGGTAGGGCAGTTGAGAACAAGTTCTCATTTACAACTGCGACCTGGCCAAGATAAAGCAAAGCAGTGCGACAGAGTTACACATTGGATTAACAAATGTACAGTCAGTAACAATAGAAAAAAATCTACGTACAGTGGGTGCAAATGTAGTAAGATTAGGGAGGTAAGGCAATGAACAGGCCATAGTGGCGAAATATTACAATTTAGCAATTAACACGAGTGATAATGTACAGAAGATGAATGTGCAAGTAAATAGATATTTATGTAAACTGTTGGTCATATTTTTCATGAGCTGAAATAAAAGATCCCTCAAATGTTCCATATGCACAAAGCTTATTTCGCTCATTTTGTGCACAGCTTTGTTTACATCCCTGTTAGTGAGCATTTCGACTTTGCCAAGATAATCTACCTGACAGGTGTGGCATATCATTAACAGCATGATCAGTACACAGGTGCACCTTGTGCTGGGGACAATAAAAGGCAGCTCTTAAATGTGCTGTTTTGTGTCACAACACAATGCCACAGATGTCTCAAGTTTTGAAGGAGTGTGCAATTGGCATGCTGACTGCAGGAATGTCCAGCAGAGCTGTTGTCACAATTTTTTATGTTTAATGGGTTTTAGAGAATTTGGCAGTATGTCCAACCGGCTTCACAACCGCAGAACATGTGTAACCACCCCAGCCCAGGCCTGGCTCCCAAGTTCATGGGCCTATGCCCACCCAGGTCTGCGCCCCTGCCCAGTAATGTGAAATCCATAGATTAGGGCCTAATTTATTTCAATTTACTGATTTAACTTATTTGAACTAGAACTCAGCAAAATCTTAAATTGTTTTATTTTTGTCAAGTATAATTTCAAAGTGTACAAATAAGCTAACTCAAATGTAAAGTTTGGACATAGTGACAAGTAGGTTGTTATTATTACTAAAGCATAATGTCAGGTGAACAATAGCAGAGGTGGCCAACCTCAGTCCACTGATCCCTGATCTACTGGGTGAGCAGACTTCTGTTCCAGCCCAACAATAGCACACTTGATTATCAACTAATTAGGTTTGATACATTGAATCAGGTGTGTTGGTGCTGGGCTGGAACAGAAGAAGCCTGCACACCCAGCAGGGTTGGCCTGCTCCAGTTTTAATAGGTTTATACATTGTTGCATTTTAAACTATTTCTATTTTCAAAATTAGCGAACATAGGTACACCCATAATCCATGGTATTCATTGGGACCTCATCTGCAGACAGAGTTTCACGGCCCCCAAGGACAGAAAACACACACGGGCTGCATTATACTCAAATTCGACAGCACTGAATATTATTTTGTTCTCTCTGTCCTCAGTTTTTCTTGCTAGGGACTGAAACTAGATAATCTTTTCATAATGTCCTCCTATAAAGGTACCTACCCTATCCAGAGTAGTCTACACTCCCTTCTCTGACAGCTGGAACCGCTTGCTAGTCCTTTCATCTTCTTCCATAGCTGTCAGTTGGCTAGCTACAAATGCATTTAAAGTTACAATGATAAATACATCAATATAACTAGCTAATATGAAGTTAGCAGGTTGATATTTGATTCACTTGGCTAGCTATACAGTATGTAAAGTTAGCTAGCTATCAAACATTGTTAGCCGCTGATTTGAGTTAGCCTGCACGCAAAGTTTCTGTAGCAAGCTAGCCATCTAATAATGTCGAGATCGTTTTCTTTTTCTTAAAAAAAAAACTTACTTGAATAGATTCTCCTGCTGCCTTTTTGTTTTCTGGGTCCGTAATTTTTCTAAATGGGCAGTTTTCCTGAAGTTTCCGGTGGTACTGTAGCAAAACGCAGCCAGCCATGTGGACAATTTGGAGGACAAACCACCAGACTGGGTCTTCCAACATGGTGCCTGGTTCTTTGCTTGGTGATTTGACACAACTGCAAGCCCTCTATAGGCTACCAAACTTTGATCAGTTAACATTTCATGCTGCAAAAGACCACCATTTGTATGTTTTCAATGAAAAAATACTGTCACAACTATAAAAATAAAAAAACACACCTTTTCCGTTTCTTTGACACACAATGTAATAATAGCCTATGATTTAAAGGCTTTGGCTTTACTGGGCTCTCACCATCATTATTCACATTCCAATTCAATCAAGTCGCAATTATCAGCTTTGGTATTGACATCCGTGAGCAAGCTTTCTGAATGAGGAGCGATACATGGGTAGGTCTACCAGCGGAAAACATCTGAAAATGAAATCCAATGTTTATATAAAATGTCTGGCTTTTCCCTTATGTTTGAACAGTTGAGTAAGTCCATTTGTCCTATTTCGTTTCATTTAGTCTTGATACATTTGTTTTGCTATTTCAAAAGAACAGAATACCATATTTTGAGTTGGCTGTATAGGCTAATATACTAAAGATCTGCGGTTCAATTTTAAGGCAAGGGCATCTTTTTAAATTAATTTTTCTTGATAGAATGTAAATTTTTAGGGTTTTGAAATCTGTGTTTTTGTCCCTCCCATTGTTCCCATTTTGTCAATAAAAACAACACTAACATTGGACTGTTGTAAAATCCTGCCCTGGCATGACACTTGCATTCAAATTATTTGAATAAACATTTGAACCCGTTGTAAAATAATTCTATAGGCCTACATTTTTAGCCTGTATAGTTTGGACTGTCCTTTTCGCAATGTATGAAACATCAAAACATAGAAAAACCATGTGTGAATCAGCTGATGATTGTTGAAACAGTGTTTGAGTTCAATGTCAAATTTCACAGATAAATGCTTATTGTATTGATAGACAAACAACACTGCCATTAATGCAAAGAACGATTTTGGACAAGTAAAATGTTTATTAGAATGTATAAAAATTAACATTCCCGTGATGCCCAAAAGAAGGTTCTAGTTTTAGGTCATACTTAAATGTAAAATACTAATAGGCCACAAACTAAAGAAGACTATTTTATTAACTTAAGATTCTCATCAAGACAGGCAGACGGTACAGACAAAGTACAGTAAGCTATACCTTGCACAAGAAGAGTATAGGCTATTTTAAGAGAATTAATGCAAATGTATGCTGCTCATGAACAATAACTATGCCCAATTGATTACCTTTTTCAAACTATCCTCTTTGAACTGCCGGATCTGGATAAATGGCTTTGAAAGTCCAATGGTCTAATTGCAAGTCATTCATACGCTAATAATCCAAATATTCTGCTGTCGGCTCTTAACCAACCATGCCTTTTTTGTTTTTTTGCGTTGTTCGTAACGTGTTTTGTACATAATGTTGCTGCTACTGTCTCTTATGACCGAAAAGAGCTTTTGAACTGGGATTACTCACCTCAAATTGGATGCGAGGGATATATCACGGACACCCGACCAGGCCCAGATCCCTGTGATTCGCTGGAAAATAAAAAGTTGTTTTCGCGGAAAGCGATCAGGATGCCTTGTGAGGATCAGGCGATGAGTGGCCAATCTGCCCTTGCCTTACGTTCTGCTAGCTAACGTTCAATCACTGGAAAATAAATGGGACGAACTGAAAGCACGTATATCCTACCAATTGGACATATTTTTTATGTTTCAGAGTCGTGGCTGAACGACGACATTAAGAACATACAGCTACCGGGTTATACACTATCGGCAGCCTCTGGTAAGACACGGGCGGAGGCCTATGCATATTTGTAAACAATACCTGGTGCACAATCTAAGAAAGTCAGGGTTTTGCTCGCCTGAGGTAGTGTGATCTAAAGCTTATGAGATACTCGATCTACCTAGAGTTTTAATCTTTCTCGTAGCCGTCTACATTAGAGGTCGACCGATTATGATTTTTCAATGCCGATACCGATTTATTGGAGGACAAAAAAAGTCGATCATACACACACACATTTTTGTAATAATGACAATTGCAACAATACTGAATGAACAATGAATACTTTAACTTAATATAATACATAAATACACACACAGCTCTGAAGTGACAATGATACTGAAGAGTCTGCTTATGTAACAGTATAACTTTAAACCGTCCCCTCGCCCATACCCGGGCTCGAACCAGGGACCCTCTGCACACATCAACAACAGTCACCCACGAAGCGTCGTTACCCATCGCTCCACAAAGGCCGCGGCCCTTGCAGAGCAAGGGGAACCACTACTTCAAGGTATCAAAGCGAGTGACGTAACCGATTGAAACGCTATTAGCGCGCACCACCGCTAACTAGCTAGCCATTTCACAGCCGTTACATTAGGAGACAAATACTCTCAACTGTTTGAATAAAAATTTAGTTTAAGTTACCTGTGATGAATGTTGAAAACAAAAACTAATTTCTATATGCAGGAAATCCTATTTTAATAATGGGTATGGTAAGAATTGACAACCAAAGGGCGAGTCATAATTCCCATGACGCCTAGCAAAATCTGAAAAGCGGTTCCTTAATTTATTCCATAGGATATTTTTAGATTCACTTAAAATAAGGTCTGTGTTTCGTGTAGGCTTACATCACCGTGCCAATTTTATAACTGTGTAGATATCCATAGGACAAGGTAACTCTGATCAATATTGGCTAATTATAAGCGAAGATTTAAAAAAATTGTAGAGTGGATTTATGAAAATATGTTGACAAGCGTTACCTTATCCTAGTGAGATTTACACGGGTATCAAAACGTCGAGGTGGTTTAAGCCTGCATGTAACACAGACCTTATTTGAAGTAGATCAAGACATTCTCTATGGAAGACATGAACGGTAAAATAACGAAGGAACCCCTTTCAAATTCAGCCGCAAGTTATTACAGGAATTATAACGCGTTGACTATTTCTCTCTAAACCATATACCTTTGACTAATCCGGAAACTATCACCTCGAAAACAAAACGTTTATTCCGTTCCGTATTTTATCTAACGGGTGGCATCCATGAGTCTAAATATTCCTGTTACATTGCACAACCTTCAATGTTGTCATAATTACGTAGAATTCTGGCAAATTAGTTCGCAAAGAGCCATGCGGACCAAACTGTTGCATATACCCTGACTCTGCATGCAATGAACGCAAGCGAAATGACACAATTTCACCTGGTTAATATTGCCTGCTAACCTGGATTTCTTTTAGCTAAATATGCAGGTTTAAAAATATATACTTGTGTATTGATTTTAAGAAAGGCATTGATGTTTATGGTTAAGTACACATTGGAGCAATGACAGTCATTGATTGATTGTTTTTTATAATATAAGTTTAATGCTAGCTAGCAACTTACCTTAGCTTACTGCATTCGCTAACAGGCAGGCTCCTCGTGGAGTGCAATGTAATCAATGCAAGATTGGATCCCCCGAGCTGACAAGGTTAAAAATCTGTCGTTCTGCCTCGTTCCTAGGCCGTCATTGAAAATAATGTGTTCTTAATTGACTTGCCTAGTTAAATAAAGATTAAATAAAGGTGTTAATTATTATTTATTTTTTTAATCGGCAAATCGGCGCCCAAAAATACCGATTTCAGATTGTTATGAAAACTTGAAATCGGCCCCGATTTTAATCGGCCATTCCGATTAATCGGTCGACCTCTAGTCTACATACCACCACAGACCGAGGCTGGCACTAAAACCGCACTCAATGAGCTGTATTCCGCCATAAGCAAACAGGAAAATGCTCATCCAGAGGCGGTGCTCCTAGTGGCCGGGGACTTTAATGCAGGGAACCTTAACTCAGTTTTACCTCATTTCTATCAGCATGTTAAATGTGCAACCAGAGGGAAAACAATTCTAGGCCACCTTTTACTCCACACACAGAGATGCGTAGAAAGCTCTCCCTCGCCCTCCAATTGGCAAATCTGACCATAACTACTCCTGATTCCTGCTTATAAGCAAAAATTAAAGCAGGAAGCACCAGTGACTCCGTCTACAAAAATAGTGGTCAAATGAAGCAGATGCTAAGCTACAGGACTGTTTTGCTAGCACAGACTGGAATATGTTCCGGGATTCCTCCGAGGGCATTGAGGAGTACACTACATCAGTCACTGGCTTTATCAATAAGTGCATCGAGGACGTCGTCCCCACATTGACTGTACGTACATACCCCAATGTTGCCTGGTTTACTGAGCTAAAGGCTAGAGCTGTCGCTTTCAAGGAGTGGGACTCTAACCCGTAAGCTTATAAGAAATCCCGCTATGCCCTCCGACAAACCATCAAACAGGCAAAGCGTCAATACAGGACTAAGATCGAATCATACAACACCGGCTCCGACGCTCGGCGGATATGGCAGGGCTTGCAAACTATTAGACTACAAAGGGAAGCACAGCCGACAGCTGACCAGTGACACGAGCCTGCCAGACGAGCTAAATAAAGTAAGTAACACTGAAACATGCATGTTCCAGACGAATGTGTGATCATGCTCTCTGCAGCCGACGTAAGACTTTTTTAAGCAGGTCAACATTCACAAGGCCGCTGGGCCAGACAGATTACCAGGACGTGTTCTCTGAGCATGCGGCTGACCAACTGGCAAGTGTCTTCACTGTCATTTTCAACCTCTCCCTGTCTGTAATACCAACATGTTTCAAGCAGACCACCATAGTCCCTGTGCCCAAGAACACTAAGGTAACCTGCCTAAATGACTACTGAACCATAGCACACGTCTGTAGCCATGAAATGCTTTGAAAGGCTGGTCATGGCTCACATCAACACCATTATCCCAGAAACGCTAGACCCACTCCAATTTGCATACCGCACCAACAGATCCACAGATGATGCAATCTCTATTGCACTCCACACTGCCCTTTCCCACCTGGACAAAAGGAACTCCTATGTGAGAATGATATTCATTGACTACAGCTCAGCGTTCAACACCATAGTGCCCTCAAAGCTCATCAATAAGCTAAGGACCCTGGGACTAAACACCTCCCTCTGCAACTGGATCCTGGACTTCCTGATGGGCTACCCCCAGATGGTAAGGGTAGGTAACAACACATCCGCCATGCTGATCCTCAGCACGAGGCCCCTCGGGTGCGTGCTCAGTCCCCTCCTGTACTCAGGTACGACTCCAACACCATCATTAAGTTTGCTGATGACACATCAGTGGTAAGCATGATCACCGACAATCATGAGACAGCCTATAGGGAGGAGGTCAGAGACCTGCCAGTGTGGGGCCAGGATAATGACCTCTCCCTCAACGTGATTAAGACAAAGGAGATAATTGTGGACTACAGGAAAAGGAGGACCGAGCACGCCCCCATTCTCATTGTCGGGGCTGTAGTGGAGCAGGTTGAGAGCTTCAAGTTCCTTGGTGTCCACATCACCAACAAACCTAACATGGTCCAAGCACACCAAGATAGTCATGTAGAGGGCACGACAAAACCTATTCCCCCTCAATAGACTGAAAAGATTTGGCATGGGTCCTCAGATCCTCAAAAGTTTCTACAGCTCCACCATTGAGAGCATCCTGACAGGTTGCATCACTGCCGGGTATGGCAACTGCTCGGCCTCCGACCGCAAGGCACCACCGGGTCCAAGTTTCCTGCCATCCAGGACCTCTATACCAGGTGGAGCCATATATTCCAGCCACCCTAGTCATAGACTGTTCTCTCTGCTACATCACGGCAAGCGGTACCGGAGCACCAAGTCTAGGTCCAAGAGGCTTCTAAACAGCTTCTACCCCCAAGCCATAAGACACCTGAACAGCTAATCAAATGGCTACCCAGACTATTTGCATCTTAGAGGAGCAAAGTAAGCATTGGAACCCAAATGTATCTTCTGTTTGTGGGAAAGATAAAGTGATAAGTCAATTCACTGGGGCCAATCTTCCTGACATCCATATATATATACACTGTACTAGGCGGTGTAATTTCTGTTTTTAGAAGGAGAACCTGGGCCAATTGTGCGCTGCCCTATGGGACTCCCAATCACGTTTGGATGTTAATAATACTTGTATTACTTGTTTAGTCTTTTCTGATGAATTAAACTGAAAATGCTACTAATCACGGCCGGTTGTGATACAGCCAACCTAAGAAATATATATTGGACGATGAATTCTCCCCCTACCCTCCTAGGCAAGTCTATTGTCCAGCTACTTGCTAATAGCCATAATGGCGCTGTACAGCGTGGCCGTGTGTGTTTTTGAGAGTATTTTCCAGTAAGCAACTATTAGTTTACCTTCATTAGACAACTTTGTTGCTATATTTCTGTAATTCAGTGATATTTATTCCCATGGTAATTCGTTATGGATCCATAACTAAATAAATATCGGCATTTTGAAAGTTTTTGTCATTATTTTATTAACGAAAGCATAAAGATGCCATTATTAGCTTGTTTTAGTTTGAACGTGTGGACTGGCACTAAACAGCGGGAACGTTTCCCTAGTCACAGCCATTATTAGTGCAATGCCCCTTAAAGTGTAGCTCTGTGCTACCCAGTGTGCACTACAGTTGAAGTCAGAAGTTTACATACACCTTAGTCAAATACATTTAAACTCAGTTTTTCACAATTCCTGACATTTAATCTTAGTAAAAATTCCCTGTTTTAGGTCAGTTAGAATTATTTCTGTTTTTAGAGCTACATAATCTTAAAACCTACAGTCATCTCATGGGTCTCCCAGTCGAGGCCGGCAGGGGTATTGAACCAGCATCTGTAGCAACACAGCTTGCACGGCTATGTAGTGTCTTAGACCGTTGCGCCACTCAGGCACTGTACAACGTTGGGAGTGGGCTATACTACTACAGTAAGAGTCAAATAATAAAAACCTTAGTGTAACAACAGTTTTAGTAAATAATACTGAAGTCATGCACAATTATCAGTTTCTATTTAGGTTTGTCGTCCTTTCATTGTTAGTTAAAGACACAGTAGGACCCAAAAGCATAACCAGTGCTCTATGAAGTGGTGACGTACTGTACTAAACCACAAATTACCTCCTAAGTACCGCAGCATAATCGCAAAACTTTTATTGGAGCAACCACTGTACAGGGTTAGGTACATCTGAAGAGAGCCAGGCAGCTCCATCTTGTCTTTCACCCCAAAACGCGTTATATTTTACCGCTGAATACTGCAGTGAAGTGAACTCCTTCCTCCGCTACCCTTTCGTCTGCGTAAGGCTACAATACGTGGGGGAAGCTATTGTGTTCATCGAGTCTGTTAAATAATATGAAACAGTGTGTGTGTGTGTTTTACTGCTTTTCATAAAATCATGTATGGCTAGAAATATTGTATAGGCCTACTCTACCGGTCAAAAGTTTTAGAACACCTACTCATTCAAGGGTTTTTCTTTACTATTATTCTACAATGCAGAAAATAGTAAAACAAGTCAAAATTATCAAATAACACATGAAATCATGTAGTAACCAAAAATGTGTGAAACAAATCAAAATATATTTGAGATTCTTCAAATGGCCACCATTTGCCCTGATGACAGCTTTGCAAACTCTTGGCATTCTCTCAACCAGCTTCACCTGGAATGATTTTCCAACAGTCTTGAAGGAGTTCCCACATCTGCTGAGCACTTGTTGGCTGCACAGTAAAAAACATCCTACATAAGACCGAAACCAGGTGGTGAGTCACATTTGTGGGTTCGATTACAGGTTAAAAATGGCCAGAAACAAAGTACTTTCTTCTGGAACTCGTCGGAAATTACGGCTTTTACGTGCAAGAAATTGCCAAGAAACTGAAGATCTCGAATAGAAAGAGAAAGAGTGGCAGGCCCCGGTTTGAGAAAGACGCCTCACAAGTCCTCAACTGACAGCTTCATTAAACAGTACCTGCAAAACTCCAGTCTCAACGTCAACAGTGAAGAGGCGATTCCAGGATGCTGGTCTTCTAGGCAGAGTTCCTCTGTCCAGTGTCTGTTCTTTTGCCCATCTTAATATTTTTATTGGCCAGTCTGAGATATGGCTTTTTCTTTGCAACTCTGCCTAGAAGGCCAGCATCCCGGAGTCGCTTCTTCACTGTTGACGTTGAGACTGGTGTTTTGTGAGTACTATTTCTTAAAATCAGTCCCGTATATGTTCTTACAAAAAAGGTTTTAAATTCACCAGGACAGCCACTATTGGTTATCAAGATGCCCTTTGGTGGTCAAAATAGCACTAACTAGCATTAATAGTACCAGTGGTTGGCACTTAAACAACGTGCCACACAAGCTGTTCTGCAGTACGCTGCAACTTTTAAAGGACGAACCACTGTAGGTGGGAGCTGAGGTCATTTACTGTTTATCTATAGTGTGCCCTACTCCCTGAGGAGAGGAACCCCATTTAGTCATATCACACTCCTTCCTTCGCCTCCTCCCTTGATTAGTGATGGGCCGTTTGATCAAGTTTTCCTGCCTGTCCTTGTGTTTAAACATGAATGAGGCAATTAAATAAGCCGCGGTGGTGCGCCAGGAGAGGAGTGGGTGCCGTGGCGATCATTAGCGATGAATTAGCAGTGTGTAGCACTCACACTCGGAGGACTACTTTCAACCGGACCACTACCGTTAATCGTTACCGACCCGCAAGCGTATCAACGAGTCAGATTCAATCTAGCCATTGATTAACGTCGTCTTGTTCTTCCTGTGGAATCACTCAATGGGGATTTTAGTGCACTCATCCGGTCTTATTTAGTTTGGCTAGCATCAAAGGGCGATTGAAGAGGGGATTGGGTAAGTGTTTTTTTTTTTCTTGCCCTTCTTCAGTAAGAGACTTAGAAGAGCCAATGTTGAATTATTACCTCATGTAAATAATCTTCTCCCTGTTTTTCCTTTTTTTGTGGAATAGGAACTCATGAGTCATCTAGAGGAGAGAGCAAACGGGATGGAGGGGATGGAGACAAAGGGAGGAGGGTGCACTTGTAGTACTTTGTGATGCTGTCATTACTGTGTGTGTGTTGTGATCCACCCGTCCAATCTGAATGTTTCAAGCCGTTCCTCTGTCCAGTGTCTGTTCTTTTGACCATCTTAATCTTTTCTTTTTATTGGCCAGTCTGAGATATGGCTTTTTCTTTGCAGCTCTGCGACTGTAATGTGTGTGTGTGTGTGTGTGGTCCTCTCACTAAGACTCTGGAAAACATGCAGTTTATGCTAGAGATGATATAAGTTATGATGAACTTACCGGGCAAATGATGAGAACATCAGTAACCTAAACATCTTTTATATGCGCCATTTGTGCTTTATGATGAACTTCAAAGGGCGGTGATTGTGATGGGTGATGAGCTTGATGATCTTTTCCGATACATATTGAGGGTCTTATTCTGGTGACATGATGAATCTTGGCTGCCATTTGACAAATAATATCGCTCTTATCCATAATAATTTCATAATGTAGGTAGCCTACCCACACTGTATCTGCGAGCTGTTGGATAGACCGCATGTGACTTGTCCGGAGTGGGTACATTTGCTCTATAACCAACAGTTTTTGTGACAAACCATCAGAGTTAAATGCGATGGAAACTCATTTAACTTGTAAATTTAATGTGTACTACGTCATCAAGCACAGCATTTTATCCTAAAAAAGTCTGATGGAAACATCACACACAGTGGGAAAACGCACCTTGTTTTATGCAGATTTTTTTTTTTTTTGAATGAAAATCTGTCAACCTAGCTACTGTAATTAATACATTTTATATGCTATTGCAAAAATAATAATGTGGTTATGTTTATGAAGGTCTTAGATAACATTAGAATATGGGGAAAAACATGTATTAAAAAAAATATAGCATTTTCATTAGTTTGTTACTGTAGATTGTGTAAAAACACATTTAAGTGTTCAATTTTATTCGTATGTCATCGGTGGGTGTAGCTGGTGCAAAGAAGTCAGGCGCAGGAGAGCAGAGATGAGTGAACACGAAGCACTTTACTGAGGCAAATTGTAAGATCAGAACGCAACAGCGTCACAAAAACAAATGCCCAAAACAAGTAAGGCGGCACAAAGTACCACAAACAAGGTACAAAGTACCGGCTGCCACGAAACACGGGTACACATAAACCCCGGCGCTAACCAGCCGGAAGCGTACCAACCTCGACAATACACAATACCTCACACAGCCATGGAGGGTACAGAGGGCTAAATACACATAGTAATTATGAGGAGATGTAAACCAGGTGTGCAGGAAAACAAGACAAAACAAATGAAAGGTGGAACGGCGATGGCTAGAAGACCGGTGACGTCGAACGCCGCCCGAACAAGGAGAGGGACTGACTTCTGCGGAAGTCGTGACATCGAATTGTGTCTTTTGTTACTACTATTATACAGAAAGCATGTGTGTTGGAACATGGTAACAGGTCAATTTTTTTATAATGACAAAATAAAACAAAATACCCCAACCACCAAGACGCCTAGGCTACTGATGTTTTCATCATTTGACTGAACATCATTATAAGCATCAAGTGCCTTGAATAATACAAATCAGCACAAAAGCAAAAATGGCATTATAATGAATATTAGTGTCGATATGACAGCAGTTTAAAATAGTCAATTATTGTCGGCTCGTGCTTACATGGTGTGCGTTTTCACCCAATGGCATCAGTAGGTTTACATTTAGCTGTTATCCTGTGTCCTAACATTTGACACTAATCTTCGCCACTTTCACTTGTTTGGCACACTTCCCACAAACATGTTGCAGGTGTTTGGTGACACGGGTGTCTTTGGTTCACCTGGAATTGTCTCCTCCATGGGAGCTGTGCACAATTTGGCTCGCGCAACAGCTTGCTTGGAATCTTTGCTGCAGCCTTGGCCCTCATATGTCTCATGTAGCCCGTGTGCCAGACTCATGATGAAGTCTCTCCTGGGCATGGTGTTGTTCAAGCAGTGCATGAACAACACATGTGTGTTGAAAGCAGCCAAGTCAAGCATGTTGTAGAACTCAGCAACAGGCCAGCGGCGGGTGCCTCCTTTCAACGAGTACAGCCGTGCCATCTGATCAACACAGACCACATACACGCCCTTTCCACCGAATGCTTCACAGACATACAGTATTGAAATGATCGCTTCCAGCTCAACAGACAGATCCCAGGCCTTGCTCCCTGTGCACCACAGTACATTCCCTGATGTGCTGTAACGTGCTGATTACATTTTGTTCTGATAATCAGCCCGTAGCATTGTCACTAGCTTGTTCTATCCAAACGGTACCGTACCTTCCTCTCTCCTGTCTCACAGTTTCATTTTGTGGTGGCGTTGGCACCTGCTCAGTGCACACCGTTCTGTCTTTTTTCTGCTTAGGCCTCAGAGGTGTAGGTTATTCAGGCTGAGGCTCAGAACCAGAAGAATAATCATCAGATGTCATGATTAATTTCTTCCCCACCACCCGAGTTGTTTTCATTCAGATCTTGTAGCAGCTCAAACGCAGCATTTGTATTGGTCTTTTTGCAAATGTAAATTACACACGCTCTCTCTATGTACTCCAAGTAGGCCAGAGTAAACTGGTAAGACTACTTGTATTTGGTGGACTGATATAGGGTACATCCAATTTTGAGATTATAATTAGGATATACCAATACAATATAATGGCCCACCCTGTTCATTCACAATTGGTGATGACATAATTATGCATTGTTCACTTCCCCTCACTCATCCATTCTCCCCCTTTCTCCCTTATCATACTTTACTGTGAAATTAGTTTCGGTTTAGGATCAGCTTCGAAGCAATTATTGAGGTGATTATCAACCTTCAACTGTCAGGAGAAGGAGTGTGGAGCAGGCCCTACTGTCTGGAGGAGGAGGGGCAACGGGGTGGGGAGGGGGGCATAAAATGACATGCGCTCCTAAACCTAGAATCTTAATATCACAAACATAACTAGAATTACAACAATGGCAGTGTGTTTATATAGAATTGTTTAGGAAAAGTCAAGAATGGAGGGGGCATGACTTTAAAAAAATGCCAGAGTCATGTTTTTTACATTCATGAGCATTCACAATTACTGCTTTAGCGTTTCTAGTGTTGACTACAGGCAGTGAGACGGAAAGGTATTTTCTCCCCTCTCTGTAAATGGCGGTGGGGACCTTTTGACTGTTTCACTACTATGGGATCACATGATGTTTGAGGGTGTAAAGGTCTCAAGGCAGCTGCTGCTTTTTGGATGTGCTTTTGGAGGGAGTTGTCGGTCCAACACAGAGCAGAACAGGGCTGAGCTGGTGCCCCATGCTGTCTTTAACTCTGCTTTGAAAGGTGGAGCAAATACTTTTTCTAAGGGCAAAAAAAGCTAGCTGAAATCCTCAGAAGCTGGGGTCTATTTGAGTGAGTCCCTTGGCTGCCTTCATGCTATAAACACCCACCGTTCTCACTCTCTCGCTCTCTCTTTTCTCTCTGAGTCGTAACAGGTGTCTCGGACCGTAAGGGGTTTCTTTTTTTCTCTTCCAGCTTAGCATATTTTCCACTTGCATGGAATGTTCTCTTTTTATTGGGAACATGCAGCCCTAGGTTACTGGGTACACGTCACTTTCTATGTAGAGAAATTATGATATGCAGGCTTCACTTTGAAGCAAAATGGTTACTTTCACACTTCCTGGAAAGCTTGAAAAGCCAGACATGCCTAGTTAAAACAAGAGATCATTGAAATACGGAGTAGCACCTCTGCACTGCCGTCGTCTATGTTAGCTGTAGTACACTGCACATATAGCCTACGTTTTACTCCTTGTTCAATTAATATTTTATTGGAAAACAATCTGTGTTATAACAGGAGGAAACTGTTAGTTCCGGTGTTAACTATTAGACGTGTATATAGGCAGTGTGTGAAAGGTTTGACATGATTGATGTTATGTCAGTCTGGGTTATCCTTTTTTTTTTTACCCCCTTTTTCTCCCCAATTTCGTGGTATCCAATTGTTAGTAGTTACTATCTTGTCTCATCGCTACAACTCCCGTACGGGCTTGGGAGAGACCAAGGTCAAAAGCCATGCGTCCTCCGAAACACAACCCAACCAAGCCGCACTGCTTCTTAACACAGCGTGCATCCAACCCGGAAGCCAGCCGCACCAATGTGTCGGAGAAAACACCGTGCACCTGGCGACCTTGGTTAGCGCGCACTGTGCCCGGCCCGCCACAGGAGTCGCTGGTGCGCGATGAGACAAGGATACCCCTACCGGCCAAACCCTCCCTAACCTGGACGACGCTAGGCCAATTGTGCGTCGCCCCACAGACCTCCCGGTCGCGGCCGGCTGCGACAGAGCCTGGGCGCGAACCCAGAGTCTCTGGTGGCACAGCTAGCGCTGCGATGCAGTGCCCTAGACCACTGCGCCACCCGGGAGGCGGTTCATCCTCTTTCTAGATCAATAAAATGTGACCCGATTCCGGAACCTAGGCGTATGTCGCAAGTCACAACTTTTGAACGTAAAATATATATATTTTTTCAAAATGCGTTTTTTTTGGCAGAAATGCCTTCTTGAACATGTGAACTTTCATGTGCCTTTAATAACAAACTTGTATGCCAACTGTAAATACGAATACAATTGTTAAATTACGAGCCTTGATGGTTAAGCCACAGAAAAAGGAGAAATCTTCCCACTAGCCATGATTGGCTGAGATAATGAGTGGGCTGGACATGCCGAGAGAGGTGTTCGGATTGGTCTGCCATAGGAGCGCGTCAGTCTGTGTTGGTAATCCTTTCAAATGCGGCTTTAAAATGTTTTTATTGTGTAGTGGAGCTGCATAAGTTTGTCTCCACTTTCTGGAGGATCACGTTTTGAAATCAGTGGCATTAGAGTATGATAGTTAAAAAGATGGAGGAAACACCTGTCTCCGGATTACATCTTTAAACTAAGTGCAACCGTGACATGGCATTCCTGACAGGGAGACACGTCCATGCACGATGATGTATACAGGTAAGGTGCACCTCAGCCACGCTCAAGGTCCAAAACGATTTCATAACCGCCATCGATAAAAGACAGTACTGTGCAGCCGTCTTCATCGACCTGGCCAAGGCTTTCGACTCTGTCAATCACCACATTCTTATCGGCAGACTCAACAGCCTTGGTTTCTCAAATGACTGCCTGGCCTGGTTCACCAACTACTTCTCAGATAGCGTTCAGTGTGTCAAATTTGAGGGCCTTTTGTCTGGGCCTCTGGCAGTCTATGGGGGTGCCACAGGGTTCAATTCTCGGGCTGACTCTTTTCTATGTATATATCAATGATGTCGCTCTTGCTGCTGGTGACTCTCTGATCCACCTCTAAACAGACGACACCATTCTGTATACACCTGGCTCTTCTTTGGACGCTGTGTTGACTAACCTCCAGACAAGTTTCAAATCCATACAACACTCCTCCTGTGGCCTCCAACTGCCTTTAAATGCTAGTAAAACTAAATGCATGCTCTTCAACCGATTGCTGCCCGCACCCGCTCGCCCGACTAGCATCAGTAATCTGGACGGTTCTGACTTAGAATATGTGGACAACTACAAATATCTAGGTGTCTGGTTAGACTGTAAACTCTCCATCCAGACTCACATTTAAGCATCTCCAATCCAAAATTAAATATAGAATCAGCTTCCTATTTCGCAATAAAGCCTCGTTCACTCATGCTGCCGAACATACCCTCGTAAAACTGACTATCCTACTGATCCTTGACTTCGGCGATGTCATTTACAAAATAGCCTCCGACACTCTACTTAGACTACATCCAATTTGCTATCACAGTGCCATCCGTTTTCTCACCAAAGCCCCATATACTACTGCGATCTGTATGCTCTCATTGGCTGGCCCTTGCTACATATTCGTGTTGCCAATGACTGGAAACGAATTGCAAAAATCATTGAAGCTGGAGTTTTACATCTCCCTCTCTAACTTTAAGCATCAGCTGTCAGAGCAGCTTACCGATCACTGTACCTGTACACAGCCCATCTGTAAATAGCACACCCAACTACCTCATCCCCATATTGTTATTTTATTTTTTGTTATTTTGCACCCCAGTATCTCTACTTGCACATCATCATCTGCACATCTATCACTCCAGTGTTGATGCTAAATTGTAATTATTTCACTTTTATGGACTATTCATTGCCTTACCTCCTTAATCTTGCTACATTTGCACACACTGTACATAGATTTTTCTATTGTGCTATTGACTGTACGTTTGTTTATCCCATGTGTAACTCTGTTGTTTTTATCGCACTGCTTTGCTTTATCTTGGCCAGGTCGCAGTTGTAAATGAGAACTTGTTCTCAACTGGCCTACCTGGTTAAATAAAGGTCAAATAAAAAAGTCTAACGTTAGCAAGCTACATTTTCAGATCTTACACGTTTTCTAAATTTGACAGTGGTTTCATTTCAAGCTACAGTGTACTGTTAGCTAGCTAACGTTAGCTGGCTGGCTCTCTAGCAGATGTTATTCATTTCAGAGCCGTTTGCTGTTCTAGTTAGCTAACATTGAACATGGTTGGTTAGCTCCCAGCACTGTGGCATTGTTGGCACTGTTCATTGTTTAACTAGCTAACGTTGGCTGACTGGCTCGTTACGTGACATGTGTACAACACCCGTTGAATATGGCCAGTGTCAGTAAACGTCATCAAAAAAGCGTAATGAAATTATTGCCAGCAGAGCTGTTTTCATGCTATCCAGAGGTAAGAAAAAATCATCGGCCAGAGGTCAAGTGTGTGCTTTGAAAGCAAAACGAGATGGGTGGGGCTAAAGCTTAGGGTGAGAACAATGCTGAATGGTTGAAGACGAAGAGCTCTTCAGTAGATGGCACTACCTGCGTTGACCCTTTTTGCACTGTCTTGCACTGACTCTGCGCACACACACTGGACTCTACCCACACATACTTACACGGACATCCCAACACATACATACACACACACACACACACACACACACACACACACACACACACACACACACACACACACACACACATTCACACACATTCACAATCACCACATACACTGCTGTTACTGTCTATCCTGTTGCCTAGTAACTTTACCCCTACCTACAGTGCGTTCGGAAAGTATTCAGACCACTTGACTTTTTCCAAATGTTACGTTACAGTCTTATTCTAAAATGGATTAAATTGTTTCCCTCATCAATCTACACACATTACCCCATAATGACAAAGCGAAAACAGGTTTTTATAAATGTTTGCAAATGTATTAAAAAAATTACGTAAATAAGGTATTTCTGTAAGTATTCAGACCCTTTGCTATGAGACTCGAAAATTAGCTCAGGTGCATCCAGTTTCCATTGATCAGACTTGAGATGTTTCTACAACTTGATATGAGTCCACCTGTGGTAATTTCAATTGATTGGATATGATTTGGAAAGGCACACACCTGTCTATATAAGGTCCCACAGTTGACAGTGCATGTCAGCAAAAACCAAGCCATGAGGTCCAAGGAATTGTCTGTAGCGCTCCGAGACAGGATTGGACACTTCACTGTTAGTTTACTGTTGTTTATAAAGCATGTGATAAATAGCATATTTTTTATTTATTTTTCTTATTCCATTTTCCAAATGGCTCCTCTGACTCAGTTCATTTAAGGTGGTGTTACACGTTAAACCGGTGGAAACTAGACTTGTATTAGACAATTTACCACCATGTCATCACCATTTTCCTTGGCGTAAATACACTTTCAGATCAACACGTTTGAACATTTTCAGTACAAATGTAATAAAATAAAAAAAAACTGCCATAAGTAGATCTTCCCAAATACACCCATCATCTAGTCTGCAGCAGTCAGATCAATATCTCTGTCTCTCAATTCAATTTCAGTTTAAGTGGCTTTATTGGCATTGGATACATATGTTTACATTGCCAAAGCAAGTGAAATAGATAATAAACAAAAGTGAAATAAACAATATAAAATTAACAGTAAACATTACAACCCCCCAAAAAATAAAAAAATAAAAAATAAATAAATAAATAAAATACAGTAAACATTACACTCACACAAGTTCCAAAAGAATAGACATTTCAAATGTCATATTATGTGCAAATAGTTAAAGTACTAAAGGGAAAATAAATAAACATAAATATGGGTTGTATTTACAAAGGTGTTTGTTCTTCACTGGTTGCCCTTTTCTTGTGGCAACAGGTCACAAATATTGCTGCTGTGATAGCACACTGTGGTATTTCACCCAGTAGAATGGGATTTTATCAAAATTGGGTTTGTTTTCTAATCTGAGGGAAATATGTGTCTCTATGGTCATACATTTGGCAGGAGGTTAGGAAGTGCAGCTCAGTTTCCACCTCATTTTGTGGGCAGTGTGCACATAGTCTGTCTTCTCTTGAGAGCCAGGTCTGCCTACGGTGGCCTTTCTCAATAGCAAGGCTATGTTCACTGAGTCTGTACATAGTCAAAACTTTCCTTAAGTTTGGGTCAGTCAGTGGTCAGGTATTCTGCCACTGTATACTCTCTGTTTTAGGACCAAATAGCATTCCAGTTTGCTCTTTTTTTTATTCTTTCAATTGTCAATTATCTTTTAGTTTTCTCATATTTGGTTGTGTCTAATTGTTGTTTGTGAACAGAGCCACAGGACCATCTTGCTTATGGGACTCTTCTCCAGGTTTTTCCTCTCTGTAGGTGATGACTATGGGAATCGCTTCCTTTTTAGGTGGTTGTAGAATTTAACGGCTCTTTTCTAGATTTTGATAATTAGCGGGTATCGGCCTAATTCTACTCTGCATGCATTATTTGGTGTTTTACGTTGTATACTGAGAATATTTCTTTTCTCTTTGCTGTCTTTACTACGGAGTGTCATTACATTCACATGTTAAGGGTACATTTTGTCAGTATAGAGCAAATATTTCAAGCATCTGAATAAGTATACAATTTGGATTAAGCCACACAAAAACAACAGAAACAAACAAAAAGCCCAGAAATGACAGAATAAGACCCGTACGATATGTCAGGAACTCTGACCAGAGACCTTCATACCTATGCTGTCTATGTTGGCGTGGAACCTCCCTCCTTGTCTTCAATGTAAGAGTAATCATTTTGTTTGTTTAATCCTGTCAATAGAAATAGGGTCTGCTATAAAGAGAAGACAATGTAAAGGCATATCACAATATTGACTCTTTAATTTCGAGCCATGACAAATCCTTTGGTTGTTGAATCCATGATGCTATGTGATTAAGTTGCGCTGCAAAGTAATATCATTTAAGGTTAGGGAGGCCAAGCCCACCCAATTATTTGAACAGCTGTAGTTTTTTAGGACTAATACGAGCCTTCTTAATTTGCCATAAAAATGTGCCTATTGCTGCATTTAGGCGAGTAAAGGTTTTAGCAGGGATTTTAACAGGAAGCATTGAAAACCAATAAAGCAGTCTTGGTAAGACATTCATTTTCACTGAAAAAACCTGACCTGCAAGAGATATAGGGAGGGGCATCCAATGGTCTAGATCTTCAATGATTTTACTTATCACAGAGGGTAGTTCAAAGCATATAGTTTCCCATAATCTGACATAATATTAACACCCAAGTAAAGCATGCTTGTATCAGTCCACTACACTAAGGATATTTTTGCAGAATTCTGCATGCAGTCTCTCAATTTGGTGTTTGTCCCGTTTTGTGAATTCTTGGTTGGTGAGCGGACTCCAGACCTCACAACCAGAAAGGGCAATGGGTTCTATATCTGACTCAATTCTTTTTTTTGCCTAGGCCTAATTGGTTTGTCAAATTTGATGTTCCTTTTTTTATCCCATAGAAGGCCCTTCTTGCTTTGTCTCTCAGATCGTCCAGTTTTGTGGAAGTTACCTGTGGGCCTGATGTTTAGGCCGAGGTATGTATAGTTTTTTGTGTGCTCTAGGGCAACGATGTCTAGATGGAATTTGTGGTCCTGGCAACTGGATCTTTTTTGCCACACCATTATTTTTGTCTTACTGAGATTTACTGTCCAGGTCTGACAGAATCTGTGCAGTAGATCTACACTACTGTTCAAAAGTTTGGGGTCACTAAGAAATGTCCTTGTTTTTGAAAGAAAATCATATATTTTTGTCTATTAAAATAACATCAAATTGATCAGAAATACAGTGTAGACATTTAATGTTGTAAATGACTATTGTAGCTGGAAACAGCCAATGATTTTTTTGTTTTGTTGATATATATAATTATTATGATTATTTTTTATCTACAGAGGCTCAATTTCAGCAACCATCACTCCTGTGTTCCAATGGAACGTTATATTAGCTAATCCAAGTGCCTAGGATGCCAGCATCTTAGTCGCCTCTTCACTGTTGATGTTGAGACTGGTGTTTTGCGGGTACTGTTTAATGAAGCTGCCAGTTGAGGACTTGTGAGGCATCTGTTTCTCAAACTAGACACTCTAATATACTTGTCGTCTTGCTCAGTTGTGCACCGGGGCCTCCCACTCTTTCTATTCTGGTTAGAACCAGTTTGCGCTGTTCTGTGAAGGGAGTAGTACACAGCGCTGTACGAGATCTTCAGTTTTTGGCAATTTCTCGCATGGAATATCCTTAATTTCTCAGAACAAGAATAGACTGACGAGTTTCCGAAGAAAGGTCTTTGTTTCTGGCCATTTTGAGCTTGTAATCGAACCCACAAATGCTGATGCTCCAGATACTCAACTAGTCTAAAGAAGGCCAGATGTAGTGCTTCTTTAATCAGGACAACAGTTTTCAGCTGTGCTAACATAATTGCAAAAGGGTTTTTCTAATGATCAATTAGCCTTTTAAAATGATCAACTTGGAGTAGCTAACACAACGTGCCATTGGAACACAGGAGTGATGGTTGCTGATAATGGGCCTCTATATGCCTATGTAGATATTCCATAAAAAATCTGCTGTTTGCAGCTACAATAGTCATTTACAACGTTAACTATGTCTACACTATATTTATCAATTTGATGTTATTTTAATGGACAAAAAAAGTGCTTTTCTTTCAAAAACAAGGAACATTTCTAAGTGACCCCAAACTTTTGAACGGTAGTGTACGTGCTGCTGTAGGCCCTCCTTGGTTGGGGACAGAAGCACCAGATCATCAGTAAACATTAGACATTTGACTTCAGATTCTAGTAGGGTGAAGGCTGTGTGCCGCAGACTGTTCTAGTGCCCTCGCCAAATCGTTGATATATGTGTTAGAGGGTGGGGCTTAAGTTGCATCCCTGTCTCACCCCACGACCCTGTGGAAAGAAATGTGTGTTTTGTACATTTTAACTGCACACTTGTTGTTTGTGTACATGGATTTTATAATGTCATATGTTTTTCCCTAACACCACTTTCCATGAAATTGTATAGCAGACCCTCATGCCAAATTGAGTCAAACGCTTTTGTGAAGTCAGCAAAGCATGAGAAGACTTTCATGCCTTTGTTTTGGTTTGTTTGTTTGTCAATTAGGGTGTGCAGGGTGAATACGTGGTCTGTCGTATGGTAATTTGGTGAAAAGACAATTTGATATTTGCTCAGTACATTGTTTTCACTGATGAAATGTACAAGGCTGGTTTTAATGATAATGCGGAGGATTTTCCCAAGGTTGCTGTTGATGCATATCCCACGGTAGTTATCGGGATCAAATTTGTCTTAACTCCAATCCACAAAAGTGATCAGTCCTTGGTTCCAAATATTGGGGAAGATGCCAGACCTGAGGATGATGTTAGAGTTTAAGTATAGTCAATTGGAATTTATGGTCTGTATAATTTCATGTAGGATACAGTCAACACCACAGGCCTTTTTGGGATGGAGGGTTTGTATTTTGTCCTATAGTTCATTCAATGTAATTGGAGAATACAGTGGGTTCTGGTAGTCTTTTTAATAGCTGATTCTACGATTTGTAATTGATCATGTATATGTTTTTTTTCTTTGTTATAGAGACAAAAATATTTGAAGTGGTTTATCCACACATCTCTGTTTTGGATAGATCACTCCGAGTTGTTTGTTTAGTGTTGTAACGCTCGTCTGAAGAAGTGGACCAAGGTGCAGCGTGGTGAGTGTTAATGATTCTTTAATTACTCAGAACACCAAACAAAAACAACAAAAAGAATAACGAACGTCACGTTCTGCAGGCTACACAGAGCTAACAAAAACAAGATCCCACAACATAGGTGGGAAAACAGGCTACCTAAGTATGATTCCCAATCAGAGACAACGATAGACAGCTGCCTCTGATTGGGAACCACACTCGGCCAACTTCAAAGAAATACAAAACATAGAATGCCCACCCCACATCACACCCTGACCTAACTAAATAGAGAAATAAAAAGTCTCTAAGGTCAGTGCGTGACAAGTGTGTTCCAATTTTCCCGGAAGTGGTTAGATTCTATGGATTCTTCAATTACATTGAACTGATTTCTGATGTGCTGTTCCTTCTTTTTACAACATGCTGTTCCTTCTTTTTCTGTAGTGTGTTTTTGTATTGTTTTAGTAATTCACCATAGGGAAGGCGTAGACTCAGGTTTTCTGGGTCTCTATGTTTTTGGTTGGATAGGTTTCTCAATTTCTCCTAGGTTTTTGCATTCCTCATCAAACCATTTGTCATTGTTGTGTTAATTTTGCTGTGATCTGATAGGGGTGTTAGTGGGCTGACTGA
Source organism: Salvelinus alpinus (assembly GCF_045679555.1). Taxonomy (NCBI): domain Eukaryota; kingdom Metazoa; phylum Chordata; class Actinopteri; order Salmoniformes; family Salmonidae; genus Salvelinus; species Salvelinus alpinus. Next base: position 70,638,859 of record NC_092088.1, read on the forward strand.
ACTCTGAGAGACTGGGTTGAGGTCAGTGATAAAGTAGTCTACAGTACTACTGCCAAGTGATGAGCTGTAGGTGTACCTGCCATAAGAGTCTCCTCGCAGCCGGCCATTGACTATGTACAGACCCAGCATGCGACAGAGCTGCAGGAGTTGTGACCCATTTTTGTTGGCTGTTTTGTCATACTTGTCTCGGGAGTCATATTTAGGAGGGAATACTGTCACCTCCAGGTAGGTGTTTGTCCCTCTATGTGCTGAGTGTCAGGTTCTTGTCAAATTCTGGCATTTAGGTCGCCACAGACTAGTACATGTCCCTGGGCCTGGAAATGGTTGCTCTCCCCCTCTAAAATGGAGAAGCTGTCAAAGTATGGGGATTCTATTGGGGGTAGCACACATGAGGAAATGTTTCTCTGTTAAGATAATTTCCTTATTAATTTCTAGCCAGCTGTAAAATGTTCCTGTTTTGACTAATTTAATAGTGGGTTAGGTCTGCTCTATACCAAATTAGTTTTCCCCTTGAGTCTCTTCCTTGTTTCACACCTGGTAGTTTGGTGGATGGAACTACCAGCTCTCTGTAAGCTGGAGGGCAACGAGTTGGTCTGTTTCCTCTATACCATGTTTCTTGTAGGAGGAAAATGTCTGTATTTCTTTGAAGTCTGGGTTCCTACTCTTTAGGCCAAAGGAAGATGACCTTGTATATTCCAGGATGAGAAAGTTAAAGCTTTGTGTTCCATGATTTCTAGTGTTGTTTTTGTGTGGTTTATGCCCGGACCATCACAGTAGGTGCGAACAGAGCATGTTGAGTATCTGATACATACCTTTTAGGTCGCAGGATGGGGGGCGGGGGGCATTATTGGGAGGTTGGGCCTGTTGCTCTGCTCACGACCTGGCATATGTTTATCTCTCTCTGTCTGTGCCTGTCTGCCTGTGTCTGTCTGCCTGACTGTGTCCCAAATGGCACCCTATTCCCTAGAGCTTCTGGGCAAAATAGTGCACTATGTAGTGAGTAGGGTGCCACTTGGTACGTAGCTTCTCTCTGGACGGGCACTTTTCAATAGCCAAGGCCTCAGGGAGGCTGTGTGTGTGAAAGATGTGGGGAATTCATATTATTAATGTTCTCCTCACAGCTGACCAGATAAGTCCATCCTGGAATAGGTTTACTCGCTGTGTGTTGTAGATTTAACACAAAGCTGTGTGTGTATTGTGTAAGCATGAAATAGGCTTAGTTATTTTAGATTGGGATATTGACAAGAGTGGGGAACGCAATAATGATAGAAGTAACTAGGGTTGCAAAGGGTCGGAAACTTTCTTAGAAATTTCATCAAATTTTCCATGGGAGTTAAGGCCAGGATTTTTGGGAATATTGCTTAAATTCATCAAAAAAGTTAGCTTATAACAGTACACCTTTTTTGTGGGATACACACAGGCAATTCTAGGTCTTGTGGCATATTTTGGTTAAACTATCCCCAATTCAATGGAATTGCAGCCCTCTGCATGCACAGTGCATTCTTCCATCACATGAACAGCTGATTCTCAAGATCTTGCACACTAATGAGATGCTATTGAGCCCACACTACTACACTGTCTGAGCCAAGGACTACATGCTTTCTGGTAAGTTTTGATTACAATACTGGGTGGGGTGAATATATTTTATGTGACATATACATAATATTTAGTAAATAGTAGCCTACAGCAAAGTGTTTAAATAATTTCTAACTTAACAATTAGTTTTTGCAACCATGTTGGTTTTAGCTTGAGCCTGCTAACTAAGGAGTGTTAATTCACCTGTTTCCATACATGTTTCATTTTAAAACATTTATCTTACAAAGGAGTTGTTTAATCTAACTGCTTAACTATTTATCTGTACATAGAATTGTATTTGTTGTTTTTTTACCTTTTTTTTCTTCTAATCTTTACAGGAAAATGCCACGGGCACTATCTGATGTGTGGAGACATTTCACTGCAGCTAATGTAGAAGGAAAAGCTGTGTACATGTGTAAATACTGTGCCAAATCATATGTGAAGAATGCAACAAAGATGCAGAATCATCTGGCCAAGTGCATGAAGTTCCCTCAGCCGCTCACAACAAACAACCTCTGACAAAAGTCCCTCTACTTCTATTCGAGGTGAAAATGATGAATCAGACGATAGCAACAGCTCATGGTCTTCCTGGAATCAGAAGTTTTTTTGACTCAATGAAGGAACGCAATCAGAGAAATGCTGATGAATGTCTTGCTCGAGCTGTGTATGCAACTGGTTCACCTCTGATGCTCACAGGCAATGTGTATTGGAAGTGATTTCTGAATGTTCTTCGCCCAGCATACACCCCTCCAACCAGACATGCTTTATCTACTCATTTGCTGGATGCAGAGTTCAACAGAGTTCACGTGAAGGTCAAGCAAATCATAGAGAAAGCAGACTGTATTGCTATCACCTCTGATGGGTGGTCGAATGTTCGTTGGCAAGGAATAATTAACTATATCGCCACCCCTCAACCAGTATTCTACAAGAGCACAGACACAAGGGACAACAGACACACCGGTCTCTACATTGCAGATGAGCTGAAGGCAGTCATCAATGACCTTGGACCACAGAAGGTATTTGCACTGGTGAGACAATGCTGCGAACATGAAGGCTGCTTGGTCTAAAGTGGAGGAGTCCTACCCTCACATCACACCCATTGGCTGTGCTGCTCGTGCATAGAATCTGCTCCTCAAGGACATCATGGCACTGAAAACAATGGATACACTCTACAAGAGAGCCAAGGAAATGGTTAGGTATGTGAAGAGTCATCAAGTTATAGCAGCAATCTAACTCACCAAGCAAAGTGAGAAGAATAAGAGCACCACCTTGAAGCTACACAGCAACACCCATTGGGGTGGTGTTGTCATCATGTTTGACAGTCTCCTGGAGGGGAAGGAGTCTCCAAGAAATGGTCTTATCACAGTCTGCCGATATGGACAGCCCCATCAAGAGAATCTTCCTGGGTGATGTATTTTTGGAGAGAGTGGTAAGCAGCCTGAAACTCCTGAAACCTATAGCAGTAGCCATTGCACGGATTGAGGGAGACAATGCCATCCTGTCTGATGTTCAGACTCTGCTTGCAGATGTAAGAGAAATCCATACTGCCCTGCCTACTTCACTGTTGCTCCAAGCAGAGGAAACTGAAGTTCTGAAATGCATCAAAAAGCGTGAAGACTTCTGCCTGAAGCCCATACACGCTGCAGCGTACATGTTGGACCCCAAGTATGCTGGCAAGAGCATCCTGTCTGGTGCAGAGATCAATAAGGCCTATGGTGTCAACACTACTGTGTCTCGCCACCTTGGCCTGGATGAGGGCAAGGTTCTTGGCAGTCTGGCGAACACTTCCAAGCAAGTGCTATGGGATTCAAATCGAATCAAATGTATTTATAAAGCCCTTCTTTCATCAGCTGATGTCACAAAGTGCTCTACAGAAACCCAGCCTAAAACCCCAAACAGCAAGTAATGCAGGTGTAGAAGCACGGTGGCTAGGAAATACTCCCTAGAAAGGCCAGAACCTAGGAAGAAACCTAGAGAGGAACCAGGCGATGAGCTGTGGACAGTCCTCTTCTGGCTGTGCCGGGTGGAGATTATAACAGAACATGGCCAAGATGTTAATGTTCATAGATGACCAGCAGGGTCAAATAATAATAATCACAGTGGTTGTCGAGGGTGCAACAGGTCAACACCTCAGGAGTAAATGTCAGTTGGCTTTTCATAGCCGATCATTCAGAGTATCTCTACCGCTCCTGCTGTCTCTAGAGAGTTGAAAACAGCAGGTCTGGGACAGGTAGCATGTCCAGTGAACAGGTCAGGGTTCCATAGCCGCAGGCAGAACAGCAGCAGCACCGCCAGGTGGACTGGGGACAGCAAGAAGTCATCAGGCCAGGTAGTCCTGAGGCATGGTCCTAGGGCTCAGGTCCTCCGAGAGATAGAGAGAGAATTAAAGAGAGCATACTTAAATTCACACAGGACACCGGATAAGACAAGATAAATACTCCAGATATAACAGACTGACCCTAGCCCCCCGACACATAAACTACTGCAGCATAAATACTGGAGGCTGAGACAGGAGGGGTCGGGAGACACTGTGGCCCCATCCGATGATACCCCCAGACAGGGCCAAACAGGAAGGATATAACCCCACCTACTTTGCCAAGCACAGTCCCCACACCACTAGAGGGATATCTTCAATGACCAACTTACCATCCTGATACAAGGCCGAGTATAGCCCACAAAGATCTCCGCCACGGCACAACCCAAGGGGGGCGCCAGCCCGGACAGGAAGATCACGTCAGTGACTCAACCCACTCAAGTGACGCACCCATCCTAGGGATGGCATGGAAGAGCACCAGTAAGTCAGTGACTCAGCCCCTGTAATAGGGTTAGAGGCAGAGAATCCCAGTGGAGAGAGGGGAACCGGCCAGGCAGACACAGCAAGGGCGGTTCGTTGCTTCAGTGCCTTTCCCTTCACCTTCACACTCCTGGGCCAGACTACACTCAATCATGGGACCTACTGAAGAGATGAGTCTTCAATAAAGACTTAAAGGTTGAGACCGAGTCTGTGTCTCTCACATGGGTAGGCAGACCATTCCATAAAAATGGAGCTCTATAGGAGAAAGCCCTGCCTCCAGCTGTTTGCTTAGAAATTCTAGGGACAATTAGGAGGCCTGCGTCTTGTGACCGTAGCGTATGTGTAGGTATGTACGGCAGGACCAAATCGGAAAGATAGGTAGGAGCAAATCCATGTAATGCTTTGTAGGTTAGCAGTAAAACCTTGAAATCAGCCCTTGCCTTAACAGGAAGCCAGTGTAGAGAGGCTAGCACTGGAGTAATATGATCAAATTTTGGGGTTCTAGTCAAGATTCTAGCAGCCGTGTTTAGCACTAACAGAAGTTTATTTAGTGCTTTTCCGGGTAGCCGGAAAGTAGAGCATTGCAGTAGTCTAACCTAGAAGTGACAAAAGCATGGATTAATCTTTCTGCATAATTTTTGGACAGAAAGTTTCTGATTTTTGCAATGTGACGTAGATGGAACAAAGCTGTCCTTGAAACAGTCTTGATATGTTCGTCAAAAGAGAGATCAGGGAGGGGCGCTAGAGAGCGTGCTATGGAGTAGACGTGCATTGCTAGAGCTCCGCTCAATTTTGAAACAAATTAATATTTATCTTAACCTCTCACAACCTATAACTTCAAACAAATATGAAAAAAGGAAAAGGCAACAAAAAAGGGGGCGCTAAACAAGATAATTGGAATGAGATAGACAACGAACCAATTTCAACGTCGCCGACCCACGAGGAGCTAGCTGAAGAGGCTAGCTTCCAAGAGTTCCCCACAGAACCTACTCAAAGTGACATACTGGCTGCCATAAACGCACTAAGCAAGAAGGTGGACACAAGGTTGGCTGATATCTCAAAGAGTATTGGGACTTTGGCCGAAACTGTGAAGGCAACTAAGGGAAGGGTGCACGAGGTTGAGCAGACGACAATCGATCACGAGGCCAGGCTACAGGACATAGAGAAACAGTGCGCAACGTTCAAAAATGACAACAAAACCCTGAAGGCCCGACTGGAAATGCTCGAGTCGCATTCAAGACGCCAGAACATCCGAATATGTGGGATCCAGGAGGACACTGAGAAAGGGAAACCCACTGAATTTGTCTCGGAGCTGATACCGGCATTGCTGGGGAGTGAACACTTCAAAACGGCCATCCTGATCGACCGCGCACACAGAGCACAGGCAACGAAGCCGGCCAAGGGCGGGCCACCAAGGCCATTCATTGTAAGGCTGCACTATCCCCACACCAGGGATCTCATCCTCAAGCTGGCTAGTCAAAAGTTCCCCCTTAACTACAACGGAGCCAGGGTGTCTTTCTACCCAGATCTTACCTTGGAGGTGAGGAACCAACGGAAAGAGTATGATGAGGTACGCAACAAATGCAGGGCGGCCAACATCCGATATGGATTCCTCTTCCCAGCCCGGTTTAAGGTGACAGTCGAGGGATCAACACGTACGTTTGACAACGCAAAAGAGGCCGATCTGTTCTTGACAAGCAAGCTCCCCGGCTGAGGATACAGAACGGCTGTGCCAGCAGGCTAAATGGCCAAATACAGGCCAGGAATGTGTGTGAATTGAATTTCCGGCCTATGTCTTTTCGATCAGAAGATCAGAAATTGGGACTTATATGATAGGTGACATGTTGTGGCTAATATAGCATTGTTTGGCATGTCATGTTTTAACGCCACTCACCCCCTAACGTGAGAGTTAAGTTAAGTGTTATTTAATATTAGTTTATATGCGGAGCATCTATAGACGACGAGTTAGTTCAAGCTTTATGTCTAGACACCCTAAGGTTTGTGTGTTAGTCAAGGAGCGCTTCGTTTGGGGAAGTCACTCAGTAAAGGGACGGGTGGAGGGACGGGAGGGGGGATGGGGTCTGTGTTTTATGTTCACGTTTATTAGTACAGGTGGCATGACAAGCTCCCGCACGGCGGGACGTTTTTCTTCAGGGTTTTGTTTGACAGCAGCAATTTGCTTTAAAATAAGAAATGCCACATAGTGACCGAGCACAGAGTAGACCAGGTGGAATAAAGATAGTCAGCTGGAACTGTAATGGATTAGGGCATGTCGTGAAACGAGCTAAGGTTTTTTCTCATCTTAAATCACTGGGTGCTGACATAGTGCTTCTTCAAGAAACTCATATTAAACGCTCCGCGCAGGCCAAGCTACGAGTCGGCTGGATCGGTCAGATATACCAGTCTAACTTTGATGCAAAAGCGAGAGGGGTAGCAATCCTGATAAGGAAAAACATTCCTTTTGTTTACTCAACCTCGATTTCAGATCCTAATGGTCGGTATATTATTGTGGCTGGTACACTGAATTCAAAACCAATAACCTTGGTCAATTTATATGGACCCAACTTCGATGATCCATTATTTTTTCAAAGGGTATTTAAGGCCATACCAAATATCTCGGATACAAGTGTTATTGTTGGAGGTGACTTTAACTGTACGTTAGATCCTCTTTTAGATAAACAGCTATCAAGGTCACTTCAACAATCAAATGCCAGTGTCTGTCTAAATACATTGATGACAAACCTTAACATTGTCGATATTTGGAGACTGACGCACCCAACAGACAGGGATTATTCTTTCTTTTCATCAGTTCATAAATCATATTCCAGAATTGACTATTTTTTGTTGGACTCCAAACTAATTTCAGCAGCTGAGTCGGTTACCTATCACCCCATTCTAATTACGGACCACTCTCCTCTGTCCATGGTGCTGAAACTCGACAATATGTCGACAGGTCGGCGATCGTGGCGCTTAGACGCATACCTGTTGAAAGATGAGGCTTTTTGTCAGTATTTGAAGGAGCAGATTGCCTTTTTCCTCAGTACTAACGACACGGGGGATGTTGACGACTCCACCCTTTGGGAATCTCTAAAGGCGGTGATTAGAGGTTACATTATTTCTTATACATCAGAGAGGAAGAAACGTGCCAATACTAGGCTGAGAGAAATTGAAAGAGAGTTAGGGGAACAGGAGAACGTTTTTAGGACAAATTCCTCGTATACAGTCCTTGAGAAGATCACAAAGTTAAAGTATGAATACAATACCATCCTTTCGAAACGGGTGGGCTCTTTACTTGCTAGAACGCAACAAAGTTATTTTGAACTGGGGGACAAACCACATAAATTATTAGCAAGACAGCTAAGGCAGGTACAAGCATCTAGAGCTATTCACAAAATAAAAGACAAGAAGGGTAAAATAGTAACAGATCCGCAGGACATTAATAAATGCTTTGCGCAGTTTTACTCAGAGCTATACCAATCAAAATGCGATGCTACTGATCCACAAACTATGGAACGCTTTCTCGCTGAATGTGAACTTCCTAAACTAGACAGGGGGGCAGCTGCCGCACTCGATGCAGGGATAACCTTAGATGAAATTAACACAGCGATAGCACAATTTCCAAACAGCAAGGCCCCTGGGCCCGATGGATATGTAATAGAATTCTATAAGAAGTACTGCGCTAGTCTATCTCCACTTATGCTGCGAATGTTTCAACAATCCAAAGAAAATACCAAACTCCCGCAAACACTGTATGAGGCTACAATAGCCCTGATCTTGAAAAAAGATAGAGATTCCATGGAGATGTCGTCGTATCGCCCCGTGTCGTTACTCCCCATAGAAAACAAGGTGTTGACAAAGATATTGGCAAACCGATTGAAAAAATATATTTCCGACATCATACACCCTGACCAGACAGGTTTTATCCCGGGCCGACATATATACTACAATTTGAGACGCCTTTTCAACGTAATGTATCATGATCATAAAGTTGAGGCAGTGGTAATAGCTCTTGATGCAGAGAAGGCGTTTGATCAGATTGAGTGGAAGTATATGATGTCGGTTCTGGAGCATTTCGGATTTGGAAAGGAATTTATTAATTGGATAAGAATTATTTATGCACACCCAATGGCGTCCGTTGTGACCAATCAGGAAATGTCGCAGTCATTCCGCCTGTTCAAGGGGTGCCGACAGGGGTGCCCTATTTCGCCTGCTCTCTTCGCTATAGCCATGGAACCCCTTGCTACTCGCATTCGGGCATGTGCCGATATAGCTTCTGTTAAAATAAAAGACACACAGCACAAAATTTCCCTATATGCAGACGATGTTCTTTTGTTTTTGTCTAAGCCTAAAACTTCTATTCCACCATTACTTAACTTGATAAACACATTCGGCTCCTTCTCTGGCTACAAGATAAACTGGCAAAAAAGTGAGTTGATGCCAATATCACGGCCTGTGGATATGCAATTTCTGCAATCTACCCCGTTTAGAACAGTGAGGGACAAGTTCACAAGCCTTGGCATTGTAGTGACAAGAGACCTTGACCAGCTATTGAAAGTGAATTGGGACATGAAAATATATCAGCTTAAACAAAATATAGATTTCTGGAAAACTCTGCCTATTTCCTTGGTTGGTCGTATAAACGCTATTAAAATGGTTGTCCTACCCAGGTTTCTTTACCTCTTCCAATGTCTACCCAATTTCATACCACAAAGCTATTTTAAGAAACTGGATTCAATAGTAACTCCATTTTTATGGGATAACAAGGCAGCCAGAATTTCAAAGAAGCATTTATGCAAGTACAAGATAGAGGGGGGCTTTGGCCTTCCTCACTTCAAACTGTATTATTGGGCTGCTAATCTGAACATTGTGTCTTTCTGGAGGGAAAGTTTACCTGCGATGAGACAGAAGGATATGCCTTCATGGCTTTTGATCGAGCAGGCCTCCTGTCAACGTTCCTCACTCCCTGCACTTGTTAATAGCCCATCATATGTGAAAAAACCCACTTATGACTCCAATCCAGTCATTTGTCATACGCTTAGGATCTGGAAACAGATTAGGGATTTTCTTAACATACCCACTGTTTACATAGACAGCCCGATTAGCCTGAATCATGCTTTCCACCCTGCATTGGATGATGTGGTGTTTTCACAGTGGAGGGAGAAGGGGCTCACAACAATTGGTAATTTATACATAGATGGTCAGTTAGCTTCATTTCAACAATTACAGGCAAAGTTCAACATGCCAACAACACATTTTTTCAGATACCTCCAAATCAGGAATTTCTTAAGGACACATATCCCACAGTATGGCATTAAGCCCAATAGTCCTACATTAGATAGCTTGATACTTGTCAAACCCCATTCAAAAGGGTCGGTCTCTAGACTGTATGATGTGCTACAGGCCCACATAGAGGTATCCACAGACACCATTAAAAGGGCTTGGGAACAAGAACTTGGTTCAGAAATCTCAAATGAGGACTGGATAGAAGCTCTCAGGAATATAAACCACAGTTCAGTGAATGCCAGACACAACCTTGTACAGTTTAAGGTGATACACAGGTTACACTACTCAAAAGTAAAACTGCATAAAATATTCCCGGACACCTCACCACTGTGTGAGAGGTGCAAGCAGGATGAGGGGACGTTGACCCACTTATTCTGGACATGCCCTAAATTACATGCTTACTGGGCTCTCATTTTTGATTACTTATCTAAGGCCTTTGATAGAGTTCTAGCCCCAGACCCATTGATCGCTCTGTTTGGTACAGTTGATGGGAATAACCAGGAAGGGAAAGCTGTCTCTCTGTGTACTCTATTAGCCAAAAGGCTCATATTGCAATTTTGGAAATTGGAGACTGTACCTACCTTTGAAATGTGGTTACGGGATTTAGGGAATGTAATACATATGGAAAAGATTCGATACAACACCTCCAATAGAAGTCCATTGTTTTACAAAATATGGCAGCCGATACTGGATAAATGGTCTAGCCCCGCTTCATAACTGGGCTGACGATCTGCTGCTACTCTGTGCTGTACTCCACTCAATATTTATTTTTGGCTGAACTACACTGCTTGTAATGACTATATGCTGTCTTCTTATACATGTACCACCTAATAGGATTTTGTTTTATTTTGTGTATGTGTGAGTTAACTTTTGTTTTGTCCTCTAAACTGGCCATCCCATTCAACAGTACAATGAATGTCATTGTTTGTATTGCTGTCTTTTTTACTTTATTTTTATTGGAAAATAATAAACATATTATAAAAAAAAAAAAAAGAGAGATCAGGGTCCAGAGTAACGCCGAGGTCCTTCAGTTTTATTTGAGACGACTGTACAACCCTCAAGATTAATTGTCAGATTCAACAGAAGATCTCTTTGTTTCTTGGGACCTAGAACAAGCATCTCTATTTTGTCCGAGTTGAAAAGTAGAACATTTGCAGCCACAAGCATCTCTATTTTGTCCGAGTTTAAAAGTAGAACATTTGCAACCATGACGAACATATCAAGACTGTGTCCTTATGTCTGAAACACAGGCTTCCAGGGAGGGCAATTTTGGGGCTTCACCATGTTTCATCGAAATGTACATCCACATAGCAGTGAAAGTTAACATTATGTTTCCGAATGACATCACCAAGACGTAAAATATATAGTGAAAACAATAGTGGTCCTAAAACGGAACCTTGAGGAACACCGAAATGTACAGTTGATTTGTCAGAGGACAAACCATTCACAGAGACAAACTGATATCTTTCTGACAGATAAGATCTAAACCAGGCCAGAACTTGTCCGTGTAGACCAATTTTGGTTTCCAATCTCTCCAAAAGAATGTGGTGATCGATGGTATCAAAAGCAGCACTTAAGGTCTAGGAGTACAAGGACAGACGCAGGTCCTCGGTCTGACGCCATTAAAAAGTAATTTACCACCTTCACAAGTGCAGTCTCAGTGCTATGATGTGGTCTAAAACCAGACTGAAGCGTTTCGTATACATTGTTTGTCTTCAGGAAGGCAGTGAGTTGCTGCACAACAGCTTTTTCCCCAAAAAATTGAAGAATGGGAGATTCGATTTAGGCCAATTTCTTTTAAAAATATTTTCTGGGTCAAGGTTTGGCTTTTTCAAGAGAGGCTTTATTACTGCCAATTTTAGTGAGTTTGGTACACATCAGGTGGATAGAGAGCCTTTTATTATGTTCAACATAGGAGGGCCAAGCACAGGAAGCAGCTCTTTCAGTAGTTTAGGGTCCAGTATGCAGCTTGACGGTTTAGAGGCCATGATTATTTTCATCAATGTGTCAAGAGATGTAGTACTAAAAAACTTGAGTGTCTCCCTTAATTCTAGGTCCTGGCAGAGTTGTGCAGACTCAGGACCACTGAGCTTTGGAGGAATATGCAGATTTAAAAAGGAGTCTGTAATTTGCTTTCTAATGATCATGATCTTTTCCTCAAAGAAGTTCATGAATTTATCACTGCTGAAGTGAAAGCCATCCTCTCTTGTGGAATGCTGCTTTTTAGTTAGCTTTACGACAGTATCAAAAATCCATTTTGGATTGTTCTTATTTTCCTCAATTAAGTTGGAAAAATAGGATGATCGAGCAGCAGTGAGGGCTCTTCGATACTGCACGGTACTGTCTTTCCAAGCTAGTCAGAAGACTTCCAGTTTGGTGTGGCGCCATTTCCGTTCCAATTATCTGGAAGCTTGCTTCAGAGCTCGAGTATTTTCTGTATACCAGGGAGCTAGTTTCTTATGACAAATGTTTTTAGAGGTGTGACTGCATCTAGGGTATTGCGCAAGGTTAAATTGAGTTCCTCAGTCAGGTGGTCAACTGATTTTTGTACTCTGACGTCCTTGGGTAGGCGGAGGGAGTCTGGAAGGGCATCTAGGAATCTTTGGGTTGTCCGAGAATTTATAGCACGACTTTTGATTATCCTTGGTTGGGGTCTGAGCAGATTATTTGTTGCAATTAAAATGGTGGTCCGATAGTCCAGGATTATGAGGAAAAACATTAAGATCCACAACATTTATTACACGGCACAAAACGAGGTCCAGAGTATGACTGTGGCAGTGAGTAGGTCCGGAGACATGTTGGACAAAACCCACTGAGTCAATGATGGCTCCGAAAGCCTTTTGAGTGGGTCTGTGGACTTTTCCATATGAATATTAAAGTCACCAAAAATTTGATAATTATCTGCCATGACTACAAGGTCCGATAGGAATTCAGGGAACTCAGTGAGGAACGCTGTATATGGCCCAGGAGGTCTGTAAACAGTAGCTATAAAAAGTGATTGAGTAGGCTGCATAGATTTCATGACTAGAAGCTCAAAAAACAAAAATGTAATTTTTTTTGTAAATTGAAATTTTCTATCATATTAGATCAAGGATTAGATGCAATATGGCAGTCGTGCCAACATATCTCATCAGCCACCTGGTGAAAAGGGACTTTGTGGATCTGAGGCTCTTTCCCCTGTTGCCTCATCTTCCTAATCCCACCATCATCAGCCACCTCAGAGCGCAAATGGTCCTTGTTTGGGAACACACACACCAAAGCACACAACAGGCTGACCAATACAAGGGTTGAAAGTTGGTGGCTATCTGGGCAAATTTGAGGCTTTTGGAGCCTGACAATGAGCCATCCTCAACAGGGTTGGAAAGTGATCATTCAATATTCCCTTTAGTTGTTCAGTGAAATCATCCCATGTGAAGAGTCAACTCAATTAATTAAAGTTCAAATCGTAACTAAATTGTTTTATTTTTATTTCTATTGGAAGGATTTAATCGTTTGCAATTATGTCTACTTATGATAAGGTAAAAGGTTTATGTTTCTGTCTCCATATGATGTGGTAAATATATGCAATGCCAAAAACATCTACATTTTAAATGGTATTAATATTAATTTGCATATATTCCCTTTAATTCCCACGTAAAGTTTCCACCCCTGAATATTCCCCAAAATGTGCAACCCTACAGTACAAGTAACTATGATAAACCCAAGGGTAATTCTTCAGTTGATTTGCATAGTGATTGACTGTTTATTCCCCAGTCCCAAAGCATTCTCTCTTAATAGCTTATGAAGTATGGTCTCTTGATAGTCAGGTTATTGCTCCTTGAAATTCATGCACATGTCAAAGCTGACACTTTGCAATTGGATTTTAATCTTACTTGGGTTTTAAAAACATAAAATAATCACAAAATGGCATATCTGCCAAAGACATTTAGAAAAATGTTGATTTATTGTGGGCTGTGTGGGCTGTGGCTTGATTTGAGTACAATTGGACTGTTGATGTTTAATTCAGATTAGGGCCGACCTCATTTAGTCGACTGGTCCATTGTTTGGTCGATAGGCTGTTGGTCGACCGAGATTTCTTTTGTCGAGCAGTCACAAATATATATATATTTTTATGGTTCTCAAGATGCCTGTCTCAGTGGTCTAATCCATTGCGGAGGCCACTGGGATGGCACAGTCCATCACTCTTAAGACGTGATACTGAAATTGTATATGGTTATATTATGTATGAGCAATGGTGCAACACTAATAAATCAAATATTTTATAACGTGCTTTCTCCCGCGTTGTATGCGGTCGTTGTCCGCGGTTTTGTAACAATTTTCAGTGCGCTGTAGAATTAGCGCCTTTCCCTATTGTATTCTATATTGGCATTACCAGAGAATTTAAAACTTGTTTTGTAATAACATAGTAAATGGTATTGATTTGAAGAAATTTGGCTCAATTCAGTTGATTTAATATTATGGTGTGTCTAATGAGAGGAAAACGAAACCCTCACGGTTTACGTTAAGATGGAATGGAAAATATGGCGATGTACAACATGACGGTTGGGAGTAGGCTACAGGATTGGAGGATTAGAAATTGTTTGCCTTCTTTAGACAACTTTGTTCCAATATTTCTGTAAATCTGATATTTATTTCCATAGTAATTTGTTATGGATCCATAACAGATATTGAAAGTCATGGGACTTTCAATATCTGCATTTTGAAAGTCCCATGAGTCCCATGTTAACTACATACAGTATATATTGTAGACTGCACAGTCGCCTAATAAACACTGTAATAAAATAATTATTAAAAAAATACACTTTCAAAATGCAGATGTTGCAATTTAGCAGGTGCATTGATCGGTAAGCTGCTCTGACAGCTGATGCTTAAAGTTATTGAGGGAGATATAAGACTCCAGCTTCAGTGATTTTTGCAATTCGTTCCAGTCATTGGCAGCAGAGAACTGGAAGGAGGAGTTGGCTTTGGGGATGACCAGTGAAATATACCTGCTGGAGCGCGTGCTACGGGTGGGTGCTGCTATGGTGACCAGTGAGCTGAGATAAGGCGGGGCTTTACCTAGCAAAGACTTATAGATCACCTGGAGCCAGTGGGTTTGGCAACGAATATGAAGCGAGGGCCAGCCAATGAGAGCATATAGGTCGCAGTTGTGGATAGTATATGGGGCTTTGGTGACAAAACAGATGGCACTGTGATAGACTACATCCAATTTGCTAAGTAGAGTGTTGGAGGCTATTTTGTAAATGACATCGCCGAAGTCAAGGATCGGTAGGATAGTCAGTTTTATGAGGGTATGTTTTCAGCATGAGTGAAGGATGCTTTGTTGCGAAATAGGAAGCCGATTCTATATTTAATTTTGGATTGGAGATGCTTAATGTAAGTCTGGAAGGAGAGTTTACAGTCTAACCAGACACCTCGGTATTTGTAGTTGTCCACATATTCTAAGTCAGAACCGTTCAGAGTAGTGATGCTAGATGGGGGAGGGGGGGGGGGGGTGCAGACAGGGATCGGTTGAAGAGCATGCATTTAGTTTTACTTGCATTTAAGAGCAAGCAGTTTGAGGCCACGGAAGGAGTGTTGAAATAAATCATTTGGTACAGTGTAAGAAAAACGTTACAACATAACATACATAGGCATTTCATCATTAAGACCTTTAGGAAATAATGTCTGGAGGGTGAAAATCCGATAACATTCTGGCTGATGTTGATTTTGTGGCTGGCAGTTGGCACGGACCAATTTATCGCGTAAATAAAACATGCCAGTGTTTCTTGACCGCATCTCCCACTTTTCTCGAGTTCAAAGTATATGTAGTTGTGAACATTACAGAGTGTCCTTTAGCTTTAGTGGGTCTTTTTTGTAGCAGTTCATCTCGCGTTTTCCCCAATGCTAAATCAAGAGCTTCATCCACACATTGTGGAGAATAGCCTTTTCTTAAAAACCTATTGCGCATCTCTGCTGCTTTTTCTAAATAGTCTTGAAAATTATTTGTTATAAGTTGGGGAGGAGGGGGAGTTTCACACCTAGCTCAAGTTGGGGAGGGGGGGGTTCACACCTAGCTTGACTATTATACAATTCTTTAGTAAAGGTTGAATAGTCAATTGTTCAGCTAATAGACCATCCTGCTACGCTCGTGAAACACTAATAATACTTTTCCCCCTTTCCACGTTTAAGATTACAATTGATAAAGTTTTTTAGCCACAATCGGCCCCAACCCCAATTAATACATTTGAGCACAGTCGATAGCGTGCTGGACTTCGGGCTAGAATGTTGAGGGTTCGAAACCTGCTCCCTGCTTGTTTCTTTCAAGTGTTGACATCAGCCTTATAACAAGGCCCTATAAACATGATTTTCCCATACTCGCTCTTCGTTCACCCATTGCCTCAAGGGGCCGTATTCATAAAGTGTCTGAGTAGGAGTGCTGATCTAGGATCAGGTCCCTTTTGTCCATGTAATCTTATTCATTATGTTCTAAAAGGTAAAACATCTACTTTGAGACTGTTTTTGAAGACAGGCCCACATTTGCACCCCCCTAGACCTTCAGAACAAAGTTTCTGAAATATCTTAGAGAACAGAGCACAACTCCTACTTTCTTCATATAAAGTCAGTGTGGACAACCTAAAGATCCATCGTTAGATGGTTCTTACAACTGTCAGCTGTATTTGGCCAGTGAACTAGGGTAGAGTCTGAAATGCTATCCTATTCCATATGTACAGTAGTGCACTAAATTAATGCACTGCATGGTGAATAGGGTGTCTTTTCAGACGCAGGCCTTATATTAGCTCTGGCTTTGGGCAGTTTCCTGTTTACAAACACTGTGGTTCGTGGGTAACATATCTACTATGAACAAGCCTATACTTACTGTGCCTTCCCTAATGTATGTTTTTCAGGTTTGACGAAATTGCAAAGAAGAGCAAAGTTGAGTACCATGCAGGTGGCTCCACCCAAAACTCAGTGAAGATAGCCCAGGTTTGTCTTTTCTCTGGGCCTTTTTTCTTTCCTGTGTGTGTGTGTGTGTGTGTGCGTGCGTGCGTGCGTGCGTGCGTGCGTGCGTGCTACAAATGGCACAATATTCCCTATGTAGTCCACTACTTTTGACCGGAGTCCTATGGGCCCTAGTCAAAGGTAGTGCACTATATATGGACAGGGTGCCATTTGGGACGCATCCTGTTTCTCTGTGTTGTGAATTTACAGTAGTGTGCTTGTTGCAACCTTAGATTTGTCAGCCAGGCAGTGCTGGAAATGGAGAGTGTGGGCTGCTGTAACAGTTAGTTGACATTAAAGTTTTAGACGGTGCAGATATATCAGACCTGCGACGAAGAGGAAACAGGGAGGTGGGGGTGATTAATAATATTTTCAATGTGATCTACTTGACCTAATTTCCTGAGACATATCAAGCGTCAATTAGGAAGAATTACATATCGATGCAATTAACATGCCACAACAAATTATATCAAACAAATGCTGATCTCCTCTCTGGCTGTTCCACAGATTCCAGCTTCAAAAAGAAAACCGGGGGATTTGCCCCATAATCTAAAATAGCAATATTGACTGATGGGAAAGATGATTATATTACGAATCCCATTATCTATTCTGACTGCAATAAGTCTACATATTTGACATGCGCTGATTAGCTGTTGTTGATAAGCCTTTGGTCTGTTCACAATAAACAAAGAAGGAAATAAAACCACTCAGCTGAAAGAGATATTGCTGCTTCCAAAGAGAGAAGATGGGTGAAGGTGCTAATTGACAGAGTGATGGTGCTAATTGACAGAGTGATGTGTGTCAGAGCCACCATTTACGTGTGTGTGTTTGTTTTATTTTACCTTTATTTATCCAGGTTAGTCTCATAGAGATGAAAAATAGATTTTAAGAGAGACCTGGTCCAATCATGACTGTTTGTGTGTTTTAGAGAGAGATGTGTGTGGGGGGGCGGGCGGCAAGCAGCATCTGCATGATGTAGAGACATTAAACATCCTTTTCAAAGAGAGATACCAGGAGAGAGTGGCAGCCAGAGGGAGAAAAAGAGCAAGAGTCGGAGAGAGAAAGCTGTGCACCTCCATCTCAAACTCTCTTAAATTATGAAGATCAGAAACATTTACCTCCCTCTCTAAAGATGTCTGCAGACACGAAGCGAGAGAGACACGAACTGCCAACTTTAGTTAATTTTTTATTTATTTTTTTCGCTTTTTTTGGTTTGCCGCCTCCGTTTTTACCCACTTGAGTGTTGTATTCAGTTTGACTCGATTACAACCTTGAAAATTCAGAGCCTGATATTTTCTTTAACACTGATTATTTAATTTCCTCACTTCGTGTAGCAAGTTGGTTAGAAACCCATACATTCAGTTGGGTCTGGGATTCTGCAGTTAAGACCTAGACTAGACCTTGACAAGTAGCTAGTGTTCATGTTTTATTTAAGTAGACGTTGAGGGAACCGCCTCAGGCCGTGCTCAAGCTCCCATGTGAAATCAGATGGAGAATGAGAATTGCACCGTTCACTGCCAACAACCAACGAACACTGAACAAAGCTTTTTTATGTTCTATTTTAATGCCTTTCAGAAAACGTTCACTGCTCATTTAAATTGACTTTATAAACACGGCAAACCAGAACCTCGGTTTGTTTGAGGTGTTACCCTCGTTTACAGTATTCGATGTCAGGAAGTAGTTTCTCCTAATACTGTATAATATGTAATTTAAAAAATAAATAATGTACACCCCCCCCAGCTTTCTACCTAGCAGTCTCAGAATTTTTTAAATATTATAACATTTACCTTGAAGCGTTGTTGGCTACTGCTTTTTCAATCACTTACTTTCACAGGTGAGATGGTGGTGCTTCTTTAAACTGTTGTAACTTCAAAACCAGGATGTATTGTGGGAGCAGAAACCTTCAAACACGATGATATGCACTGCAGCACTGTATCCACTTCAAAGGGTCTCAGACAGACTAAATTAGATGCTCGTTCTGTTCCAGGGGAGGGCAGGCAGGTTCACTCAGGATTTCCATCACCACCACTGGAAGAGGGAGGGACGAGACAGAGGGACAAGACAGAGGGACTGAGAGGAATGTTCAGAGAATTTGCTAGTGAAATCGCTGCACACACAGGATGCTGGGAACCCTAGGTGTGGGGGCGGCTCAATGACTGGCTGTCAGCTATGGGATGCACCACAAAATGACACCTTATTCATTATATAGTGCACTACTTTTGACCAGGCCCCATAGGGATCTGGTCAAAAGTAGTGCACTATGAAGGGAATAGGATGCTATTTGGGACTTGGCCTACATCTACTGACAGCCAGTCATTGATCCGCCCCCACACCTAGGGTTCCCAGCATGTTGTGTGCAGCGACCGAAGCTGCTTCTCTCCTCCACACACATACGCACCTGGTTCATTTGATGCTCTAATGAGTTAATTCAGGGTTTCCCAAACTCGGTCCCCAGGACCCCAAGGGGTGCACGTTTTGGTTCTTGTCCTAGCGCTACATAGCTGACTTAAATAATAAACTAATCATCAAGCTTTGATAATTTGAATCAGCTGTGTAGTGCTAGGGCTCAATCCGCTGCACCCCTTGGGGTCCAGAGGATTGAGTTTGGGGAACCCTTAGTTAATTATTTCTGTGTCATCAGCATTTACATTTCTGTCATCAAGGAACAACCTCAGCCGGGAAGAGAACAGAGAACGAACAGACAATTTTAGGCTTAGGTAAAACCATAATTGATCAAAGGGGGAAGCTACGCTAGCCTAGGATGGATCTGTGTTAGTTTTGTCCTCTTCCTGTAACTGCACACTCTCACTTCAAAGGCTGTTAGCTGGACTGCGTGTTAGTAGGTCATCAATTTAGGGATGCAAACTTGTCACTTTTAAGAAATATCCGGGGGTGGGGGGATGCTATAAAAGTGGGGCGCAAACAGATGTTCTCCCTGTTTGATGACTGCCTTTTCATCATGCACTCCATTCAACAAACTTTTTGTTTGACTGAAAAATTGGAATGCAACTCGAGGTAAGCAACCTGTGTTAGAAGTTTTTGCTGATGAGAAGCGGAATTAGTGCAAATTAATAAATAAAAAATTATCGTTAGCTAGCTACATTATCATCTAAGTTAGCAAGCTAACATTACCACCCACTTGCCTCAACTAACTTGGTGTGGCCTCAGCTTACTTCACCTGTCTGTGTGTGCAATAACACATGGAACACTTTTATTCATTGGCGAAAGCAAGGGAGTAACTTTATAAACTTGGTTGTTTTATTATTAAAACTAGCATGGTAGAACAGGCAGGCAGCGGTGTATATTGGGGGCGTGACGTCCCAATACTCTTAACAATGATACCAATGAGCAAGTGGTGGCGTGTTTGTGTAATGACCTTAGGCAAACCCACATTACCACAACGTGTGTGGCTATTCTCTAGTTATGTAGAACATTAGAAAATCAAATGTAATTATTATTATTATACTGTGTTATTATTGTGTTATTGTGTTACTGTGTTTAATTTACAGAATAAGAGAATTTGAGGAGAGGAATGCCCTGATGGTGTCTAAGCTTGAGTCAGAGTTGAGGTGCAATTGGAGTTGGGCCTGGCTGAAATTGAATGCAAAGATGGATGTCAAGGGAGTACAGAAAACGTTCCCACAGTAAAAAACTAAATAAAAAGTAGACAAGGCAGATCATGCAATTTGCATCCTCTGCTGTAAGGATATCAACTATGGAGGCAAGAGCTCCCAAGCCCTTGCCAAAAAAGAAAGTGCACACTATTTTGACAACACTGTGATGCCAGGGACACCGATGCCAATAACACAAGGCCCTGAAAATATGAGAGAAAGGGTGCATGTGCCAGTCCCTGCCTGTGAAAGAGTTGCAAATGCTGAGCTAATGCAGGCTAGTCAGTATTTCATGCGTTACTATATCAATATGATATCAGCGCACCAACTCTTTGGTAGGCATTGCTACCTTCAGGAGTCTGTATTATACAGATGTACCAGAAAGACTGTCAAGTTGACAAGGGACTCTAAGAACATCCGCACTGCAGCAACTAAGGACAAAGGTCAGAGACAGTAGAACCTGATGATGAAGAGGAGGCAGGAGTATGGTTCCCAGCCAACATCCAGTGCCCAGAAGACCATGAAGCGACAATGCAGAGACAAAAAAAGATAAATCATATAAAAATAATAACACAAGGAATAAATCACAATGAGTTGTCTATATACACAGGGTACCAGTACCGAGTTGATGTGTAGGGGTCAATTAAAATTGTATTTGTCACATGCGCTGAACACGATTACCGTGAAATTCTTACTTACAAGCCCTTAACCAACAGTGCAGTTCAAGAAATATATGCAGGGGGTACCGGTACTGAGTCAGTATGCAGTGTACAGGTTAGTTGAGGTAATTTGTACAGGTAAAGGTGAAGTGAATATGCATAGATAATAAACAGTGAGTTGCAGCAGTCTAAAAACAATGGGGGGGGTCAATCTAAATAGTCTGGGTGGCCATTTGATTAATTGTTCAGCAGTCTTATGGCTTGGGGGTAGAAGCTGTTAAAGAGCCTTTTGGACCTAGACTTGGCGCTCCGATACCGCTTGCCTTGAGGTAGCAGAGAGAACAGTCTGTGACTGGGGTCTTTGGAAAATAAATTGGCTTTCTGACACCGCCTGCTATATAGGTCCTGGATGGCAGGAAGCTTGGCACCAGTGATGTATTGGGCCATACGCACTACCCTCCATAGCGCCTTGAGGCTGGATGCCGAACAGTTGCCATACCAGGCGGTGATGCAACCGGTCAGGATGCTCTCAATGGTGTAGCTGTAGAACTTTTTGAGGATCTGAGGGCCCATGCCAAATATTTTCAGTCTCCTGAGGGGGAAGAGGTGTTGTCGTGCCCTCTTCACGACTGTCTTGGTGTGTGTGGACCATGATGATTCCTTAGTGATGTGGCCCGAGGAATTTGAAGCTCCTGACCCGCTCCACTACAGCCCTGTCAATGTGGGCGTGTTTGGCCCTCTGTTTTCTGTAGTCACAATCAGCTCCTTTGTCTTGCGGACGTTGAGGGAGTGGTTGTTGTCCTGGCATCATACTACCAGGTCACTGACCTCCTCCCTATAGGCTGTCTCGTCGCCGGTAATCAGGTCTACCACCGTTGTCATCAGCAAACTTAATGATGGTGTTGGAGTCGTGTACGGCCATGCGGTCATGGGTGAACAGAGAGAACAGGAGGGGACTAAGCATGCACCCCTGAGGGGCCCCTGTGTTCAGGTTCAGTGTGGCTGATGTGTTGTTGCCTACCCTCACCACCTGGGGGCAGCCTGTCACGAAGTCCAGGATCCAGTTGCAGAGGGAGGTGTTCAGTCCCAGGGTCCTGAGCTTAGTGATAAGTTTGGAGGGGACTATGGTATTGAACACTGACTCAATGATCTGCATTCTCAGCTAAACAAAGAGAACAAAGTCTTAGTCTAGTCAAAAAGGAAGAAGGATAACATGTAGGTAAGTGTAGGCTAGATATGTAAGTGATAACCTCTTATGTTTATTATATTGATTCTGTCTGGTCCTCTCCCACTGTCACTGTTCCTGTTCCACTGGCTGAGGGGGGGGGGGACTTTGCCTAGGAGAAGGTGGCTGCTAATGAGTGAGTGTAGGCTAGATATGCGAGTGAACCGCATTTTGAGCATCAAAATAAAATATTTTTCTTAAAAAGAATGGGGGTTATGAGGTTTGTGTTAGGCTGACAGGTCAGATTATACTAAGAGGAGACTGAGTTGTGCTCAATGTTGGCTGAAAATAATATTCAAATAAAATTGTTTTGCAGATAGGTAGGTCTAGACCTTCACCTTGCAGTGCTTCATTTAACCCACTGGAAAATGTATGTTCTGAACAAGAAAATAATTCTAACTCTGTTTGGCGAGACTGAGATTATCACGTCATGATAAACCTTCAACCTAGAACAAAGAACTCAACCTCCCCTACCTCAGGACACTATTTTCTGTCTATTGTGGTTTGGAAAGTTAGGAGTATTGAGATGAGTTCAAATATGTATTCTCTGAAATTCTGAAAATTGTATGCAACATTTTTTGTCAACTTTTTGGACTCTCACCAGTTTGCGTCTCTGTCAATTGATGCTAAATCAGTCAGTTCTCTAGGAGTGTTTTTCTCTGAACCTCTCTTGTGATCCATTCAGCCACAGCATATCCAGCTTTATACAACGGGTGGCTCTAATCCTGAATGCTGATTTGGTTAAAACCACATTCCAGCCGGTGTCTATTCCACAAGTTACCACCGGCTAAATCTATAACGTTAAAATGCCTATTTACTCTGTTGCATCTAACTGCACAATCCATTGTCTCATCAGCACAGCCAGGTCATTTCTAAACTTGATCTCCACTATAAAAAGCATCAAGACATTATCTTTCACACTGACACCCTGTACACCCCAGTCCCATGGCAGATGTCGGTCTCAACACAATAGTAATTTCCCTATCTGTGTTCCTGTTCCTCTCACATCAGCTTTAGTTGTCAGAAAGCCGCTGAAAGTTGTGAGCTTGTATGCAGAGCTCTTTGGTTGTGATTCCCTAGAAACAGGGATGTGTGTGTGTGTTTTTCTGGGCTTTAACAACATGCCCTGAAGGGGTATCCTGTATCAAGGATCACCTACTGGAGCGCTCTGTATACCCACTGTAAGGTAACACAGCGCTCTCTCGATTCTCTCGCTCTTCTCTCTTTCTTGTTCTTCTCTCTTGCTCTTCTCGCTCGCGCTCTCCCCCTCTCTCGATCTTCTCTTGCCCTCTCTTTCTCTCTCTTTGCTCTCTCCTCTTTGCCCTCTCTCTCTCTTGCCCTCTCTCTCTCTTGCCCTCTCTCTCTCTTGCCCTCTCTCCTCTTTGCCCTCTCTCTCTCTTGCCCTCTCTCCTCCTTGCCCTCTCTCCTCCTTGCCCTCTCTCCTCCTTGCCCTCTCTCTCTTTTCTCTCTCTCTTGCCCTCTCTCTCTCTTTTCTCTCTCTCTTCGCCCTCTCTCCTCTTTGTCCTCTCTTGCCCTCTCTCTCTTTGCCCCCTCTCTCTCTGCCCTCTCTTGCCATCTCTCTCTCTATCTCTCTCTCTCTCTCTCTCTGTGCCTTCTCTCAATCTTCTCTTTTCTCTCACATGCAGAGCCCATACAGTACAGGGAGGAGAGGGAAACAATCCTATTTCTCAGTCATCATACCGTCTAGGGAAAATGGTGGCCCTACTCTTTAGCATGTGAGCATGCAGTGGGTGTGTGTGTATGCCTTACGTGTGCGTGCAGAGTGTTTATCACCGGTGACAGCGTTGGGGGAGTTAGGGGGGGGCGTGTGACTGGAGGGCTAGTATCAGGAAGCACAGTCAATTCATTTACAACCAACATCAAAGTCCACCTACAGCTCCTTAGGGTCTGGAGATTGAAGTTGTCTGTGATAGAAGCCAGTCTCCGTCTGCATCCCAAATGGTACCCTATTTCCTATATAGTGCACTACTTTTGACCAGGGCCCATAGGGATCTGGTCAAAAGTAATGCACGATAAAGGGAATAAGGTGCCATTTGGTACGCACACCCTGTCTCGTTCTAGTAGATATTTCTGCCTGCTACCTGGGAGCTAGATTGTATTACAAAATGTAAATGGTATGTTTCTTGTAAACTGGGTGTTTTTTCATTATGATCCTCATACATCAACTGTATTGAATACATCAACTGTATTGAATACATCAACTGTATTGAATTGAACTGTTATTTTTGTTATTTTTCATAACTATAGGGGGTCCTATGAATTTTTCATTGGCCTATAGGATAGATAAGGATTTTAAAATATTTCGCCGGCTCTTGTAAATGACAGAAAACATACTCTTAATCATAGTTTCTCTGACTTTTTTTGTGATTCTATGTGATGTTTGTTTAATTGATGATGCAATTCAATCTAATGTTTTGAGTATCGCTTTAAAAACGTTGTGATAAATGTTCCCTGTCTTTGTTATGGTTCTGATGTCTGTTTAACATTTCCTCAGATTTTGTCAATCGTGGAGAAAGGAGCTTTGTCCCAAATGGCACTTAATTCCCTACACAGTGCACTACTTTGGACCAGGAACCATAGGGCTCTGGTCATAAGTAGTGCACTAGGTAGGGAATAGGGTGCCATTTGAGACGCTACCCAGGGTGTGTGTAAAGGGGCCCAGGCTAGGCTTGGATAGGACTGAGGAGTTTGGGCAGAGTTCTTAATTGGAACCTCATGTGCCTAACAGTACACTGTTGAAAAGTTTCTTTATAAAAAAACAACAGACTCAGAAAGACCCTCACCAGCTCATATTTTGTAGGGATACTTCAACTGGGTTTGATTTCTTATTGTATGCACTTATTCCTGAGGGTGAAAATATTCCATGACCTCATGTTTGGCTTTACAGCTTGTTCTGTTAAATAAAGAACGAGCAAGAGAGAAGGCAACTTGCCTCCTCCCATTTGTATGGACTGAATCAAGAATTGCCCCAGGTCTGTTACCACTTAATGAGAGCAGGGAGGATCATGGTGAAAAGGGAGAGGGTTTTGTGTTACAGGCTATGTACATTCTGGATATTTGGGGAGAGGATGTACCAACATGAAAAATCAAATCCATTTCATATTTTACTGTACTGTTTACGGCGTCCATCCGATCCTTAATCACACTCCTTTACGATGCAAGTTTAAGCAAATGTTCTCATACTGCCTCTGGGGAGATCTGAGGGGCGTTAGTTTGAGCCCTTCAAAAACAAATTGTTCTTTACTTTAAATGAAGAGCTTTGATTTCTTGATCACTCGCACTCTCTCTCTCTCTGGTGGGCATGTGTGTGTGTGTGTGTGTCCCAGTGCAGCTGTACT